>NW_026652297.1:36034690-36462278 GCF_009828535.3 Hylobates moloch | reverse complement strand
TTGGTGGGACTGTAAACTAGTTCAACCATTGTGGAAGTCAGGGTGGTCATTCCTCAGGGATCTAGAACTAGAAATACCATTTGACCCAGCCATCCCATTACTGGGTATATACCCAAAGGACTATAAATCATGCTGCTATAAAGACACATGCACACATATGTTTGTTGCGGCACTATTCACAATAGCAAAGACTTGGAACCAACCCGAATGTCCAACAACGATAGACTGGATTAAGAAAATGTGGCACATATACACCATGGAATACTATGCAGCCATAAAAAATGATGAGTTGATGTCCTTTGTAGGGACATGGATGAAACTGGAAAACATTCTCAGTAAACTATCGCAAGGACAAAAAACCAAACACCGCATGTTCTCACTCATAGGTTGGAATTGAACAATGAGAACTCATGGACACAGGAAGGGGAACATCACACTCTGGGGACTGTTGTGGGTTGGGGGGAGGGGGGAGGGACAGCATTAGGAGATATACCTAATGCTAAATGATGAGTTAATGGGTGCAGCAAACCAACACGGCACATGGATACATATGTAACAAACCTGCACGTTGTGCACATGTACCCTAAAACCTAAAGTATAATAATAAAAAAAAGAAATGTATTATCATCAACAATAACAACAAAAATGCCACTTATTTTTCATTCAGCTAGGTTACAACACTTTGGAGGGGGCCTTAAAATGACAAAGAAAAAAGGCATCCCTAAAAATCAAATTTACTGTTTTAAATTTTAAAAGATTATAAATCACTTATTTTAGGACAGCAAATATAAAGCCGTGGGTTCTGTGCAAATAGCATTGGATGATACAGCTTGTTCTTAGGGAAGTGAATGTGCCCAAGAAACTCAATGCATGTCCCACTTTGTAAGATTGGAGCAGGGACAATTCAAAGTGGTAAACAGTAATCTTCAGTGCCCTTCCTACATGTCCTCCTATAAATACATTTTCTCTTCTCACCCAGGCCCCCATGTTAACACAATCCTTTTTTCCTCTTTTTTTTTTTTTTTTATGTTGAGATGGAATCTCATTCTGTCACCCAGGCTGGAGTGCAGTAGTGCCATCTTGGTTCACTGCAGCCACCACCTCCTGGGTTCAAGTGATTCTCCTGGCTCAGCCTCCCAAGTAGCAGGTATTGCAGGCGTGCACCACCACACTCAGCAAATTTTTGTTTTTTTAGTAGAGACAAGGTTTCACCATATTGGCCAGGCTGGTCTCAAACTCCTGACTTCAAGTAATCCACCTGCCTCAGCCTCCCAGTGTGCTAGGATTAGAGGCGTAAGCCACTGCACCTGGCGAAAATCCTGTATCTGCTCTATCATCGATACTTACTTTTCTCCAAGATTTTCCTTTAAGAAACTTAAAATGACAGAACAGAAAGAAAAGAAAGCAGAGACGAAAAAGTTGGTTGTGACTTTTATTACCACTTCAGCCATGAACTGTAAGTATTACCCTGAGTAAGTATTTTCACTGTTCTAAGCTTTATTTTCTTTAACCCATGAAATAGAGACTGAACTAAATGTTCTAGCTCTGACATTTTCTGAATACATGTCAGACATAGTTTAATTATAGAATTTAATGCGAGTTATGATCTTTATCTCTGATAGCATTACTGTTTGATTAAAATTGCCACTCTCCAAGACTTTACCCTAAAGATTATGCATTTTAAAAATTAGAACCGTATTTAAACAGTAGTCTTCTAAATATTTCAGTGAAACTCTCTAAACGTACATAAAAATACAGAGAAAAAAGCTAGAGCTGAGGACATATTTACTTTAATAAAAGGTAATATATGTTATTAAGATAAGGATTGGCTGATAAAAGAATTTGTAAGTGGAGGCTAATTTTACAGTGCAAATCTTATTGTTTATGTTGTCCTTCTCTGATAATGTTTGAAGAGCACTGAGGCAATGTGCCAAACCAACTCTGAGATCCTTAGAAATAAGATCATTGCTATTAAGTACATATTGTTAATGCCTAGTTAACACAAAGTTGCATTTCTGAAGGAAAATAAGCATATTTTGCCATGCTCGAGATGGAAAGCCAATGAAAGCACTGTAGGTATCAACATATGTGATTTACGAACATGACTTGGTCAGCATCATGCAAAAAGAAACACAAAGAAAATTATGTTCCCTAGAAATTAACAAAATATAAAAAACAAACAATAATAACAACAACCCAAGGGAATTGGTGGGTGGTTCTATAAAGCAGCTGTCTGATGCTATTATATGCCCCAGAGGACAATCTCTCCTGAAATACACACTTAATACAGCTTCTCCCTCTGACTATCATTACATATTGTGTATTTATGAAACTATCTGTCAGGTTATGAAAATCTAACTGGAAGTATTATTCATGTCGATTTCATTCATGCAATTGCTATCAGGACACAAAGAAACTTCCACTAGCTTTGGGAAAAATAAATGACACATATTTTCTTAAAAAATTAAAAGCACTGTCTTAAAACTATATATTTAAAATTCTAAATATATATGACTTTCAACTATATTTACATGAAGCAATAATTCATATGTCAGGTAAAACCTCCCTGCCCTTTGATACCTAGAAGATTGCCTTGAGCCTCCAATCCCAAACCATATAGTAGTTCAAAATAAACACTTCCCATTTTCTCATGTAGAATAACTTACCCTGCTACGGAGGCTGTATCCTCAAAGTCCCACACCTTTAATGCCAAGCGACTTACCAAGTTTTGCTCCCCCACCCAACACAGTTCCTTCCCTAAAAGTAATTATGGTGCCAACTGGTTATAATAATGATTTTTTAAAATCTTGACAAAAATAATTAAATTCATAATACAGAAGTTAAATAAGAAATTGCACTGTTAAGAACAAATTTAAATAGAAGACTATTATACATTTAATTATTTCTTCGACTCAATTATATTAACATTGTTTCAGAGACTATATAAACTTATTATTCACACCTCTGTTAGGAAGCTGCTCTGTACTTTTATTAAAAACTTGACAGCAGCCCATGCATTCAAGTGAACTCTGAAGTGAATAGCTAGACTTTCTCTTAACATAATCATGGATCATTTGTCTCAATTAAATTGATTCATTTTTTCTTTATTTTTAAGCATTAGTCAATCTCTGACCTAAATCTATGTACATGCACCTTTTTGTCAAAGAAACTTTATCTTGTTTCCACCTCTAATATTACATATTTTATCGGTTTTTATTCTCTAATTGTATTCTATTCAGTAAATACAACAAATATTTACAATTCAAGACTTTATCATGACCCTAATTATAAGCTTTATATTAAATGGATCTCCTTAATCAATTATATATTCATCCTTTCATAAATATAGCAGTAACTCTGGGTTTCATTTCTATGATAAGTGATATGTCACTGGTAAAAGAAAAATGCAGACATAAAAATATTCTTTGAAAGATATTTTTTATATACAAAATTTACATATTTGCAAGGATCTTTGACAAATGGACACAGTGGGTATTTAGAGAAAAAAAAATCACAAGGCTACTAAAGCTACAATTAGCCTATTCATGGTAGAACAGTTTCTTCATTTTTTAGTCATATCTTCAAGGGTCATCACAAATTTATAGATGTTAGTTTTGCAAAATTCAGGGAATGAATTATTTCAATGAGAGAGTTAGCAACTTACAAGAAAGAGCTCAAGCATTCCTTAATTTGAGGGAATAGTGCTAGATAAAGTGATAGATAGATGAACTGATAGATGTATGGATAGATGCATATAGATGATTTATCTCAGGAAGCAAAGTGCTTTTTATTTCCTAACTGTGGTACACAATATGCTTAGGCATAACAGCACAACAAGGATCACTTTTCTCACACCGAACTCTAAATTCAAGAATTTTATGGTCACAACAGTAACAAAGCAGTCCATGAATGTGGAGAACTTACCAAAAATGAAAACTAGATAACAATCATCAGGATTCAAAAGGAAAAATGGAGGAAAAAAAGTAAATATGCTTTATCCATCTTACCATTCTAAACCCTAGCTAATTTTATAGCCTAAAAATCCACAGTTCATTTTAAACTACATACATGACCACCAATACAAAAAAAATCCTAGTAAAATAAACAAAATTAATCCCAAAATGTCAGTTTTCAAATTCCGGTACGAACAAGGCATCTGAATAAATAACCTTCTACTTGCTGGGTATTATACAAAAGCAACAAAGAAAAGAAAAAAATGAGAAAAAAAAACTCCTTAATATTAAAACTTAGAACAGATATAACGTTCACACTTCCAAGCATGTACAGTCTCCCAAAAGCAACTGATATTGTACAGAAAAATCATTATAAAGAAACAGAATAGTTGGTTCTTCAAGGGCAAATTTCCAAAGACATTGGCGAAAATATTTTCTCAACATGTGTGGCACCCTGAAATGCTAAAACTGTATTTTTGGTATACTAAGCTATCCTGTCAATAGGGCAAAGGTCTGATAGAAGCAAAAGGAGATAAATTAAGGAGAAAATGAAGTGAAGGATGAGATTAAGTAGCTTACCATTAACAGTTCTCAGAAAATACCAACAAAAATACACCACTATGGAAAAGAAGTTACAATAACAGTAGAATATACCAATATGCAACACCTCACCATGTGTTAAAAATTAGAAGGAGTGGCCAGGCGTGGTGTCTCATGCCTGTAATCCCAGCACTTTGGGAGGCTGAGGCGGGCGGATCACGAGGTCAGGAGATCAAGACCATACTGACTAACACAGTGAAACCTCGTCTCCACTAAAAATACAAAAAATTAGCAGGGTGTGGTGGTGGGCACCTGTAGTCCCCGCTACTCAGGAGGCTGAGGCAGGAGAATGACATTAACCTGGGAGGCAGAGCTTGCAGTGAGCGGAGATCGCACCACTGGACTCCACCCTGGGCGACAGAGTAAGACTCGGTCTCAAAAAAAATTAGAAGGAGTATGGCAGTGAGTAGGGCTGGCTGCTGAAGCCTCCTAAATACAGTTTAGACTAGAGAGGCAGAAAAGAAAGAAGGATGGATGGATGAATGGATGGATGGATGGACAGAGAGATGACTGATTGATTGATTGATAATAGACAGACAGATTGAACAAGGGGCCATATTAGCAGAAAGTACACTGTCTCTGTGGAAGCACTTAATGAGAACACCTCTAAGATGTGAAGTTTAGAAGGCTGCCTAGTTCTTCCCACCTCACAAACACCTCTGCTAATATACCTAAGGCATGAAGACCCAATTCATTCAGTATTGAGTATTAGCAAAGGAGATGGAACAACACTGACATGAGGTTACTATAAGAAAAAAATTGGAGAAGGAGCAGTAACACTTACCAACAGACAAAGAGCACAAGAATTTCTTCAATGACAGAATGAAAAGTCTAACCAAAATTTTTGTCATTAGTTTTGTAAAATAAATGAAGCAACTGCCTTTAAAAGAAAGATCATGGGCCGGGCGCGGTGGCTCACACCTGTAATCCCAGCACTTTGGGAGGCCGAGGCAGGTGGATTACAAGGTCAAGAGATCGAGACCATGATGGCTAACACGGTGAAACCCCTTCTCTACTAAAAATACAAAAAATTAGCTGGATGTGGTGGCACATGCCTGTAGTCCCAGCTACTGGGGAGGCTGAGGCAGGAGAATCATTTGAACCTGGGAGGCAGAGATTGCAGTGAGCTGCTGAGAATGCACCACTGCACTCCAGCCTGGGCATCAGAGTGAGACTCCATCAAAAAAAAAAAAAAAAAAGAAAAAGAAAAAAGGAAAAAGAAAAAAAAAAGGAAGATCATGAAGAAGAAACAGGAAGTCAGGAGGAATTGCTCAAATATAACCTGTCAGAGCTCAAGAAATAATAGGGTGAAATCGCAGAAATGATAAAAAAAAAAAAAACTACAGAAAATAGAATAAGGAACATAAAGGCTAATTAAAAAAAGGAGAACAAAATAAAATGAAAATAAATAAAGACTTGAAAAGAATGAGAGACTAGATGACAGATATAGAAGACAGGCAAAGTAGATACAACAAACGTATTTGGAGTGTGTTATTTATGTCCCTCTAAAATTCATATGTTAAATCCTAACTTCCAAGGCGATGATATTAGGAGATGGGACCTTTGGGAGATGATTAGTTCATGTGGGCAGAGCCTTTATGCATGGGACTACTGCCCTCATAAAAGAGAACCCGAAAGTTTCCTTGCTCCTTCCATTATGTGAGGATACGGTGAAAAGACAGAATCTATGAACCAGGAAGCAGCCCTCACCAGACACAGATCTGCCAGTGCCTTGATCTTAGACTTCTCAGCCTCCAAAACTATAAGAAGTAAATTTCTGTTGTTCATAAGCCACTTAGATTATGATAATTTGTGATAGCAGCCTTAACAGACAAAGACAGAGTACTTGAAAAGGAAAAACAGAGAGACATAAAGATAATTTAAAGATATAAGCTCCCCAAAATTCTTTGAAATAAAATAATACTATACATATTGAAAGGTACACTGGGTGCAAGGAAAAACTAACCCAGTATAGACAACCCAGAGAGTTACTGAACTTTAAATGATAAAGAAAGAATATGTAAGGCAGTCCAGCAAAAACAGCAAATTATTTGTAAGGATGAAAATCAGATTTCTCTACAGTTGCATTTAACACCATAAAACATGTATTATCAGCACCATCTACAAGATCCTCAGAAAAAGAAAGTTTGAGTCAAGTTGTCCTTCAGGAATAAAGGCAACAAACAGCTTTTATTTACAAAAACGATTTAATCTTTCTTGACGACAATAGTAGGTGGTCTTCAGCCAAATAAATATGACTGGGGAAATAATAGAAAAGATTTGAGGGTTGGGATGACCAAAAAAGAATGTTAATATTATGTGCTCTGCCAAGCAGAACTGGTAAAATTTTAAAAAATGCGAAGGAGGGGAAAAGAAATTAGGAAGTGGAAAATGTTTGTTGATTCTTTTACTAAAATTCCTGGAAATCAAGTAATATCATTAAAGCAGATCAAAAAAAACTGATAGAAGTACAAACATAGTTTACAAAAGGTTAACAACAAAATTATAAAGATAGCCAATAGAATAAATATGTCACCTTCACACATATCAGAATTATACTTAAAACAAAGGGAAGTACACAGACAACATAATGAAAGACTATTAAAGAACATAAAGTAAACATGAAAGCAAAAAACTTAACACATGGCAGCACTCAGAACAAATACCTACTATATCAGTATCAATAGATTAAATTTACTTGTTAAAATCAAAGATATTTAGATTGAATGGGAAAGTAAAACCAAGCTCAATACTGTTTAAAAGAATAGCTAGAACAAACTGATCACAATAATTAAAATTAAAATGTGGACAAAGATATACTGGCAAAATGGAAAAGAATCCAAGTGGATGGTCTTATTTTTCATATTAGACAAGCAAGAAGTTGGGCCCAAAATGATGCAAAAAAACAACACTGTATAACTCAAGAGAGTGTAATTCACAAAAAATTGTTATGAATAGCAAAATGTTCACAAACCTGAAATTACAGGAAATAAGACACAGAAACACACTAGTGATAGGAGAGTAATTCTCTTCTCTCAAGCTATGAGAATAGAGTAGCATCATTAACGTGTTACGGATGTTTGATATACCAAAAATACTTTATATTAGAAATAAAAAAGACCTATCTTCTTTTCAACAATCCATATTTATGGATTTATGGAATATTTATTAAAATTGATAACATATGAGGCTATAAAGAAAATTTCAGAAATAGGCAAATTCTAGAAATAACAGAGAAAACATACTCTTAATACATTAAATATAGAAATTGATAAAACTGGAGAAAAATAAAAATTTTCTCATGGTAATTTTAAAACCCCCTCCAAAACAATTCCTTCTTCAAAGAGTTATGCAATCTTATATATATGAATATATAATATTAATGGAAACATCATACCTGAATTCATGAGCTATAGCTAAAGCACTGCTAAAAGGAAAACTCAGAGCATTTAATTTTTATTAAAAAATTTAAAAGAACAATGAAAAGAAGGAAATTGAGTTTCTGAATGAAATTTACAGAAAAGAACAAAAAATCAATGGAAAAGCAGAAAAGGGTAGTTAATATTTATGGACTTAGGGAAAAAAATAGAATAAATTTTAAAAATTATTTTTAAGAAAAATATTTAATGTATGAAGCACAGCTAAATTATTCAAGGAAATATGAACAAACTACAAACATGAAAATAGGAATTTAAAAAGCCACAAAAACAAAGAAAAATAAAAGAACCAAAAGAGACTATTTTATTCAGCTCTATGCCAAAATAAATTTAATCTGGATGAGATATGTAATTTTCTAGTAATGTATAATTCACCGAAACTGATCCCAGAGGATATAGAAACTCTAACTAATCTGATCTCAACAAATGAATGAGAGAAATGTGCCAATTATTAATACTCTGAAACCTCGAGGCCTTGGAAGTTTTCTAGGAAAATTCTACCACATTTTTAAAGAACAGTGAGTTCCAGTGTTTTAAAATTGCCCCAGAACAAGGAAAAATTTAAAAAATTCTTCTTTCCTCTACAAAAAAGAGTAACACTAATATCAAAACTTTATAAAGACTGCACAAAACAAAAACAGCTGACAAATCTTAGGTATGAATATCAGTGAAACATTCCCAGAAGCACTTGAACAAATAATTCGTTATATGAAATGTGACTTATTCCAGAGAAAGCAAGAATGGTCAAATCTTGTAAAACCATTAATATAATTTATATTAATATATCTAGAGATACACAGCACAAGATAATTTCCATAGATGAAAAAGGTCTTTGACCAAAAAAAAAAAAAAAATCACTTGATTAAAAAAATAAATCATTTGATTAAATAAAAAATCACCTAAAAAAAAAAAGGACTACAGTTGAACCTTGAACAACATGGGTCTGAACTCCAAAAATCCACTTTTAAGCAGATTTTAAAAAAATAAATATACATAAAAATTGCTTGGAGATTTGCTGTGCAGACTAGAAATATAGAAAAATTTAAGAAAAACGTGTGTCATGAATACATGAAATATGTGTGTTGATCGGCCATTTAGGTTATCAGTAAGGCTTCCAGTCAACAGTAGACTATTAGTGCTTAAGTTTTTGGTGAGTCAAAAATTACATGCAGATTTTCAACAGCACTGGGATTCGGTGCCCCTAACCCTCTAACCCTATTGTTCAAGGGTCAACTATAAATGTGGATTCATGGTAATAAAGGGCTATGTGTAACAAAAGACTCAACAATAAAATGGCTTTAAAAACAATTATGTTTATTTTTCTTTCTCAAGTAATAATCGGAAGTTGTTGTTCAGGGGAGTAGTCTGTTCCACGAAGTGATTCTGGGACCCAGGTTCCCTCCATCTCGTGGTTAGCCATCCCTGAGGGCCTTGTTGTCCTTTACATAGTTGGGGCTGGGTTGCCATCGCTTCTGGTTTCCTGCCAGCAAGAAGGGAAAAGAAAGGATGTGGAAGAAATGGCATGTATCACTTTCACTTACATTACAATGGCAAGAACATGGGCACACATGAATCACTAGGTGATACAAGCGGGGCTTAAATACAAGTGGGGCTGAGAAATGCGTGCCTTAAGGAGGCGTTCACAGGTCCAGCTACAACTCTAGGACTGTACAGATGGATACTTCATTAACGTAATAAAATACATCCAACTCAGACCAAAAACCATCATTATGCTTTATGACAAAATTTTAGAATCCCAGAAGTCAGAAACAAGAAAAAGATGATCACTGATAAAATTCAAAGCTGATCTCTAGGTACAATCCAAAGCAATTAGACGAGTTACAACCAAATTAGATCTATACAAATTTGGAAAGAGGAAAACAAAGGAATTATTTACTATGGAAGCTATGATTATACACCTGGAAGATAAAAGATAATTAACTGAAAAACAACTACAAGCAATAAAAGATGAGTAAAATAGAATTCAAAATCAACATAGAGAAATCACTAGCAACAGTGATGAAAAAGATAGAATACCAAGAGATAAAGTTGATAAAGTTGATGTGCAAGATTTATATGATGATTTAAAGCACCATTAGAGGAAACAAAGGGAATTACACAACTGAAAAAGTAATATCATAATTTTGAGAATACATTTCAACATCATAAAGACAGCAATTTAATTTGAAAATGTAATAAAATCCTATTTTTAAAACACCAGCTGTTTGAATAAAACAAGTTAATCTGGAAGTTTATAAAGAAAAAAGAAGGAAATAAGAATATTCAGAAAAACTTTTAAATAGGAAAACAGATAGCTTAGCAATTTCAGTTATTAATGGTAGTTTAGAAATTCTAGATGTTAAAACATATAGTCCCTGAATACTGGCACATAAATAAACAGACCAATGATATTGAACAGAAAATTCAAAACTATTGCTCAACATAGAGAAGAATTTAGTGTATAATAAGGGTAATATCTTACATCAGTGGGAAAAAGATAGTCCATTCAATAATTAAGTCATATAAAGAAAAAATAAACTTCTTACTACAAGCCAATTCCAGATGAATCAGAGACTTATGTGATATTAAAGATAATACAAAAGTACAAAAAATCCCAGGAGATTTCCTTTATAATCTTGGAATGGGGAAGGCTTTTCTAATTATGAGTAAAAATCCAGAAGCCACAAAGAAAAATGAACTAGAGAAATTCAACCAATTCTTCAGAAAATAACAAAATCAAAAATAGAAAAAAAAGACGATACTCAGAGTCAAAATACAAATGATATAATTCTGAAACATTTTTTACTTTATATCACAGGAAAAGGTGCAATTTAGATAAAGCCTATAGAAATAAATAATAAAAAGATCAACAATAAAATATTTGAATGTTGAAAAAAGATACAAATAATTTATAGAAAGAGGAACATCACTCATATATATGAAAATATATTTTACTTCACTCGTAATATGAAAAACACAGGTTAAAAATTTGCTAATGTATTATTTTGTATTTATCACACTGGCAAAATGCCAAAGGCTGACAACATGCTCTATTGGTAAGGTTGAGGAAAAAGGAACAATCTCATAAAAGCCTGGTAAGAGCCGAAATAAGCACAAGCCCTATACGAGGGCAATTTGACAATGCTGATCAACATTCATATACTTATACTTTAACCTAGCAATTCCAATACTGGGAAATTACTCTACCACATAAAATTATGCATATATAATATTCTTTGCAGTATTGTTTATAATATCAAAAGATTTGAAACTAGTCAAATATACATGAATAAGGGAATTGTGAAATATGCATATATTATGGTGCTTCAGTGCAAGGAAATGATATGCAGCTATAAAAAAACTAAGAAATGTCCCTATGTATGTATATAGAAATAACTCTATATTATGTTAAGCAAGAAAAAAAATCAAGAGGCAAAATATTTATAAAATGTGCTACATTTTTTGTAAAAAGTAGGAGAATAAGAATCTATGTTTATTTAAGGTTTGTATATGCAGAAAAAACTCTGGAAGGACACATAAAAAACTAGTAACAGTAGTTTTCCTGCAGAAGGGAGGGGGAGTAAAAGGAGCTGGGAAGATGGGCATGTAGGAAGGAAATCTCTTACTATGGATTCATTTACTCTTTCAGATTTTTGAACCATATGAATATATTACCAATGCAAAACACGCAATCCATTTAAGGTCGAAATTTAATTTTAATTTACTGCTCTTCTTATAAGGAATTTGAGAAGATGTAAGATATTTTAAACCAAATTTAGCCTGTAAGATGTACATGAACTCGGTCATCAGACATGAAACAAGCAACTGAACATCACACGGCCATTGTTCCCAGGAGCTCATAAAACTACCATTAAATTGTTTTTATTTTGACATTAGATTACCTCCTTTTTTAAGCAGGAATCACAGCAGTGTGGGATTTTCTTTCTGAAAGCATAGAGTATTAATACGCATAGCTTCAGCGGTGGAAAAATGGGTATTTTTACTGTTCACAAGGTAGGTGAAAATCCTATCTCCCTAATTATCACTCTTTAGCAGAGACTAATTGGGAAGAAAGCCAAGAATATGAATGCAGAATAGAGAGGAAAAAAAGTTCTCTCAGCAGAGAAACAGTGGGACTTGATAGCTTTTCAATGATTTTATTCATCAAAATAGAATCATCTTGTCACAACATTAATTTTCTACAATTTACTTTCATAAAGGAAGGAACACAGGCTTTCTCCATAAATTATTATTTTCCAACTTTCATCCTATCTCTTGTCCTGCAGTGGCAAGATTGGGTAAAGGAGTGTGGGGTGTGGGAGTGGGGAGGAGATGACAGATAAAAGAGCAAAAGAGAGAGAGTTTCAGCGTGGAGAAGGCTGTTTTACAAAATAAAAACAAAAACGGGCTTCGACGCGGTGGCTCACGCCTGTAATCCCAGCACTTTGGGAGGCCAAAGCGGGTGGATCACGAGGTCAGGAGATGGAGACCATCCTGGCCAACATGGTGAAACCCCATCTCTACTAAAAATACAAAAAAAAAAAAAAAAGTAGCTGTGTGTGGTGGTGCACACCTGTAGTTCCAGCTACTCAGGAGGCTGAGGCAGGAGAATCGCTTGAACCCGGCGGTGCGGAGGTTGCAGTCAGCTGAGATCTCACCACTGCACTCCAGCCTGGTGACAGAGAGAGACTCCATCTCAAAACAAAACAAAACAAAACAAAACAAAACAAAACAAAAAAACCTCGCTATCCTCATGTAGTTAGTTACAAGTTCTGCGTAATGTGTGTAGAATTTTATTTCAAAATATCTTAAGGCTTTTCTTCAAACAATGAATTAGAAATATGTATGTATCTACTTTTGGTGAGTTAAAGAAAAGTCACCAGAATTTTATTTGAGAGAGAGAATCACAGTAATTTTTTTTATTTTTTTTTTTAGACAGACTCTCACTCTGTCACCCAGGCTGGAGTGCAGCGGCAGGATCTCCCGGGTTCACGCCATTCTCCTGCCTCAGCCTCCCAAGTAGCTGAGATTAAACGCGCCCGCCACCACGCCCGGCTAATTTTTTGTATTTTTAGTAGAGAAGGGTTTTCACCGTGTTAGCCAGCATGGTCTCGATCTCCTGACCTCGTGATCCGCCCGCCTCGGCCTCCCAAAGTGCTCGGATTACAGGCGTGAGCCACTGTGCCCGGCCCTGAATCATAGTACTTTTTCTAACCCAGAAAAAGTCATGAGTCTTAGTAGTGAGCTTTCAGGATTTGACAGAAGGCCTCTAAAAAATCAGAGTATTCAAAAACACTAGAAAGGCATAGCCTGGGTCCATTTAATACAAGGACAAATAGTCCTTAATACCTTAACTGTCTAGTAGAAATCACCATCTTACAACTTATTTATATTGTGTACAACATCACCCTAAATTTTCAAGAAAGGATTTCATTGTATTTAGATTTATTCCAGAAGCATGTAATAAAATAGACAGAATTCAAAAAACTGGTTAAACTTTAGAGTTTTAAGCTAAAACATTCACAGCGTAGAATTCCTAAACTAGATTTCAGACCCCTACGCAGAGATAGTCACATCTGACCATCTGACTGGACCTTTGTAGAAGTATAGGGCAACTTAAGCCAAGAAACTACTTTGCATAAATCTGGTATGTGTCAGAGAAAGGAAACTCATTAGATTGGTTGAAGCCAAGCAGTAACAATTAAGAAGCATTGGAGATTCATTTAAGTAGGGTAGCAACAGTAAACTGAGACCCTAGAATGCTAGCACATCTTACAAGAGCCAATGAAGGTTTTCGGTAAAATGTGTGGAGAGCAAAGTGTTTAAGAAAAATTAATTAGGCAACATTGTACAAATCAGACGAAAGCAGAGAAATACTAAAAAGTAGGAAATAATCTCTTTTCCTCTGTGGCAATAAGCTAAGAGCACAAATATTTGAGTATGCTTAATTTATTGAAGATGTCTCAAAATTCAGATTCCTGACCAAAGGAACAAATGAATAGAAGAGAATGCTGCCCACAGCTTTATCTATTTCAGGTCTACAGTTCAGGTTCTTGTACTCCCCTGGGAATATAGACATAAACTTGAGGATATGGTTGCTTTAATGTCTCTCTATAAGGTCATCAACTATGTGCTAATAGCTCATATATTTAAGCAAGACATTTGTAACTCATTTTAAATGGTGCAATTGTCCAATAAATTGTTTGAAACTTTAAAAAATCTTCACTGTTCCATAAAAATAAAAGCCTTTTCAGGATAATTGAAACAAGCAATGCAAAACAAATGTATTTCCTTGATAAATTTAGTTTTAAGTGAGCTTTAATTTATATGCTAAATTTTTTAATTTAGTTCAAGTTTTGGCAGAGACATGTTTATTTTAATTGTTGGCCTTCAAAATTCTAGCTTAGGAATAAACATCTGCTCCCTTCCAATTTTCTGCATAAAATGAGTAAATTTCTATAAGTTGTAAATGAGGGCTGTAGACACACTATATTGCTTTTGGAAAGATTACAAAATTGCAGCAGACACTTTATGTGAATTCTGTATGACAGATTTTATAGCATGGTATGCTATACCCTTTCGTCTTAACTAAGGTTCTTAGATCTATTTATATTTAAGTTATGTATTGATAGAAACAACACACTAGATAAGCACCTAAATGTTGTGCCTAAATAGCCTTTTTTGGAACACTTGTTGGGCTCCCTTATAAATTTTGAACTCTTCTCTTTGCTTTATAGAGATTCACAGAACAAATGGATTCTTTCTGCAAGACCAAATTTTCTCAATGAAAAAGCATAAACACAGTCGCGGCCCATCTATATTGCAGGCCTTGTAAACAATTTGAGAAATGTTACTAATAATAGACAATGTGCATTTCTCCAGCTATAGCCTTGAAGGAAATCATCAAAACTTTCAGAAATTAAAATTATAGCTGTCGCAGAATCATGGGGTGTGACAATAAGATTTTTAAAAATAAATTAAAAAATAAAGTAATAGCTGTTGAGATGTCATAAGAACTTACATCCACCTTTTGCAAATACTGAATACTGAGAAAATCCAATTCCTATTATTAAAATGTTTTCCTCCTTCAACAATAATCGCAACATTCACGAGGGCACTGCTAAGCATGCTTGTAGCCATTAGAACCAGCCAGTCATAGATTCTGGGTAGCAATGACCAATGGCCATTAATATGATTGAAAATAGCAATTAACTAGGACTAAGGTGATATGAAGATATAAAGCCCATATAGTATCCATACCCCTGAAAACTCTGCAAAAAAAAAAAATTGCTATGGGGAAATTTTAGGTAGTTTTTCCTTTATTCTATCTTTTAAAGTAAGTATTACCCAATTGCCCCCATGAAGGTGTCTAGCTGTGCTAACGTGCATGAATCCATGAAGTGCATGGAATTCCATGAGGTGTGTGATTCCATGAAGTGGCATGTCTGCTTTAGAAGGTATCAGGGTTATCATAATAGATGTCAAAAGACCAAGAAATAGAGACTTTAATGAAGCCAGTCAACTTTCAAGATGCCAACAGCCATTCAGGAGCCTAAAGATCTCTGTCTGACTGTTTCCATTGCTAAAGATCAACTGTATACTGTAAACCCGGTGACAGTAGAAAATACCAGAGTCCTGAAAAAAACTCCAGAGAATCTCCTCTATGTCAGTGATTCTCAAACTTTCAGGTGAATAAGAATCACCTGGTAAGCTTCCTAAAACAGTTTTTGGGCCCATCTAATAAAATTGTAATTCAGTAGGTTAGGTGGGGCTCATAAATTTACAGTTCTAATAAGCTCACTGTGGTTCCAACATGGCTGCTCCAAGGAATACTCTTTGAGAATCACTGCCTGACCACTACTGAATCAGAATCTGCATTTTACAAGATTTCCAGGTGATTTGCATGCACATTGTTAAAGTTCGAGAAGCATTACTATGGAAAATAAGTAAATGGTTGTTTTGTATTGATTTTTTTTCCTTCTTATTCTGTTATGTTGGAATAGAGAGATGGGAAAAAGGGAAGGCAGCTTCAAAAGAAACCAAAACTAAGTGCTTAAACTACACTCTTTGTTGAGAAGCAAATCTATTTGACCACCTTGCTCATCTTTCTCAATAAATGAATCATTCTCACCTTTCTTTACCTACCTCTCCATCCTTACTATACCTTACCCAGGGCTCACATTACCTCGGGTTCCGCTTGAACTTCAGGTCTGTATGTTATGGATTTACCAGGCAAATCTAGATTCATATAATTGTTCCCTCTTGAATAAAAATGATTTCGATTCAAACAAAGAATTAAGTTTGGATTATGTATGTTCATAAGAGATTTTATGTCAAGAAATTAACAAGAAATTCACAGAAAATCCTTTGTCAGATTGATTCGGGATTTAGAAACATGCTCACAACGAGAGTGAGAAATGTTCTCACAGTGGCATTCCAGAGTCACCCTAGATCTTAGTGATAGGGGAAGGAAGGACAGCTTCTTTGCTGACTGTGCTGTATGTAATTTTACGTTACATATAATTACTTGGACTAGACCAAATGTGCCCCAACTGAGTCACACAGAAGACTAAGTATATGCTCTCACTACATGTAATGAATTGTCACAGAGAAGATAAAATGTAAGATATGAATATATCAAGCCTTTGGCAATAGGAAGTATCTGAGCTCACATGACTAATAATACTTCCTACTTGCTGATTCACGCTACTGTAGGTAGTTTTGCTCCAGCAGTGAAAAGCTCATCGCTAATAAGCTACAGAGACAAAGGAGCTCCAAGGCCAACCACAAACTGCAGAAATTGTGATTTAAACTAGCGAATGTCCCTCATTCCACCACAATAACCCATCTACTCTTGCTCTAGTTACTTGAATCTACCATAGAGACCTCATCCCCCACCCAATTATTTCCATAGTCAATGAGCCTGTTACTAAATATAAAACCTGACAGATCCATGAGTAGATTTTAGGTTGGTTAAGTACCAGGAACAAACAGGGAGGGCATAGGAAACCATGGTGCTTCATCTCATTTTCTCTGACAAACTTCATGTACTGGAGCAGAGCACTGGACAGTGAGCATAGAATCAAGGTTCTAATGCCAGTTTTTCTACCAGGCACCCTGATGCAATTCACTTGGCCTCCTTCATTCCATTCCTTCCAAAATCAGGCTATGTTCTCATTAAGATGCCTCAATATCTAGGAGTTTGTGATTATGTGGGCATATTCATGCTGCTGGAAAGCCAAACAAAATGCTATTCAGCAGCAAATGGAAAACAACAATCTTGGATGAGATCGGGAGCTGTAGTTTCACCAGCTCCACACAAACCATCCTCACCCTAGGTTAGGCTTTGGTGCCTTGGGCTGCTTAGAAACTGGGACGCTGAATAAGGTTTGTTCATGTGAGCATCCTTTCTTACTTATTCAACTAAAAGTCTATCAAGAATACCACCCAGACACCAACATCAGGATTCCCTTCCACTTCAGGATCAGGAATTAAAATATGACCCAGAGAGTAAAAGCTGCCTCCAAAAAGTCTGCAACTACGTGAAATGTAAAGCCTTCACACACCCTCATTCCCACCCCATCCTGCACATTTTTCTTAAAGGCAAATCAGATGTTCTTTTTTTTAAGAGACATGGGCAATTTTGTGTATAAATATCAGGAGAGTACCTGCATGGGGCCAAGGAGGTTTTATCTTACAAGAACCATCTATATCGACTATGTCTAGTTGATGTATTTAAAGGAAGATTAAGAGCAGAAAACCAAGGAAAGATTTTCGTATTTTTATTAATAAAAGCCAGATAAACCTTCCAGAACTGGATGTCTGTCCTTTCTTTTTCCAGCATCCATGTTCCCTTCTTCTGGTAACAGCCACAGTTTTTATTTGGGAAGCACTTCTGCCTCTCTCAGTCAGTAAACCTAAGTAGTCAGTCCCAGGGTCCCTTTTTCTCTCAGAATTGTATGTTTCTGCCTGAATCAGTTTGCACAAATAATTAGAACTGACAATTAAAAGGTGAAAATATTAAAAAAAAAAAAGAAAGGAAAAAAGCATAAAATACCTTTTTAAAGTTTTGCTTCAAGGATGGATCTGTAAAATTAATGTAGTTGAAAACTGCAAAAGACTTGCAGGAGCCTCTTCTCAGAAAGAAAGACTCAGGCATGAAGTGCAAACACCACACTTTATAGTGGGTAAGAAAAAGAAAATCGCCAGAGTATTGGGAGTACTTCATCAGAGTACTTCATCAAAGTATTGGGAAGAAATCAGAGGTGGAAAAAAAGATACAACTTGGGCAACTAAACAATATGTTTTTCTTACTATCAGAATTCTGATTTTTTTTTAATATGCAAAGGCTAAAAAATTACATCTTCACCGTCTTCTTTGCATCAAGGTATATTCATGTGACTATGTTGGGCCAATGATTTATAAAAACAAGTGTTACCTGGGCTTCTAAAAAGGCTCTGTGAAGAGGTCTGATTTAATAAATTGAAGATGTCTAATTAGATCTTGACTTGTTCTAAGAATTTTTATAATGAGGAAAAAAAATGTTATTAACTCAGAACCCCATTTCAGTAAATGATGAATACAAGAACTGTCATGAGAAATGAAGAACTGCTTGCAAATATACAAATAAAACAAATAATAAGTAACTCTCCGAGTGATATTAAATTATTTAATCACTCATACCCTACAGGCTATATCACAGTAATTACAATGACGGAAGTCAGTGGGTCCTAACCAATGAGAAGACTGATTTTTCCACATTTAGGACCATTTAGAGGACTATAGGGCATTCAAGGTTTAGCAGGAATCTGAGCTTTCACAGCATCTTTTGTGTTCGTAAATCTTTGTTTAACCTTGGTGCTAAAAGCCAAACCCAAGGTTGTACTGTAACATATTATAATCTAGGTTTTCAGGAATTTCTGATGAAAACAAAGATTCACATTAACATTACAAGTGAATAAATGTTTACACTTCTTTCTTTCATCTTTAGTTGATATGCTGCTTGCTACAGAAGCCAAATTTTTGGAGGAAAATGTATTGCTTCATAACAGGTTCTATTCAACTAAAGCAGACAAAGACTCATGCTAATAACCCCCCTTTCTAACTTCCTAATTCTATACATTAGAATTTTCATGAAAACTTTCATTTCAGCCAGCACAACACCTTGCAAGAAACAGGCAGTCAATAAATATTTGTTAAGATGATTTGAAGATACAAACACATTAGCTGAACATTATAGAAAGTTAGCCTAAGGGCTCTTCACCAAACGAAAATTACAGTGAAACTTCCTCTTTTTAACCCTGCTACATATTTTTAACATGTTCTTTATTTCCAAGTGAAAGGACATAGCCTTGCTAGCTAAAAACACACCCTTCCCCACATCACCAGCATCCTGTAAATGGTCATAAATCACAACTGGTCCTTGTCATGAGAGAAACTGTGTGTGTCAGCTCAAGCTTGTCTGCCTTATAACACAGCTGCAAGGGTAAAATCAAACATATCTAAGCGTTTAGGGGAGAAATAGTGCCACAGAGAAGCAAAGAAATATTGGGGGAGAAAAATTATAGACATATTATACCTTTCTATGACAGTAGACTCCAGATCACAAGTCAGGATGAGATTGGTCGACCCAAAGCACTGTAGTGACAGTACTGACATACACATTATTTGGGGCTGCATCACCTTTCTGTACTGGAAGGACTAGTAACCATTTAAGTCTTAAAACTCTAATTATTTGGGCAGACTACTGCAGACTGGAGAAAAATGGGATTCAGCTTGACTTTTAAGCGCCACTGTACTCCAGCCTGGGCAACAAAGAGTGAAACTCCATCAAAAAAAAAAAAAAAAGAAAGAAAGAAAGAGAAAGAAGGAAGGAAGGAACGAAGGAAAGAAGAAAAGAAAAATGTACAAGTCTTATATTTCTCTAGTAGTACTTTACAGCAATGTTTGGAGTCCACATAAATTACAGAAGGGACGTAGTTAGGTACTGTGAATACTCACCTTCTGAAAGCCCTGGAAGACTCCAGGAGTGCTGTATCATTTCCTTGGGATTAAAGACATTGCTTAGGTCTGCAACTAAATGATGCACAAAAGGAAGGCCCTCCGAAACTAACTCCTCTGCTTTCCTGACCCAGCTTCCCTTCCCAGAAAAAAGAAAGAGGCCCTCAAACTTAAAGAAATTCCCTAAAAATAAAGTTAGAAAAATATTATATATGTTCTTTCAAGACAGCTGGGAGTTGGTGGATAGATGGCATAGGGAAGAAACTGACTTGAAATTGATAACGGGATCATAATAAAGGATTAGAAATGTTCTATTACTAGAGTTTCTAAGAAATCCCAAGACTGTCATTATAGCTTTACTAATTAAAATGGTAGCCCACACACAACTAGACTACAGACACCTATAACAGATGTTTTCTTTGAGAAAGAAATTAAAACTACCAAAGGTTTGCCAGCTGAAGGATTTCAGATGCAGTTATAGGATCATTGGTCTCTGATGATTCAATTTGCAAAGAAAAGTCTCCCACACAACCCACACATTAGGTAAAGTGATATATACACCTTCTATTTCAGAACACCTTAAATTTTGGATGAATGGCCTTGAATTCTGGCTTAAATTGCTTCACAGTCAGTAGTTTTCCAGAAAAAGAAAACTTCACAGATTTGGATCCTGTTATTTAGTACACTAAATCCACAGCACAAAGTCAATGTATCTGGATAACTGAATATACCTGTAACTAGTGATAGGAATTAAAATGGATTAAACTAGGAGCCCTGACTTCAGTGTTATTTGTGTTTTGTGAAATAATTTTTATATTGATAAGTGTAGCATATATAAGACTGCAACTTTCCTATCTCCCATGCATACACACACACACACACACCTATGTGCACTCTGAGAGGCAGTGTAGAATAATGAAAGGATCCCTGGGCTGAAGTCAGAAACAGCTCTGGTCCCAGCTGTCACTAACTTGCTGAAGAATTTGGGCATGTTGCACAACTGCTCAGGTTTCCATTTACACATTAACTTATTTAACAAACATTACTTGACACAGACCTACAAGAAAACAACTTTGCTCATCTGTAAAAGGAAGGAAAATAAGACCAGGTTTATAGAATTGCTGTTAGGATTAAATAATGGGTATACTTTACACCCAAGATACGTCAGGTCCATCCTTCTTTCTCCCCTAGTATCAGGTACTGTGTAAGGTCTGACATTTTGTCCCAGTGAGCACTGTGGAAGTACTTATCACGTTTGTCATCACCGGGTAAAGTCTTTTTCTCTCCTAGTTAGTAAAGCCAGGATCTTCTTTCTAGTACACAGATATATCCTCTGAACCAGCATATGCCTTGACACATACTAAACACTCAATAGGCCAAGTGCTATGGCTCACGCCTGTAATCCCAGCACTTTGGGGACTGAGGCAGGCAGATCACTTGAGGTCAGGAGTTCGAGACCAGCCTGGCCAACATGGCAAAACCCTGTCTCTACTAAATATGCAAAAATTAGCTGGACATGATGGCACATGCCTGTAATCCCAGCTACTCGAGAGGCTGAGGGAGGAGAATGCTTGAACCAGTGAAGCGGAGGTTGCAGTGAGCCAAGATTGCACCATTGCACTCCAGCCTGGGCGACAGAGTAAGACTTTGTCTTGAAAAAACAAACCAAATGAACAAAACAGTTAAGAAATAGTTTTCAATGAGTACATTATCTTTTAATCCTTAAAATAAATCTATGGATCAAGTATTACTTTTGCCATTTTACAGTTAAGGGGGGCAGAACAATTAGATAAATGCTGACTATAAATTGAAGTGACTTGTCCCTTCCAACTCCACAATGCTAAGCTTCTTATATTTCCCAATATTTGATTATTATGTTATTCTTAAATAATTGCCACTTATATTTATTGGCTAATGGTTGAAAAATAACAAGAGCTCAAATTATAAAATCAACTTTCAACCCCATCTTTAAGGAAGATAAAATAGTTGAACTTAGAATGGTTTATGAGAAAACTTCATTCTCACACATACACAGAAACTATCTACATTAAGCTGTTCCTCAGTAATATGGTTTGGCTCTGTGTCACTACCCAAATCTCATGTTGAATTGCAATCCCCAATGTTGGGACAGGGACCTGGTGGGAAGTGACTGGGTCATGGAAGTGGATTTCCCCCTTGCTGTTCTTGTGATAGTGAGTGAGTTCTCATGGGATCTGGTTATTTAAAAGATTTAAAAGTATGTAGGCCGAGCATGGTGGCTCACGCTTGCAATCCCAGCACTTTGAGAGGCCACTATAGGCAGATCACTTAAGGCCAGGAGTTTGAGATCAGCCTCGCCAACAGGGCAAAACCGCATATTTACTAAAAATATAAACATTAGCCTGGCGTGGTGGTGCATGCCTATAGTCCCACCTACTCGGGAGGCTGAGGCATAAGAATCACTTGAACCTGGGAGGCAGAGGGTGCAGTGAGCCAAAATCGCACCACTGCACTCCAGCCTGGGCGACAGAGTGAGACTCTGCCTCAAAAAAATAAATAAATAAAAGTGTGTAGCACTTCTCCCTTTACTCTCTTCCTCCTGCTCTGCCATGTGAAGAAGGTGCTTGCTTCCTCTTCACCCTTCTGCCGTGCTTGTAAGTTTCCTGAGGGCTCCCCAACCATGCTTCCTGTACAGCCTGCAGAACTGTGAGTCAATTAAACCTCTTTGCTTCATAAATTACTCAGTCTCAAGTAATTCTTTATAGCAGTGCAAGAACAGACTAATAATTAAGAAGTTCTCCCAAGAAATTTCCCCAACTTAAAATTCCATACAATTTTCCCCCAATAAAAAGCTATTTAATAAACAAATAACCAAGAGTGGTGTTAGAAATACGAGGCAATCATTTCTCTAAAACATTTCTTCAACAAAATTTGGGCTATTTTGCTTTAAGAACAGCAAGATAATCATGCCAAGTAACTTTCAGAAGCGAACTGTAGCCCCCTAGCCTGGAAAAGAAAAAGACCTGGGTTAGATGCTGCGAATGTCCCTAGGCCCCATTGGCTCTAGGTCATTATTTTTACATGTTCCCAGTCATAAAAGCCTACATAGCCTTCTATACAAAACACAAGCTTTACTAGATCACAAGTACATGTTACAGAATGATTGCCTCCTCATTGGCCTTTCTTATAACACGTATTTCCAAACTTCCATCTCGTCTCACTCTGCCCTCTCCAAAAGCAGCCTCTCCTTTATCACTTATGAGTCTTCTTCACTAAAGAAAAATTGATATATACTTGGGCACTCAGCAGCTATTACATTTCGTGACATCAAAAGACTCTCAAAAATTCATTTTAATTTAGTAATTTAACAATTCTCCAGACACAGAGAAGGGTTGAGATCAAAGTCATAAAGCATTTAGTGACAAAACCAGAAGGTGAACCCGTGTCAAATACCACATCAAATGATGTTTCTGGCATAGAGAGACTAAGAAAGAGAGAACAAGATGATTCATAAATAAGGTATCACTATGGTACATGGAATAGCTGTGTCACTACATCTCACCTTCCCGACACCTCAAAAGACAGAGTGGCCTGGGCACAATTGTTTACACCTGTAATCCCAGTACTTTGGGAGGCTGAGGTGGGTGGATCCGTTGAGCTCAGGAGTTTGAGACCAGCCTGGGCAACATGGTAAAACCTCATCTCTACAAAAACGTTTTTTAAAAAAATTAGCAAGGCATGGTGGCACACTCCTGTAGTCCCAGCTACTCGAGAGTCTAAGGTGGGAAGATGGCTTGAGCTGGTGAGGAGGAGGTTACAATAAGCCAAGACCTCGCCACTGCCCTCCAGCCTTGGCAACAGAGTGAGAGCCTGTCTCTAACAATAACTAATAAAAAGACAGTGATGTTGTATGCACTCTGAAACTATGGCAATTTACGACAGGACAGTCATAAATCCTGAAGACACATATCAGCCATTGATTATGTCGTAAATACCTGAAAGTATCAAATTTTCCAAGGCAGTCAAAAAGAGCTTCATTCTTCCACAAGAGGAACCAGAACCTAGTGTATTCAAGAGAGGATTTCTACAGGAAAGCAGCCCCTGCCCAAGCAGCACCTACAATAAACATGTTTATGAGCAAACAGTTCAGAAAAACATATTGTGAGTCTTAGAAACAGCATATGCCTCATTTCATAGAGGTTGCTATGTTGCTAGGCATTCTTTTTTTTTTTTTTACTGCATTTTAGAGAAATAACTGTAAAACGAGGGTCTATAACCAGCATATAACACAATAAACAACAGCATCAACTTCTGCCCCCTTGTTGTAAACAGTTTCCCTATGCTTTAATTGAAAATGTAAATGTTAATGACTTGTGTGCTTTCTCAAAATAGTTTTGGGCAAATTCTATTCCAAGAAAGATCTCTGTATTTGTCACCTCTATCAAAGGTCCAAAGATTATAGAATTTTCGTATCGTAAATCAAGGACTGCTCCCCTCAGCCCATAGAAAAGGATGAGCTACTTCCTATTTTTCAAGAGCTTTGGAATCCCTTTGCAGTAAGAGAGGAACTATGACAACAAAGTCCCTGAATGCAGCAAGAAAGCACAGAGAGGGAGGTGTGGCATGCAGCGGCAGCAAGGGTGGTCACTATAGGCTTTGACCTGGAGATTAGCTAAGACCTTTCTGAAGGTCTGCACCCAAAATAAACATAAGAAACAATAATAAGCTTTGCATAACTTCCCTGATGTTAAATATGTAACAGATCTTGGGTAATAGTCCAACCCAGGTTGTATCTTCAGAGACTCTTAACATACTCATAAAAAAAACTGAGGTTTGTGGTTTTAAGATGAGCATTGTTAAAATGCTATTTCCTATTCAGATTCCAACCCCTCCCAACGATTTCACTACCTAGGGCTCTTTTTGGTCCTGAGCAAGCTTACACACCTCCCCATGCTGAAACATCCACTTCTCACCAACAGGTCAGGCCCAATATAACCACACTTAATTTACTTTGTAAAGTATGTGAACTACTATTCAAGCATAGTGGCTGTCCTATTTGTAGAACATGTATCCATATCAAGGCAGCTGATTCTGCTTCCTTTTCTATTCTTCTTCCTTTCTGTCAAAATGCAAGTTTATAGTTATTGCCATTTTTTCAGTCTATTCTTTTATAAATTCTTCTCTCAAAAGAGATAGGTGGGAGTCAAATAGACCTGCAATTACATCATCTTATATTTTCTCAACTAAACTGTTTATATGTACATTTATATAAGTGTTTTAACTGTTTAACCTAGAATATAAGTTCTTAAGGAAAATGTCTACTTCTTTTATACTACAGCAAGATACATGCTCAATACAATTTCCAAATCACCTTTAATACCAGTTAAGATCACAGTGAAAGTTGAAAGTTCTGCAAATTATCAAATATATGGAAGCAAAATCATCCCTTTTCAATGAAAATTATCAGTACATTTTACCAAGTTGACTTCAGAAATTCTTCTATGATTAATTATGAAGAATTTAGATATGCTCATGGGGTAATTTCTAAAATGAGTTTCAACTACTTAGTGTTGCTATTCTCCAGTATATTCATATTCACATGGCCAAGCATTGGTGGCTCACACCTGTAATCCCAACAATTTGGGATGCCTAGGCAGGGGCATTGCTTGAGCCCAGAAGTTCGAGACCAGCCTGGGCAACATAGCAAGACCTCATCTCCTCAAAAAATAAATAAATTAGCTGAGCGTGATGGTGTGCCCCTGTAGTCCCAGTTATTCAGGAGACTGAGGCAGGAGGATTCCTTGAGCCCAGGAGGTCGAGGCTGCAGTGAGCTGTGATTACACCCCAGCCTGGGCAACAGAGCAAGACCCTGTCTCTGAAACAAGAATAAAAACAAATAAGAAGTATAGGAATAACCAATCTGAAGAACTAGATTCATCGCTGTAGAGAAGGGATATTTTTACATACTTTTTCAAAGAATTAGCCACACCAGCACATTAAGCACCATGAAGATTAAAAAGAAGTAATTGCATAAGAAAAAAAACACTTTAACTTATTAAAATTAATGGTTATTTTTATAAACAAATATATTTATAGAGTAAAAGGAAACAGATCTATTTTTATGTTAATT
This sequence comes from Hylobates moloch, assembly GCF_009828535.3. Taxonomy (NCBI): domain Eukaryota; kingdom Metazoa; phylum Chordata; class Mammalia; order Primates; family Hylobatidae; genus Hylobates; species Hylobates moloch. The sequence continues at coordinate 36,436,179 of NW_026652297.1, read as the reverse complement.
TCCATCACTTGCTTCCTACCCATTCACTGATGAGATAAATACAGTTGATTCTATTTTTTACCTTTTAATTTATTCTGCATAGACAGATAAAATTCCCCACTGTCCTTTGCTACTTTACCTCCTCTTTGTGCATTTATCCACTAAATAAACATCTACTACCTACTGCTGTCAAAAAGGATGCAGAGGGCTCCAGCTTAGGCTCTTTGGTTGGTTTCCCTTCTTACCCTAATCTCTGCTAGAGTGAGCCAGGACTCCAACCTCAGTCTCATTCTCAAGCCATCTATGCCTCATTTGATAATCTTAGACAGTCTCTTTGTTCACTCAGCATCTATTACGTGCTGATGGCTCCCATATTTACACATATTCCAGACCTCTTTCCTAAACTCCAGATTCATATATCTGGAGATTGTCTTCTCATCATCTACCCTTGGAAGTCTTATAGAATCTCAACTTTATAATAGGCCCAATACAAACTCTTGATCTTCTCTACCAAACCTGCTCATCATAGCCTTCCTTATTTCAGTTGATGGCAACTTCATCTTTCCAATTAGTGAAACCATAAGCCTTGAAATCATCTTTGAAACCTTTCTGTCATATCCCACAACCAAGCTGTCCACAAACCTTACTTGCCCTATCTTCCAAGTATAGTGCATCCACAATCTGATGAGTTTACATCACATTCATTGCTACCACCCTGATCCACGCCAGAAAAATCACTCCCTCGGATCACCTCCCACCCTTGGCTCCCTTCAGTCTGTATTCAACATCTTGGCCCAAGGCGTCTGCACATGCTGTCCTGCTGTTACTTGATCAGTCTTGGAATTTTCCTGCCTTAAGGACTTTAGAGTAAATATTCCCTCTGCCTCCAATGCAGTTGTGTAGTTACCCACATGACTAACTCCTTGAAGTCCTCAAAGTCTTTTCTCAAATAGCATCTTCCTAATGAAGCGCACTCTGACACCCCATGACTAACTCCTTAAACTCCTCCAAGCCTGTATTAGTCCATTCTCATGCTGCTATGAAGAAATACCCAAGACTGGGTAATTTATAGAGGAAAGAGGTTTAAATGACTCACAGTTCAACATGGCTGGGGAGGCTTCAGGAAACTTACAATTATGGTGGAAGGGGAAGCAAACACATCATTATTCACATGGCAGCAGGAAGGAGAAGTGTGGAGTAAAAGGAGGAAAAGCCCCTTAGAAAACTATCGGATCTCAAGAACTCACTCATTATCAAGAGAAGAGCATGGAGGTAACCACCCCCATGATTCAATTACCTCCCACAGGGTCCCTCCCACGATATGTGGGGATTATGGGAACTACAATTCAAGATGAGATTTGGATGGAGACACAGCCAAACCACATCAAAGCCTTTACTCAAATATCACCGTCCTAATGAGGCCTATTCTAATAACCTATTTAAAGTTATAAACAATCCCTAACCCTGGCACTTCTGACTCTTCTTGACCTGTTCTAGTTTCTTTCCATTCATCACCCTCTATATAGGATGTCTTTCCTCCATTAAAGATCAAATTTTTATTGGTTTTTATCAATTTATATATCCTAAATGTTCAGAAAAATAGTTAGCCATAATAGGTACTTCATGAATATTCATTGAATAGGTTGGTAAGTTAAAGTACATAGCCCCATCTTAAAGAACCTCCAAGAAAATTAGGAAAGAGATAAATAAAGAAATACGCAATGATTACATTTCAAAAGAGCTACAACAGAGGCCAGCATGTGAAAAGCAGGCAAGAAGAGAAGGTATGCAGTCTCTCTGACATTTTTCCTAAACCAGGCGGCTTTACACTTGTTTAGAAAACCTACTTCCTCATAGATAAATTCTTATTGAACTTTATTATAAATACTATAGAAATTAAAGAATAATAATGTGCTAAATTATATTTACCCATAGATGTTTCTCTTTTCTCATTTACCTAGTATTATCTGAACAAGAAACATGAACAGCTAGCATATAGGTTGTGAGAAAGCTGTAGTTTCACTTACCTACTGTAGTACTTAGAATAACACCCCACCAAAGATGTTCACATCCAAATCCCTAGAACCTATGAATGTGTTATGTTACGTGGCAAGTGGGAAGTAAGGTGCATATGGAATTTAGATTGTTAATCATGTGACTTTAAAATAAGGAAATTATCCTAGATTATCTGGGTGGACCCAGTGAAATTACAAGAATTCTTGAAGTGGACGATGGAGGTGGAAGAGAGAGTTAGAGGGCTTTGAAGATGTGAGTCTGCTGGCTTTTAAGATGGAGGAAGAGGCCACAAGTCAAGGAATGAAGGCAGCCTCTAGAATCTGGAAAAGGCAAGAAAACAGATTATCCCCTGAACCTCCAGAAAGGAAGACAGCCCTCCTGACACCTTGATTTTAGCCCAGTAAGACAGACTTTAGACTTTTGACCTCCAGAACTGTGAGACAAACAATTTGTGTTGCTTTAAGCCAAATATGTGATAATTTGTTACATCAGCAACAGAAAAATGAACACTATCAAATAAGCATACAAAACAAAAATTGAAAACTACCATTCTCTCTTGTTTACCCCCAACCCAGTCTTCAGAAGGTTAAAGCTTTAGTGAATCTACACATGCCTGTGTATTTTACATACTTGTATAGCTTTTGTAAATAAAAATAGAATCATAGTGTATATGTGTGTATAGTCTGCAAACTGGTTTTTTTAGTCTATGACATGATGGACATATTTTCTTATCAATACACTCAGATTTCCTCATTATGTTAATTCTAAATTATCTTAGGCCATTTGGGCAGATCTAAGAAAATATCATTGACAAGTGGCTTATAAACAGCAGAAATTCAATTCTCATGGCTCTGGAGACTGAGAAGTACAAGATCAAGGTACCAGCAGATTCAGTGAGGGCCCACTTCCTCATAGATGTTTCCTTCTCACTGTGTTCTCATGTCCTGGAAGGGACAAACAAGCTCCGTTGGCCATTTTATATAAGGGCACTAATCCAATCATGAGAGCCTTACCCTCATGACCTAATAATCATCTTCCAAAGGTCCTGCCTCTTAAGGATCCTGCTTGGGGATCAGGTTTCAACATATAAATCTGGGGGAGATAGAAACATTCAAACCAGAGCACACATAGTCTCCAAAGTAATGGATTTAACCATTGCCCTATTCAATGCAGATTGGTGTCTAATTGTACTACTTTTATAAACGAAAAATATAAATATTTTCAAAAGCTTTTGTGAAGGTTAAGGGGACAATGACTGATGTAGTGCAGTAGACGTAGGAGAAACACCAAGACCAATCCTCAAGGAAGAACTTCTTGGCCCAGGTGTGGGGAGTGTTGTCAGAGGACAATCCCAGCTGTGAGCCCCTTTAGGAGCTGGAATAGTCTGAGCTGCAGAGAATGCCTGACCTAAGGTCATGCCCTGGTGGGTGGGAGTTGACAGCCGCATCCATTTACTAATGGAGGTGGTTTACAAAGACCTGGCCACTTTAGCCAAACATGGAACTAAGCTGATTAACCATTTCAGTTCTAAAGCTTCCATGTTGTTGGCCAAAGAAACACCCTGACTCTTCCATCTGTCTGATCCTGATTCTTTTCTCTTCCATTGTGTTGTTTCCAACAGCACTCACTAATAAACACTCTAAGCCCTGTATCAGAGTCTACCTCCCGCATGACCCAAATTATAAAGTTTTGCATCTTCATTATAAACACCCACTACTCTACCATGGTATGTGTAGGACACGTTCTCCCTATCATAAATAAAATCAAGAATGATTTCAGTTGATCAGTATGCAGATCAGGTACAGGCATTGAGTAAATATTTTTATTCCAAAAGGAATAAATTAGTCAAAAGAAAGGGTCTACAGGCCCTATACAACTATATTCCAACAATTAGAATATGTCTTGTTTTGTCTACAAGGGCGCTGAATGTCTCAGCTGCCAGACTATTCTTTGGGGTTTGTTTGTTTGCTTTTAGTGTGGCAAGGAAAGTTAAAGTGTGGCTTAACTTTCTTCATCAATAAAGAAACCTAATCCATTCAAGTCTAATTGATATTTGGTTCTTTCTCCTCCCTAAGGGACATCTTTTCTCTATGCTGTCGCTTCTCTTTCTACTACCGCAGATAGTCTATGCATTTAGCTGTTTCCTTTTTTCAGGAATATTCCCTTCTAACAACAAGGTACCAAAACCTAATCTCCTAAGTAGCTATTAAAAGGGACCATCCTGGGCCAGCCACGGAGGCTCACACCTGTAATCCCAGCACTTTGGGAGGCCGAGGCTGGCAGATCCTTTGAGGGCAGGAATTAGAGACCAGCCTGGCCAACATGGTGAAGCCCCATCTCTACTAAAAATACAAAAAAAAAAACAGCCGGGTGTGGTGGTGGGCGCCTGTAATCCCAGCTACTCAGAAGGCTGAGACAGAGAATCGTTGAACCAAGGAAGCGGAGGTTGCAGTGAGCAGAAATTGCACCACTACACTCCAGCCTGGGCCACAGAGCGAAAGAGACCATCCTGAAGACCTCTCCTAAAAAGGAATCTAAAGGTAGCCAATTTGGCAGAAAAGCTTTGAAGAAGCATTGTGACAAAGTAAAACAAAGTCAAATATTAATAATTTATGGAATATAAAATCTCATTATATAAAAAGTAGTCCTTCCTAAAACTTTAAAATATTAATAATAGGACAGCAAAACTTAAAGTGTCAGATGCAGTTAGACATCCAAATGGTATGTTTCCATTTCAGAAACATTTTTTATTGATGTTGAAATGAGAATTTTAAAAGAAAAAAACTACCATTAGTTTCTTAACAACATATAATTTATTTGTAAATGTCTATACACAAAAATCATGAATTTCATCAGTTCAGGAAGAAGATTCCAGGCCATTTTTTTTTTCTAAATGCTTAATGACACATGTGACAATAAAATATTCAGAGAAAGAAACATGTCACAGAGGACATGACAATTTTGGTAAATGATGATAAATTGTGATGTAGAATAGCAGTTTGTAAGCTGCTGTGTTCAAAAACATGTATTTTAATAATGATTTTTGCCAAACACCATTTTGGAGACAGATTTTAGGTAAAATCCTTGACAAACAAAATTCATACCTTATTAAAACAGAAGTGTAGTTAGTTTTAAATAAAATTGCAATTTTACTTTGAATCAGAGTGCTTTATATCCAACCAATTTCTTGAATTATTAAATATAGTTACCATCAATTATTAAGTATAGTTACCCAGCAATTCCACTCCTAGGTATATACCTAAGAGAAATAAAGACATATCTTGACACAAAAACTTGTACATGAATGTTCATAGTACCATTATTTATATAGCAAAAAGTAAAAACAACCCAAATGTTCACCAACTGAAGAATGGATAGACCAACATGATATATCAATACCATGGAATACTATTCAAGAATAAAATACTGACACACACACACTACAACATGGATGAATCTTGAAAACATGCTAAGTCAAAGAAGCCAGTCACAAAAGGCAACTTCATATATGATTCCATTTCTATGTAATCTCCAGAATGAGAAAAACCATAGAAACAAAAAGTACATAAGTAGTGGCCTAGGGTTGGAACTACATGGGGGATGGGGAGTAACTGATAATGAACATGGGGTTTCTTTTTGGGATAATGAACATGTCCTAAAATTGTTCATGATCATGGTTGCACAGCTCTGTGAATACACAAAACCACTAAATTGTACACTTTATGTAGGTGGACTCTATGATAATGTAAATTATATCTCAATAAAGCTATTTAAAATGCCACTTAAAAAGGCCAGCTATGTTTTAGCTATTTATAATGTGAAAACTTTTACAAAGTATAAATCCCTAATTAACCAAAATATGTTTATTACTGTCCCCAAATGTCATTTCATTTCCTTTTTATAAAAACATCTGCCTTTGCCACTATAAATACTTCAAGTAGTGAAAAGAAGAAAATGCTTCTAAAATTAAATGGTGTTTTCAGAACAGATTTCTTCTTAATATATTTAATTTTGATGATTTGCATGTGAATTATCCCCATGTCCATTAACCATGTTTAAATATGAATCTCAGATAAGTATCCCCCAGTACAAAAGCACACTAATAGGCCATTTCCCCCTCCAAGCTCAAGCAGCATCGACTACATTTTTAATATGTGAGCTTGAATTTTAAAAAGAAAATTAAGGAGGCAAATCTGTAAGAAAAATGAGCATATGAAATCTCATAGTTTTAGAATGAAAATATGTAGGAGATTAATCCAGTGCAGGGTTACTAAGGCCTCAAAATTTGAGCAACGACTCCATGCATCTTGTGATATTCTCCTATCACCTTACTATTTCGGCTATTTCTATTTACATCAAGTTCAAATTGATTCCATTGATTCTCTTTTTGTTTTCTTTTTTTTTAACTTTTTTTTTTAACTTAGGCAAAAACACCAGTGAACTTGTAGATTTGGTAAGCTATTTATCTTTTTCTAACAAACTTTAAAATAAATACAGAGCTGGTAAAACTTAAAATGCTCTTATTTATGCCACCTAAAACCGTCCTGCACATGATCAGTAATATATACATCACATGTTGAAAAAAAGTGATCTAGTGTTACTTATAATTTTATAGATGAAAAGGTTGAAAGTAATAGTGGTTCTCAAAAGTCTATGCACATCAGAATCACCTGGAAGTCTTGTGCTAAAACAAACTGCTGAGTCCCTGTATTAGTCTGTTCCTTCTGCATAACAAAATACCTGACACTTTGTAATCATAACAACAGAAATGTATTTCTTGCAGTTCTGGAAGCTGAGAGGTCCAAGATCAAGGTCCCAGCAGAATCAATGTCCGATGAGTGCTGTTTCCAAGATGGCACCTTGATGCTATGTTTTCACATGGCAGAAGAGATTGATGGGCAAAAGAGGCCAATGTAGTTCCTTCCAGCCTTTTCGTAAGGTGCTAGTCCCATTCATGAGGTCAGAGACCTCACTGCCTAATCATTGCCTCCTAAATGCCCCACCTCTTAATACTATTACATTGGAGATTAAGCTTCAACATGAATTTTGTAGGGAACACAAATATTCAAGCCATAGCAGTCTCTCTCCCAGAGTTTCTGATTCAATAGGTCTGGGATGAGGTCTGAGAATTTACATTTCTAACAAATATCCAAGTGGTACTGATGCTGCTGGTCTGGGGACCATCCTTCAAAAATCATCAGCTAAAACCAGCTAAGCCAAAGTTAGAGACAGATCAGAACTTAAATGAGAATCAAATCTTCTCTTACATGCTCTATATTTATATGCTCTATGAAAAATGTTTAATTCTCCTAATCCTAACTTTTATTTGTTCCTTTCAATAAAATAGATTGTAAAATGCTAAAGATCAGAGTTTTTTAAATTTATAAACTTTATACTTTAGAGCAGTTTCAGGTTCACAGCAACACAGAACAGAAAGTAGTGACAGTTCCCATATAGCCCCTGCCCCCACCCACATGCACAGCCTCCCTCACGATGGTCATCCCCCAGCACAGTCGTACCTTTGTTGCAATCAATGAACCTACACTGATGCGTTATTATCACCCAAAGTCCATAGATCATGTTAGGATTCACTCTCAGGGCTGTACATTTTATAGGTGTTGACAAATGTATAATGACATGCATCCATCATTTCAGAATCGTAAAGAATAGTTTCACCGCCCTGAAGATCCTACATGCTCTGCCTACTCACCCTTCCCTCCCCACTAAACCACTAATCTATTTAACGACTCCATAGTTTTGCCTTTTCCAGAACATCACATCATTGCAATCATATGGTAGGTAACCTTTGCAGATTGGCTTATTTCACTTAATAATATGCACTTAAGATTCCTTTGTGTCTTTTCATGACGTGATGGCTCACTTCTTCTTAGCACTGATAGCACTGAATAGTATTCCATTGTCTGGGTGTACCACAATTTATTTCTCTATGGACCTACTAATGAACGTCTTAGTTGCATCCAAGTTTTGACAATCATAAATAAAACTGCTATAAACATCCATGTGCATGTTTTGTGTGGACATTTCAACTCATTTGGAGAAATACTAAGGAGTGTGATTGCTGGGTCATGTGGTAAGAGAATGCTTCATTTTGTATGAAACCTCCTTCCTTTCTCTTAGCCCAGGTAAGTTAGACTCTAGTAAAACCTCAGCAGGTTAGACTCTAGGAAGATCATTTCTCCTGAGGGCAGGTTAGTTAATAAGAATACACAGAATGCTCTGGTATATTTCAAAATGTTCCTTTTCCAATACCCCTGAATTATTCTCCGATATTCACTATGACGACCTGTTAGTCTCCCGCATGTAAAACTCACAAAAGCGTGGGGGTTCCCCTGAGATAAGTATTATCACCAATTCTGTTTCTTATCATTCACTTGTTTTTCTTGAGTTTTATCACGGTTGTATCCCAAAGTAATATATCATTTAGCTTGTGTGTTTTGAGCATTATACTGCATCTGTTTTTATTCAACTGCATTTTTTTATTCCATATAACATTTGTGAGATGTAGCCCTGTGGTTTTTATCTGTGGTTCATTGCTGCCATAGCTGGACAGTATTTTATCTATGAGAAAACAACACTCAAATGTTTTTTAACATTTTGGTTTGAAAAAAAAATTATAGGCATACAGAAAGTTGGAGAAATAGTACGGAGAAGCTTCATGTACCCTTCGCCCAGTTTCCCCAGTGCTTGCATCTTACCTAATTACAGTACAATATCAAAACAGCAAATCGACTTTAGTACAATGTATGTGTATAGTTTGATGTCACTTTATTATATGCACAGCCCTCAATTTTTAAAATCATTCTGCTAACGAACCTCTGAGTTATTTCCTTTATTTGTTGGTTGTCTCTCCCCCCGATTAATAACAATGATTCTGCAGATTGGAATGGTGAAAATCCAAACCGTGACAACACCACATAATGGCGAGGATGTGGAGCAACAGAAACTCTCATTCATTGCTGGTGGGAATTCAGTGCTGGTGGGAACCTTAACTGCATATTACTAAGCGAAAGAAGCCAATCTGACAAGTTTAGCTACTGTATGATTGCCACTATATGACATTCTGGAAAAGGCAAAACTATGAAGTCATTGAAAAGATTAGTGGTTGCCAGGTTTTAGTGGGAAGAGAGGGATGAATAGGCAGAGCACATAGGCTCTTTAGGGAAGTGAAACTCTTCTATAGGATTCTACAATGATAGATACTTGTCATTAAAGGTTTGTCAAAACTCATAGAATGCACAGCACTAAGAGCAGACCCTAATGTAAACTATGGACTTTGGGTAATACTGATGCAGCAGCATAGGTTCATTAATTGCAGCAAATATACGATTGTGTTTTGGGATGTCAATCGTGGAGAGGTTGCCCTTTTGTGGGGATGAAGGCTATATGGGAACTCTATTTTCTGCTCTATATTGCTGTGATCCTAAACCTGCTCTAAAAATAGTCCACTAAAATTTTCGAAACAAGTATTCTGTGAATATTATGGTCATCTCATGTGTGTATGTGTGTATGTATGTATATATGTATATAATTTATTATATATAATATATAATAAATATAAATATATATAAATATAAAAGATTCTCCAGAGTCTATACATTGGAATGGAATTGATGGGATTTAAGGTATCTTAAACTTGTCAAGATAAAGTCAAAGTACTTTGCAAATTAGTTGTAACAACCTACTTCCTTTCTAACAATGTTCTGTTTTCTCCCATACCTCTGCAGCTCTTGCTATTACTCATTTTAGCTTCTCCAATATACTGGCTGGAACATGATATGTCATTGTCATTTAAATGTAAGCTTCTTTAATTGCTAATGAGGTTGGGTATCTTCTCATATTAGTTTTAGCCATTTGTGTTTTCTCTCTTGTGAGATACTGGTCCTAGTCTTTTTTCCATTGTATTTGGAGCTACTGAACATTTTAACATGGATAAATAGAGTAGTAATGTAGTAAAACTAAATCTTTTCCCATATGGTTCATGCTTTTTGTATCTTGTTTTTAAAATTCTTCATTATCTAAGGTCATAAAGCTATCTTCTTATATGTATTTTTCTAACAATTTCCTAGTTTGTCTTGCAGCCAGAATTGATTTTTTTATGCGTGATGTGAGGTAGTATCCATTTTTTCTCCACATAGTTAACCAATTGTCATGTAACATTTATTGCATTTACCTGTCTTAAGAGTCAAGTCTTTATAAAGAATTTTACACAAATGTGTGGGTCTCTTCCTGGGTCCTCTAGTCTGTCTGAAATCATCTATTATTTTCTTTTTCTACTCAACACTATACTGTGTTAATTGCTAGTTTTACAGTAGTACACAGTTTTAATATCTGGGAGGGCAAAACTCCCTGTTCGCTGCTCTATGTGCAGTCAGGAATGAGCTTGCATGGTCCATGGTGAGTAAAAAGGTGCAGGAATTTTTATATTTTTATTCCATAAAATTTCTAAAGCAATTTTAGGAGAATCATATCTTTTGTAGATTGATATTTTTCTACTCAGAACTATGATTTATTTTACCACTCATTTAGGTTTTCTCAAGGATCTTTGTTTTATCATTTTCTCCACACAGGTCTTTCCTGTTTTTCTAAGAGTTTTTCCTAGGTACTTTATATTTTGTATACTACTATAAATGGTATTTTGTTACCTTTTCCAAATATTTGTAGCAAAGTACAGAAATGCAATTGATTTTGTACATTGATTTTGTCTGTGGCATATTTGATAACCTCTTTTATTCATTCTAATACTTACTCTGTATATTTTTTTGGGTGGTTACTATGCAGACAAAATATCCTCTAAGACTAGTAATAGCATTGTTGCTTCCTCTTCAATACTAATAATTCTTCTTTTTCTTATTGTATTGTTTTAGCTAGGATTTCCTATCTAATAATGCTGCATAGAAATGTTATCTTGCTGATTAAAGATGTATTAACTTGTCTGTAATCTTAAAAAAGAATACTTTCAATGTTTCACCAATAAACATCATGTTTGCTCAATGTTTTTCCCTTTTAATCATAGTTCACTGATTTTGTACCATGAATGGATTTTGAATTTTATGGAATGCAGTTTATACATCTACTGAGATTATTGTATTTATTCATCCAACTGAAAATTTACTGAGCACCTAAAATGTGTCCCACTGTTCTAGACAGCAGAGACAAAGCAGTGACAAAACAGACAAAAATCCTTGATCTTGGGAAGTTTACTTTCTATTAAGAAAGAACAAATGCAATGAATACAAGAAATACATAGTATCTTACATATTGATCAACACAAAAAATAAAAATGAAGTCAAGAACGGGAATAGGTAGCATTGAGGTAGGGTGTATAGATGTTTACAAATACATCTAAAAACAAATGTAGTGGCAAAAATGAGCCTCACTGAGAAGATAACAGGTGAAAAGGGAACTGAGGGAGAAGAGGAAACAGACATGTGGATATCTGGAACAAGAGCCTTCATGCAAAAGAAGAAGCATGTGCAAAGAAAGTAAGTATTGCAAGGAAATACAGGGTACTGAAACAAATTTTAAAAAGGAAAAATTACCTATGGTGCAGATTAACTTAGAAATTTAAATGTTAATATATAACTTTAGTCATTTATTCCCTAATAAAAGCAATAAAGCTTAAAAACCTCCCATGAAATAGTCAGTGAATATATTCAGTGAATAAGAAAGACAGTTAAAAACATTATAACCACCAGTACTACCAAAGTAATATCCTTATCAATATTAAAATAATTTTATATCAATATAAAATTAAAATTAAATATTATTTATTTAATATAAATATTTAAATATTTAATATCAACATTAGTTGATTAAACTTAAAATAAATTTAATATAAATCTTTAATACTTTAATTAATATGCTATAACATTAAATATGAAAATAATCATTTCAATATAGAATATAGGAAGATAAGTAATGAACAAAAATCATTTTTTAATTCAAAGTAAATGTCATCAGAAAAGTTTAAATTGGGTCACACAGACTTGTCAAAAAAATATATACGGGAAAAGCATAAGTGAAGAAATCAAATAGAAACAAATAGGTAAAGAGGAAAAAACTAAAGCACATCTAAGAACATTAAGATATGCCAAATGAGAATAAGAAAACTTCTAAATTCAATGGACACAAAGGTGGTCTATGGAACACTAGTTCAAAGAATGTTAATAAGTGTTTATGTTGGGGGGGGAAATTAGGTTAAAGCAAGTTAATCTGGTTTGTCTATGCAGGACATCTCAGAGTGTTTCAAATGCTACTCTGAATTATGAATTACTAAACTGTTTCAGAGGCTAGGGGATAAAGGCGCATAGAATAAGTATGCATAAGTATGTAGGCTTTCCTATGCTAACTTGACCATGGAACCTTTTATTTCAGGCTAAAACAAAACACTATTAGAAAATGCTGCCCTGTGAGCTCATAGGTCAGAGGAAATTCATGACATAATTCAAAGAGTTTAAAGGTTGCTAAAAAAAAAAAAAAATGAATGAATAACAAGTTAAAAGGGTTTTCTGGTTGTTGGTTTTGTTTCTCTGTGTGTAGTTTTTTCTTTTAATTTATCATTGGCAGAAAGCCAGCTGAAGAATCAGATGAACTTATAAAAATGAGTGCAGTACACAGATGAATAAAAGATAGGAAAGGGAATAAATCCAACTTCTGAGGTATATTTTACCAAAGAGAATATTTGAAAACAAATTCTCTTCTGAAGTAAGCAGTCTAAATATGCTAAATTCAGGAAAAATAAATGCAAGGGATGTACTAGGCCTAACTGACAAATAAAAGTAAAATAAATCACCAGGATTGAATGGTATCCAACCAGGAGTTCTAGTGGATTTGAGGACAACTTCGAATTTGTAGTCAAAGTTACATAAAGACTCATACGAATAGCCCAAGAACTGGCTGCTGTGACTCTGAAAATGATCCAATAAATTAAATTTTACTGTGGATTTGTTGGAATTATAATGTATGTTGATGAACTTTTTGAGACAGGGTCTCTCTGTCACTTAGGCTGGAGTGCAATGGCATGATCTCAGCTCACTGAAGCCTCAAATTCCCAGGCTCAAGAGATTCTCTGACATCAGTGGATTTTCTACTAGGGAACAGATTCTGACAATGAAGTTAGAAAAATGTTATAGGAGAAAAGCCACAGATAGGGATATCAAACCTATCGATATCTATATAGAATCTATTTAGAATCCATAGATTCTATATCCATACATACATTCTATATCAGTAGATAGACATAGATAAAAAACACTTGAAATTTTTTAAGTGGTAGATAAATTGAGACAGGATACAATGTTTTAGACTTTTAAACATGTCTTAAGATACATTATTAAACAAAGGCTTTAAATATTGAATTATTATCAAAAGCGATGTCCTAGCCCAGACAGGAAACTGGCTGGGTGGCAGAAAACAAATGGAAGACCTAAGCAAAATTTCAAATATATTTCATATAGGGATTTTAGTGTGAAAACCAGTCTCATTTTCATACTACTGAAAATGGAGCACATGGCAAACATTCAGGTTTAGAATTGAGTAGTTAAATGCCAAGCTGCTAGAGACAAGAAAGGGAAGGTCATCGAGCACTGTGCAGGCAATGACTAGGGTCAGAGTCCATATCAACCACGAAAGCTCCCATTCAGGGATGCTTGCAGGGTGCCAGACATCACGTGAGACACTTTTTATGCATTACCTTATTTCATTTCTACAACTTCTCATGTAGGTAATTCATATTTTATTCCACAAGTTTACAGATTAGGAAATTAAGGTCTAGAGAGGAAAGTAATTTCCCCAAAGATCATATAGGTAAATGGATGGCAGAAAGTGGTAGCTGCCAAATGGCAGAGTTAAAATTTGAAACCTGGCTGCTGATTCCAGAATCCTTGCTCTTAACCACTGCACAAGTGGATCTCACATGTGCGCATGCACCAGACCCCCGGAAGGTATATCAAACACGGAATGCAGGGCTCAACCTCCCAGGCCTTTCTGATTAAGCAGATATGGGGTGGGTCCTGAGTTTGCATTTTTAACAAGCTGTTGCTGCTGATGAGTGGTTCACACTGTGAGAACCACTGTCCCACCTAAATGGTCTAAGCCATAGGGAATGAAATGGGAAAGAAAGAGATCATAGTAAGAATGGACTCTGGGTCCCTGACAAGAGGAAATCTTGGGGAAGAAAGTTGTCAAGGATTAAAGAAGAAAGGAAGGAAGCATCCATAAATTGGGGTCAAGCTATGATCACATGGAAATATTTTTGGGTCTTTGGGGACCCAAAATTTACTATGGGGAGGCATAAAGTCTCCTTGGGACCCCAGGAAGCCTAAAACTATTCAGACTATCTTTGAGCACAGTATAAACTTAGGGGCAAAAGGCTTTTCCCATGCTCAGGATCTCCCCACTCTCTGAGACCCACCACTAATCTTACCCACCTACAATCCAATGCCTGGAATTCCTTTCACAGGAAATGCAACATTACACATTACAATCAGAAATGGAAGCTTGAGATGGAAATAAGCCCTAGAAAGTGAATATATCATTAATGGGTTTCATTTAAAATATAAATGACTGCTTATAGATTAGCCACGGATCTAATATAACACGACATATATGATTTTCCTAAAATTGCAGAAATTCAACTATTACTTTGGAGAGGAAGCACGGCACTAGAGAAAAGGCACAAAATTGGGTATCAGAAGTCCTACATTTGGAAATAAATGACTTCTGACAAGTCATTTTCTTCACCTGTAAAAGAGGAATAATAATTCTTCACAGAGATGGGAGGACCAAATGTGATCATATTTATGGAAGCATTTGGTCATCTATAACTGATTTTTTTTCCAATTGTAAGGTGTTATTACTACATTTAGGAATAATACACTGTATATCAGCTGCTACCAGATATGCACTGTCTTTAAGTTTCTCATGTACAATGATGCCCAGTGTTTATTTATAAACAAGAGATGCCTTCTAGGCCCAAGAAAACAAAAGCTCCAAGTGGAAATCCAGCATTCTTGCAAATGGGACTTGATAACATTTCTCCATGTCAATTCAGTGGGGAAAATCTAAAACTAAAGGAGAATTCAAACAATTTAGTATTTAGGCAAAGACAGACTCAAGTGGACTGGGCAGAAGTATTGAGTATATTAGCCCTCAGTAAAGCTCATCTTTACCTATGGACACTGCAACCAGTATGTTCTTATGACAGAACTCTACAGCAGTAACTTTTTTCTTTTGAGACGGAGTTTTGCTCTTGTCACCCATTCTGGAGTGCAATGGCACGATCTCAGCTCACTGCAACCTCCACCTCCCAGGTTCAAGTGATTCTCCTGCCTCAGCCTCCCGAGTAGCTGGGATTACAGGTGTCCACCACCACGCCCAGCTAATTTTGTATTTTTAATAGAGATGGGGTTTCACCATGTGGGCCAGGCTGGTCTTGAACTCCTGACCTCAAGTGATCCATCCACCTCGGCCTCCCAAAGTGCTGGGATTACAGGCATGAGCCACTGTGCCCAGCCACTTTTTTATTTCTTTTAATAGGATGTGGCTGAGTGTGAACTGCTGTCCTGACATCTTACTCTAAAACCTGTGAAAGCTCAGGCTGGGCCTCCACCTTTGTGGGGCCTCAGAGAAGGGTCCTGCATCCAAGGGCCTGAAAATGGAGTAAGGAAAGGATAGTGCTATCCCACAGTACAAGGATAGTGCTATCCCACAGTGCTATCCCACAGTACATTAAAGACCTACATTCCCCCCTTCATATGCTGAAAGCAAAGATGAATATGAAGAAAGGATGCTAGGAAGGACATAGCCATTGTATGATGGTGGCTGAGTCTATCATGGCTTTGGTAATCTTTAAGGCTTTAGGGTAACTGTTGACTTTACAGTAAATTCAGGTCAAAAACTTTGAGTATTCATCTGTAATCTGTTTAAACTAGGTGCTATATGCTAGGTATCACTAGGGACTTCATACTAAACAAAGCTTACAAGATCTTGAGTAAGCCTCAAGAAGGCATGAGTATTGGGTTAAAGATTCTTAAAAAAAAAAAAAAAAAAAAAAAAGTACCCAGATGCATTGATGAAAGATAAACTGTGCTCCATCAAAATAAAATATACTGTGTTTCAGAGGACACCATTCAGAAAGTAAAAAGGTAACTCACTGACTAGGAGAAAATATCTGAAAATCATATATCCAATAAGGTACTCATATCCAATAATAATAGTAAGTATTGGCAAGGATGTAGAGAAAGTGAAACCCTTATACATTGCAGGTAGAACTGTAACATTTGAAACTGTTACCTTGAAACACAGATTTACCATATGACCCAGAGGTTCTACTCCTAGGTAAAACTACTCAAGTAAAATTAAAATAGATGTCTGCACAAAGATTTGAACACACTAGCCATAATAGTCAAAAAGTGCAAACAATCCAAATGTCCATTAACTGGTAAACAGATAAATAAAATGTAGTAACTCCATACAACAGGATATTATTTGGCAATCTGATTCATGCTAAAACATCAATGAACCTCAATAACTTTACACTAACTGAAAGACACCAGACACAGAAGGGCACACACTGTATGATCTCATTCATATGAAATGTCTAGAAAAGGTAAATCTATAGAGATAAGAAGTAAATTATTGATTGAACGGATTTAGGAGTGGGAACAGAAGTTACCTGATTTCTTTTGGGGGATGATGGAAATGTTCTAAAATTAGATTATGGTGTCGGCTTCATACAACTCTAAATTTACAGATTTTACTAAAAATCATTGAACTGTATACTTTAAAGGAGAATTTTATGGTATATTTAAATTTTTAATATTTGAAAGTCATAGACCACCCTATGAATCTCACCATGAAAATTAAGATATTTAGAGAGTAATGTGCCACTTATTCTGATGTCATGCTTCTAGAAAACCTGACTTTCTTAAAACAACCAGAACACGACAAAAGAGTCAAAGACCTCCAAACAGGGAATATCATCATCACTGCTAAATGCATGCACTTTAGACTACAGGAGAAAATAGATAGTCCTTCCTTTGCCTCTACCCAGACCTAAGATTAGAACTCAATGACTTATTAAATGTACAAGTACAGGGCATTTGATTTAATAAGCTTGATGATCTGGTTTTCCTCAGTAGCTACCATTAACAAAGTGACAGGTAATACTGAGGAAAGGTTCAGAAAGCAAAGACTATCAAAGCATAGTTATTAGTCTCATCAGCCCCTCACAACTCAATGCCACTGAGGGTAAAGCAGCAATGATCTTTTCAAGGACCACGTGACCAGCAAGAGTAATGGTGTCTGCTATACAAGAGTGGAAAGAGAATCAGTGTTTCTCTAAATGAGGTCATCAGAATGGCTCTAGGTGATTATTTATGATACAGATTCTCTTCTCTCCCACCAAATCTACTAAATCAGAACCTCTAGGGTTGATGTCTGAGTATCTGCATGTTTAACAAGGATCCTAGCTGATTCTTATATATACTACAATTTAAAACATCAATGACTTTTTCTTTAGAGAATGTTAGAAAGAGAAGGAACTTTGATGATCATCTAATCAAAACCTCATATGTCGGAGACAAGAATGTTGCACTCCAATGTGGTAATATTATTTTCCAAGATCTCCCAGTGTTTCTTTAAACTCTTAAAAAAAACTATGATTCTAGCCCTATACATTGTAAAGCATATTTACGACATAAAGGAATGTAAAATATATCTTGAAAATATATTATTCAAAGATTGATGAAGATAAAATGCTTAATCATTTAAAGCGATATATTTCTGCTCTCAGGAAAATTAATCTAGAGCACCTCATTACCCGAGGATGCCAACTAAATGAGTCATCATAATAGTTAAATTATTTTTCCTTGTTGGTATGTTCGGTTTAATTATTGCAATTTTTCCTTACAATTTATCTATCCTATCTTCTTACAATTTATCCTATCTTCTTATCCTACAATTTATCCTATCTTCCTCAAGAAAATATATAGGTTATATGACAAAAAAAACAGTATTCTTACAAATTATTGAGCTAATATTAAGTTATCATTTGCTCTGAAAACACATATTTCCTGTGCTACACGTCATATTTTTTAAACACAACCTCAATTTTCCTGTACATGGGTTCTAAAACATGAGCTAGCAGGCACGGCTCTTGTTAAGAACCTCAGAAATCCTAACACCTAAACTGGTCCAGATGGTTACTTCACAGGAATCTTTTGTCTATAGCCTTTATTACACTCATGGCTTCGGTGAAACTATCTGCATTCCATCTTTGTTAAATGAATATGTCATTTTTTAATGGAATAAATAATGCCTGCCAATATCAGAACTCTCTAGTTCTGGGAATATTGATCTAATGGCTTGTCTACTACCAAGCTAAGTGTCTAACACCTTGTTAATGGTAGAAATGGAAAAAAAACTCTTCACAAAAAGCAATCATACACATTAGGCTTGCTGAGGTAGGAAACATTCTCAGTACCACCCTACCCAACTATGGCGAATTACACTGTGATGATACTTAACGAAAAAACACCTAGATAGGAAACATTTCTCACACCGACAACTGAAAAAGTTTTAAGATGAGCAAATCCAAATAGACAGGAAATTTAATTACAGTAAGACCTCTTATAACAGTGACATTCAATACATTTTGTATGCAACATTTTGACAGCTGATCTTAATCCTTCTTCTCTCTTCCTCTTTCATCTCTATATCGCTATCTTTTTCATTGCTGATAGATTGTGAGAGACCTAACATATGTTTTGAGAACGGCTCTATTTTCTGCTATTGAGAATGGTTCCTCAAATCCAGAAGCCATCTTTTGTATGTATCTTTTTTCCTACTAACACTGATTTTCTCCTCCTGTAAAATTAATGATAGCCTGTGAACTCCTCCATCTCCTGAAATCTTACTTATGTCCCACGAAAATGTTCCCTATGCTCCTTTCATGATGCCACCATTGCATTCCAAGAATTGTTCAGAAAGCTTCTTAAATCAACAAAAGTCATTAATTATAAATCTACTGGCTAGAACAAAAGCTTGACTTGTGTTTGCCTCTGCTCTGTCTTTAAGAAGGGAGATTTATTAAGCAAATTAACCAGAGTGAAACTAAGAGTGAAACCCAAAATACATGTGCATCGTTTAGAAACAAACCTGTTCATAAATTGCTGCTGAAATATACATGATAATTCTCTTCTGCCTGATAAGTTTGCCAGCTACATAAAAATCCGCCATCCCCAACTAATTGGTTGCACAATAGTATACATATGGAAACAGATACTTTAAAAACAAACAAAAATAAATAAATAAAAACGTTTTGATCTTCTATTTTTTCCCTGGTAGCCTGTCATCTTCTCTCACTGCAGAATAGACTAGTGAACTTCCTCAACACACTTTCTCTCTAGGAAGTCACATACAAAGTTCAAAGGGAAGTATCTAGTAGAAAACACCTCTCAAAACTCAAGTTATGTTTTGTTTGTTGATTTGAGTTCCTTACAGTTATTTAAAAAAAAAATGAGGTCAAGTCCTTTGAAGCAACACAGATGGAGCTGGAGGCCACAATCCTAGATGAATTAACACAGGAACAGAAAACCAAATACCACATGTTCTCACTTGTAAGTGGGAGCTAAATATTCAGTACACTTGGATATAAAGATGGAACAATAGACACTGGGACCTATTTGTGGACTGAGGGTGAGAGGAGGGTGAGAACTGAAAAAGTACCTATCGGGTATTATGTTGATTACCTGGGTGACAAAATTATTTGTAAACCAAACCCTTGCAACATGCAATTTACCCAGGTAACAAACCTGCACATGCACCCCCTTGAATGTAAAATAAAAGTTGCAAAGAAAAAAAAAAACCCCAAGTTAAAATAAAAGAAATGTAAGGCCCTGGTTCTCTTGGTTTTCATGACACTGCCCACCAAGTACCACCACCTATCAGGATCAGAGAGATACAAACTTAACACCGAGTGCCAAAATGTAACGGGAGCCAATTTTGATATTCATATGAAACCACTTATGATCCCTTTCTCTGATCATCTCTGTCAGAAGGTATATTTTCGACAAAAAAAAAAAAAAAATCAAAGAGAATGACAATTCTCAGCTGTACAGTAGTACATTTCTGCCAATATTCCCATTTCCTGTTTACCACCTTTTGATATCTTCCTGATTTCAGATACATAGATAATGTGATTAAATGGAATACTTATTTTATGAGGTAATGGCAATACAAGATTTATTAACAATCTTTGATTGAAAGGATAAATTCAGGTTGGGAGAGTGTAAAACATAAAATAAAAAGAAGGGCCTGCAATATAGGAGCTCAGGGATTGGACGGGGGGAGGCCAGTGAACAAAACAAAAGCAAAGGAACTAGAACACAGCAGTGGTGACCCCCGTGAGTAAGAACTCAGTGCTGGATGGATGGCTTTTAGTAAGTTTTTGTCCTAAAAAATAACATGGAAAATTTTTTCAATGACTTGCAGAGCTTTGAGAGAAAAAAATGAAAGCTGGCTGGGGGAGGGTGGTAGGAAAGTAAAAATGAAAAGGAACTAAATGCACAGAAATGTCTTAGTCCTGAGTTTCTCTAATTCTACAACTGAGACCTAAAATTTTCCTTTCTATAAAGCACATGTTGTACGAAGACTCCTTATCTCTATATGGGTTTATGGGTTGAGCATCCCTCATCTGAAAATCTGAAACCTGAGATACTCCAGCATCTGAAAATTCTGAGCACCAACATGACACCACAAGTGGAAAATTCCACACCCAATCCTCATGTGACCAGTTGCAATCAAAACACAGGTGCACACACACGATTTATTCAATGCCCCCAAGGGAAAAAAGGCCCTCCCAGCCTCCTTCAGCTGTGATATATCTTTTCTGTGCACGCCAGATATGCATGTCATATTTTTTGCTGTTAAGTACTTATGCGTGAATAAGTGTAAGAACACAAAGCTTATCAGCAGCATATAAATTCAGAGTCAGGATTGATGATGATGCAAAAAAACCACAGATTGTCCACGTGGGAGACTGAGATAGTAATCCTTTTTTTTCTGATGGTTCAATGTACACAAACCTTATTTCATGCACAAAATTATTAAAAATATTGTATAAGGCTGAGTGCAGTGTCTCATGTCTGTAATCCCAAAACTTTGGGAGACCAAGGTGGAAGGGTTGCTTGAGCCCAGGAGTTCGAGACCAGCCTGGGCAACATGGCAAAACCCTATCTCTACAAAAAAAATACAAAAATTAGCCGGGCATGGTGGCACATGCCTGTAATCCCAGCTGCTAGGGAGGCTGAGGCAGGAGAATCGCTTGAACCTGGGAGGTGGAGGTTGCAGTGAGCCAAGATTGCTCCATTGTGCTCCAGCCTGGGCAACAGGGCGAGACTCCATTTCAAAAAAAAGAATACAAAAATTAGCTGGGCATGGGCAAGGTGGTGCAGGCCTGTAGACCCATCCCATCTGCTAGGGAGGCTGAGGTGGGAGGATCGCTTGTGCCCAGAAGGTCAAGTCTGCAGTGAGCCATGATCGCACCACTATACTCCAGCCTGGGGTGACAGGGCAAGACCTTGTCTCAAAAAACAGAAAAAGAAAAATATTATGTAAAATTACCTTCAGGCTATTCGTATAAGGTGTATATGAAACATAAATGAACTTCATGTTTAGACTCAGGTCACATCCCCTCTATATCTCATTATGTATAAGCAAATATTCCACAAAAATCCAAAATCCAAAACACTTCTGGTCCTAAGAATTTCCCAGAAGAGATACCCAATCTGTAGTAGCCTGGTTATACATAAAGCAGCCAAACTGTTGTATGCTGATGATATCATTTATTAACTCCTTCAACGATTACAGGATTCCTGCTATATGCCATACATTATGTCAGGAACTATATCTGTAAACTCATAGAAAACATACTTTTCACAATACCTACTACTCAGGTAGAATACAAGACTAAAGATAAAAAGGACTTCAGGGTTACATGCCAGAAAGCCAGGCCTCCACCCCTGCCCACACCGTCCTCCAGCATTCAGGCAGTTCCAAATATCTAGTCTTCAATTTTCCAATCATCTGTTTTGGTTTGGGGACACAGTACTTTGTGATTCATTGAATTTCATAATAAACTGAGATTAGTCTCACACTTTTGAATAGTACTCTTTGTACACTGTCCATTTTGACACACAATATAAAGCAAATCCAAGACAAAGAGATGTCCCTCTCTGTTACTACCCACCCTGGAAAAACATCTGGGGGGATATAAAGTCCAGTTCACTTTAGGGATTTCTGTGACCAGGGCATTCCTCCACAAAAAGCAAAACTGCACCTATTAACCCACTTCATTTCAGCCACTGAGCAGACATAAAATTGAAATAAATTTCCGTTATTGCCAATCTGGGATCTATCTAAACCAATGATCCAAGAATAAGAGGTTCCACAATCCATTATCCAATTCCACTACAGTCCTTGTAATTTTGAAAATTACAAAATCTGGTAGCTTCATAATGTTCTCAATGCTTACTTATAGAAAATTTTCAAATATCCACTCATAAATTTTCTGTCTACAAATCTCACTGCTCCATCTTTTGACTTGAAATGTGATCTTTCTTCCAACAGAAGAATCAGAAATTAATGTGACATGTGTTGATTTTTAACCCCATCATTTTATTTTTTCTAACATCTTTATTGCTGAGCCAATATCCCAGAAATAGACACAGATATGGACCTCGCTTTTTCAGTCTGTCTCCAGTGAGAAAATAACCATAAGCTCTACATAAAAGTGGCAATTTCCAATCTTCAGAAATTTGCAATGTCTTATCATTGCTTAATTTTAGGATACTCTTTCTTTCTGCTTTTCTACTTTTCAATTAAAGTGACACGAGAGCTTGGAGGAAAAGGAACTCTTACTGCTGGGTACCAAGTAACATTCTTAATGTCCTAAAAGAGTCTAGAATCTCTGAAATGGCAGACAATGCCCTTGACTCCCAACCCTTTCTGGGGCCTTCTGCAGCCTCACCTCTTACCTTCTCTGTGCCTACACTGGACCCTCCAGCCATGCTCAGTCACAGTGCAGTTTCCTGAACAAGCCATTACTTCCCTTGGTACATTTACAAACGTAGTACCCCTGTATGTACTTGCCCATAATTATAGCAATTATCACACCAAAATGCAACATGCTGCTTGCTTATCCATCTCCCCTAATCAGACTGCAACCACTGAGGAGCAGGGGATGGGGGAATCACTCACAGTGCTTGGCATATACTAGCACTACACTTTGTTAAAATAATGAATTGATAAATGAACCCTCCCAAATCTGAGCCACAAGCTCCAACCTCTGGCACCCTATTTGCTTATCCATCTTCTGTATTAGATTGGGAACTCCTAATGTAGGAATGGGATCTTTTCTCATCTCCTAATGCCTAATCTTGTGCCCAGAAAATTGGTAAATCAGTATTTGATTAAATTGTTTGACTGATTGAGTCTTTGCAGGGAATTAAGACTAACAATCATCAACTGTCAATGAATATTCAAGGTGATATGAATTGAGATGAACGTCTTTGTCTTCTATAGTATTCGGTTAGAATTAAGTAGACACTAGCCAGACAGCCTGCTCTCCACTGTGACCTTGCCAAGGCTCAGTTTCCTCATCTGCTAAATAGTTATAGTAGTTCCTGCCTCACAAAATTGTTGTAAGGATTAAATGAGTTAACATGTTAACAGCTTTAGAGCACTATTTGGCACATAATAAGTGCTAAAATGTGGTACACCAGGGAAACGTGTGACTGCCAGTTTCATTTTAGAATGTGAAACCTACCGTCATACCTGCCGGAAGTGCCACATGTGGTACAACCTGTCAAAAGGATGTCAGATGGAAGAGCCCATTCTGAATAAACCACTGAGATGTAGCATTCAATCTCATCTAGCCACCTCAGTATTTAATGACTTATTTTCTCTGGGAAAGAGATCGTAAAAAGCAACTTTGAGAATCTTCTAGTAGTTCCCAAATCCATATTCACTTTTGATAATTTGCCCAACAGCCAACCATTGAAGTAACTGAATGAAAACACCTCAGTGAACGTTTTGCCAGAGAAAGAAATTACTTGCCTTTTTCTTTCTTCTTTTTCCTCAGAATAAAAAGTGAGCATTTTGAAGATGATCATGTTAAAGGATTATTCCAAGAGTATTTCTTTTTTTCCAAGTGACCTATTTTTTGGAGAAGTTCTACTCTATGACATTGAGACCACTTCCCCACTTTCCTCTCTCTCCTCAATGTCAGGGTAGAAAATGTTGAGGCCTTAGAGCAATGAGTCATTGGAGCTTTCTCAGGAAACACAAATCAGAGAGGGAAGGGGATATTTTTTAATGCAAAGCTTGTAACTTGAAGAAGGTAGTGACTCCCACATGCCCACCTCCTTCTCTCAATTTCAGCCTCTTACATCTAAAAGGCTTTTAACATTTACTTTAAAGCCGCTCAGAAATCTGCTCAATGGCTCACTACTACTGGGCCCTGGTTTGTCCTGAAGTTTGTAATTAATGCAATAATTAAAGCCCTTTCGAAGGGCTGTTGGTTCAATCAATGGTGTTTTATTTTCCAGGAGAAGAGGCTCTCTTTCTATAAAAACACGGTAGGAGGCACATTTAAAAACTGTATTTCAGTTGTAAACAACGTGGCTGTGTTCCCAAACGGCAAAAAGACGATAAGAAAATTATCCGGGGGCCCCAGAGGTGGCAGTAGCGGTGTAACTGAAATTCCTTTCAGCAAGTTCATGCTCTGCTGCTGCTCCTGCAGCCAAGGAAACTCATTTGAAAATGGAGCAAATTAGCAAAGTTAAACAGATGACAGCCCTGGGTCATATCACATCATTTCATTAATGCATCCAGGATGAACGCAATGCAACAAAACACAACCACGAGAAATAAAAATTTAAAAAAATAAAACCTATGCTTTTCTAGATTGACTAATCGAAGAAAACTTTCATAAAGGTTGACTATGTAAATCACTGATTTTCAGATGCAGACCTAAGCTAAAAGTAATCTAGTTTAAAATGCTACAAGTTACCTTTTGCCATATCTACAAAATCATTGCTTTTGCAGCTCTTCTCTCTAAAACACAGTTTGGCTGACCTCATTCTCTGCCTGAAATTCCTTCAATAGCTCTAGGCTATTTTTCTAACCCTAGACCACTGTTCCAAACTCATCACTCATTTTTTCCCAAATGACCTGTACCCTTACCAAAATGATGTGGTTTCCATCCTGGGTGCAAAATACTTGCTTTCTTGTTCTCAGAGCATTTCTGTGTATAGAAGGTCATAAAGGCAAACTGGTACTAGAATAGGATGGGTTTGGAGCCAGAGGGCTTACGTTTGAAATTCAGCTATAACTTGTCCTGTCAATGGTTGAGGAAGTTTGGGTCATATATTTATACTTTCTGAGCCTATGCTTCCTTACTCTAAAACGGGAGTGATAGGGTTTTTCCAGGGTGTTGTATCCACACTGTGATGTGTAAAGTGCCCAGCGCAGCACCCCATATTCATGTCTGCTGACAAATCTCTGTCCCACCTACCCTTGAAGGTCCACCTCCAACCTCTCAACAAAAGCTTATTCTTACCCTTCCAGGTAGAAGTGAGCTCTACCTCCTCTGAATTCTTAAATCATTTATCTATGACCTGTTCATTTGACATTTTGCCAAAAATCATCCTATGGGATAGTTATTTTCTAAGGTCTGGATGTCTCCACATTTAGATTACAAGCCCACTGGTCATTGATCATGCTTTCCGTATCACTTTATCTTCCACAGTACCAAGCACACAGTCTATGGCCTTGATTAACCTATAATATGACTGAGTTTTACCAGTTAACTGTAGCTTGTTCCTTTTTCCTCTCCAATAAATGTTCAGAATTGCCATGCCTGATTTTGCAGATCAACTGCCATCCCCCACTGCACACCGTTCCATCCTCCTTTCGGGTCTTGCCCCTTGGTGCACAGAATCTAATAAGACAATTTATTTTCTCATTATAATGGTAAGTGGAATTAAAGTTTCAGGTATACTGAGTACCCTTCTAAGAGAAACTACTCTTCTAAGAGGTTATAGAGAAGTTGCAAAACCAGATAATAACAATTGCTGCAAGAACTCTCAATTCTTCTTGAGAATCAGTAGAACAATTCCTCCACCTGGCTCTGAATAAGTTCTCAGACAACTTCTCGGCAACCTTTCACTATCAACGTCTTCTCTCACTCGTATTTCCAACCTTCCTCCCCCTCTATGTGTGGGTACTCCCTGCTTCCCTCCACCGAGGTAAGCCTTCTCCACTCATTTAAATCATCCTGTCTTCAAAGAAGTCCAACAAATTTGGGATGGGAAAAGTATAATTAACTAATTGATAGCTCTTCCTTTAGGAAGAATTCCTGGTTATGTTAAGTCTTGACTACAAAGGAATCTACTGATGCCTGCTTCTCCCTGTTGGAGAAGGAAGGAGGGGAAGCATGAAGAGGGTATGTGGTTGGTGAAAAGTTTGGTACTAGACAGACAAAAACAACCAATGAACACAACATAGAAAAACAGTAAAGTACTTTTCCCCGACTTTCTTTTCTCTTGCTAATCAACCAGAGAATACCAGTAATTATTCTATAAGAAACCCCTCCCCCCAAAAAGAAGAACCCACACTTTCCTAATCAGAGCTTGAGGTGTGGATAAAATAAAGCTGAGTACAGCTACCTACTCTCTTTGCTTTCTCTCTCATTTTTTCTCATTATAATAGCAAACTGCAACACCCTCCTCCCCTGATTTACAGCCCCAAAGATGAAAAAGAATAGAAGAATGGGAGAAAAAAACTAACTACAGAGGAAGTAGAATAGTACTTGAAAGAGGCCCTCACCTATCAAAAGCAAAGTACAATCTACATGCCTGCCCATTAACTGGACATAACCCAGCCCTCTGCCCCACGAAAGCCTGACTCCTAACTCTACAAAATGTTATATAAAAGTGTATCACATTTGAGGGAAAAGGTGCAATTATTCATGCTTTATGTAAAATAACCTTTTGGGTGCAGTGGGACACCCACAGAAGTGTGACCTTCAATCTTCTATCCATAATGTAAGCAGGAATATAAGACACATACACCCCTCATCCACAGCTAAATACATAATGGGCTCCCAACAAAGAATGGCCCCTCCTTGGGCAGTGCAGGTGGTTTGGAGGCAGGGGGAAGGGTGTTGATTCCACAACATACTCCTCATCTCCCTTACTCTTTGGGCTTCCCTGCTGAGAGAAATAAACACAGAATAATAAGCATCATTTTCATAAATAGTTGAATATGTTTTGAATACTCAACTACTTCTAAATCCAGAACTTTTTTGGTAAGCAGTGCTTGGGTATACAAAGTTTAGGCACAAAAGCTAGATGAGGTTTCCTACTTTTCCAATCCAATTTATTCTCAGTTTGTGGAGCAGACTGACAGCCCTTACACCAAACCAGTCTCAGGGAGCTTCTCAGAACACTGGCACAGGCAGCACATACAGACCCCTGGTGTCCCACTGCCTGGGTGTTCCATTCACGCAGTGAGCAGGGAAGACAAGAGGGCCTTCCGTGAATAGCAGGCAAGAAGCATGTGGAGTCATCCCTGGTAATATAAGCCCAGGCAGGGCTTGGCCACAGGCATGGAGAGAAGGGCCCAAAAAAACGACAGTCTGGGTCAATCATAGGACTAAATATCTTCAGTGGGAGGAGTTGTAAGGAGGATAAGGAGAAGAGGAACCCCAAAAATTCCCCTATTTACTCTTCCTCATCCCAACAATAAGTTCTTGGTATGTGTTTTTTATTTCTCAGATCTATAAGTGCTTCTAAGAACATTCATGAATTCATTCCATCCAAGTGCAGATGATGAAACCTACCTAAGGAGGACTTTCACTCAGTTATCCTATACAAGACACACAATGAGTCTCTACTAGCACCTATTAAGTTGGTAGGATGAGGTCCTAAAAGATGAGGACCTTGACTTATTTACCATTGCATCTATCTCACATAAACAGTTCCTGGAACATGGAAGATACTCAAACATTTGCAGACCAAATGAGAGCTAGCAATGGACAAAAGTGAAACCCAGAAATGCAGGAGTGGCAGGTGCACCTGGTAGGCATTGAAAATGCAAAGGCTTCAACATTCTTTTCTTCATCTTTTTAACACAACACTGGGAACTACATAGGCTAAGCCCATTACAGCTTTTTCATAGTCCTTCATTCATCAGGAAAAATGCTGTTTTTTATTTATTTACTTTTTAAGGACAGTTCATTTTCAGTTAGCTGCTTAATATCCACCTACATGGTTTTTTTCTTAATGTAAAATGTATAAAGAAAAGTGCACAAATGCTACTTACAGCTTTTGATCACTCGGTGCAGTGAATATTTGGAAACCTCCTCCATGCCCACAAATTACCTGTCTCTGTCCACTAATTGCACAACTTAACTTTACAGCTTCATTTATCTTGGAAGTGCCAGACCATGTTCTATAATGGGAAGTCATTTTGCTCTAGTAAGGTATTGTCTTATTGTTCCTTCTTCTCCCTGAGGCCCATTGTGTGGTCAGGGTAAAGACTAGAACTCAGATTAAATCCTTAAATGACTCTTTTCATTTTCATTTCAGAAACTCGTTTGAGGAAAAGATGGCCTTTAAGAGACTGTCTGAGCTGACAGATTGTAAAATGGGAATATGCACCATACTGGCGAGGTCTTTGTTCAGCACTGTCTCTGTAACACCTAACCCAGTGTTTGGCTCATGATAAGTGCTCAAAGTATATTTACTCAACAAATAACTATGAGTATGGAGATCCTAAGTCATGCTATGTCAAAGACTTTTTCTGTGACTTTTAACATTTTGTTGAGGATTTAAACTGTGGACGTCCAGATGACATTTTTTAGACAATATCAGAACACAGCATTTAATTAATAACTTTGTGTAAAATCATTTGCTATAAAACTATCAGTAGAAATCAATGACACAACTGGTTAATTGTTTAGAGATGCATTTGCTTCATTCCTATATACCCACAAAGTGTTGTAGGTTCATTTCAAGTGAATGACACAGGAATCAGAATAATCATCAGAGTTTATAAAAGAAGAACTCATATTTCCCTAAAATACTGGCAACCTAAGTTTGCCCTCACACTTCAGGAACTACCTTAATCAGGATCTACAGAAATATAAGGTTAAAAATTTAGAAATAAATGTGGCTTGCTTATAGTCCTCTTTCAGATTCTGCTGGGGACTAGTTCACTTAGGACTAGGACAAGACCCTCGTAAGCTGAGGAATTTTAATTACCTTCATTAAAACAGATGAAAGGCAGTCAGACCTCTGGGAGTGGCCAGGAAATTCCTTTGATCTGCTAAGAAAGGTCTGGGAGCTAAATAAATTAATATGGCATTATAGAAGGTTTTCTCAAATCAATAGCTCTATGAGTTTATTCCATTTAGATGTAACCATTAAAATACCCTGTCCAGCAAATAAAGAAACATACCAATGTGGAAAAAGACCATGTTATATAAACTGTTTGGGGAAATACTAAATCATCACCATAACATCATTACAACAAGAACAAGAATCTTAATTATTTCCCAGTTTATAATCCAGAAGCAATAACATGTCAGAAAAATTTATAATATATTTAGGTACTGCAATAGCTTTAATGGGTGGTCACTATTATATGTTAGCAATAAAAAAATGCTAAAACAATTATAAATGAGACCAGCGACATGAATTTAAAAGAATAAATGATGGCCAAATAATATAGAAAATGACTATATCACTACAGACTCTCAACAGTATGTAGGAAAGCCTTACCTCAAGATAAAAACAGAAGTATGTTTATAATAATAGAATTTAAGCCAGAATATAATTCTATTTCCTTCTACTAAAAGAGAAACTACACTTCTTCCAAGGAAAAGTGTCAATACACGTTTACATCAAAAAGGAAATCAGAAATAAATTCTCTTCCATTTAGTCAATTTCTTTAGTGAGAATTTTATTATCTCTAGTGGCTGGTGAGCCTGAGTTTTGTTAGTACAGAAGTTATCCAAAGATGGGGCAAATAATAAGACTCTCCCTGTTTTAATTGTTTTTCCAAATCAAAATGAATAATATATGCAACATTCTTCTGCAAATCATCTTAACACACCCTGCAAACAGTTTTAACATACTCTGCAAACAAAATGAAACAATCCTATATACCCAGAAAGTGCCATGTCAAATCAGTATCTTCCCTAGAGATTTCCCTGATGTGCCTTAGCAGAGGTGCCTTCTCCTTTGTCTAAACACCTGTGAGATATGATGGCTTAATCCTGGTCAAGCATCAATATGTCTTTTCTCCCCAGCTGTATCATAAATTCCTCAAACTTCTCCATATCCCACAGAACAGCAATCAATCATAGCATGCCAGAAGCAGTAAATAATCAACAAGTATATTGAATTACGGAGGGCAAGGAGAAAATCCCGTTACTTTTAGTATTTACACTATAATGGCTGTCACATATGTTGCATTTCATTTCTGCATGTAGTATATACAAATACTTTCTAATAAGCCGAACTTGGTTCTGAATTCCAGCTTCACCACTCACTTAGCTGTGTGTCTTGGGCAAATTCCATAACCGCTCTGAGACAGTTTCATCTGTAAAATCAGTATAATGGTGCCAATCTCTGGGGTTATTGTCAAAATTTAGTGAGATAAGAGGCAGGAAGGGCCTAGCACAGAGCAAGCACACCAAATATACTCAAGTCAGCAGGGAGAAGACAGAAAGCTGAAGTGTGTCCACTTTTTAGTAGCTACAAAAAGGTTGGTTTTCATCTTGCTCAGTTCCGCTAAGATATTCTAAATGCAAAAATCCTGCTCTCAGCCTGGTTCCACAGAGCATGCAGCAAGACAAGAAATCTTTCCAAAGCCCTGAGCCCAAAATGTTTGAGCAACCACCCTGCCCTCCAGTTAAGAAAGTGGAGTCTGGCAGATTGGTGAGTTCGTTTTGTTTTTTTTCCTGTGTGTGCTGGAAAGTTCCCTTCAGAGTCATTCTGCCAGCAAGGCCATTTCAGTTCCCCTCCCCAAAAGCTCCTACCCCAATCTGTTGCTGGTGAGGGTCGGGTTCAGCATGAGGTTCAGAAAGGAGGTACCCCCCCTCCCCCCCACCGGGGGAGCCTCGGTTCACCCTCTCACCCGCTTCCCTGCATCACCTCATCACCTCTTGTCGTATGGTGCGTGGTTCTCAGATGCTCTCCTGAGGAGTCTCCTTCCCTGGTATTTCATTATTGCTCATTCTTGGTGCCATGTCCCAAAGTCCATTCAGAAAGGTCATGCTATCATTTTAACTTTTCTGGGAAAGTTGTTTTTTTTCTTTCTCCGTCTCACTCCTCTTGTTTCCGCTCAGTGTCTTCTACCTGTGCTGCCACCACAAATGCATGGTGTTCAAGTGAAGGAACCCTCGCTGCAGAGTCAGCGTGGCTGAGCCTGGACAAATCTCTCTCTGACCACGCAACTTCTCCAGACATGATTCACCTGGAAGGAGGCTGCCTGTTAAAGTAGTGCTTCTCAAACTGCAGTGAGCATGAGCAACACCTGGAGAGCGGCCCACCTGAAGGTGACCTGGGAATTTGCAGTCCTAATGAGCACCAGGGTGGTACAACACTGCTGACCCACAAACCACAGCTGGAGCAGCACCCTGTCAAAGGACCTTTGGCATGCATGTTAGCAGAACCGCTGGGTTCCTAAGAGAATGAAGAACGCAGTAATCAAGTAGTCGAGATTCATCTTCGTTCTGCTGCTATTGCTAGTCTGGATCTCCAGCTCCACTGAATCCTGCTGCAGAGAGTCTCCCTCCCTTCCCTCTGCTGATTAACATTAAGAAGGTACTTACTGTGGCCAGGTGTGGCAGCTCACACCTGTCATCTCAGCACTTTGGGAGAACAAGGCGGGCAGATTGCTTGAGATTAGGAATTCGAGACCAGCCCAGCCAACATAGTGAAACCCTATCTCTGCAAAAAATACAAAAATTAGCCAGGCATGGTGGTGCACGCCTGTAATCCCAGCTACCTGGGAGGCTGAGGCACGAGAATTGCTTGATCCAGGGAGGTAGAGGTTGTACTGAGCTGTGATTGCACCACTGCACTCCAGCCTGGGCAAGAGAGCAAGACTCTGTCTCAAAACAAAGAAAGAAAGAAGGCACTTACCACCGCCTAAGTGCTCTACAGACATGATCTCAGCTGGCACTCACTGATCTGAGAAAGACACATCATTCTCATTTTACAAAGAGAAAACTAAGAATAAAGTTTAGAAACATGGAGTTCCCAAGGTCATGAGTGACAGAGTGAGAGGTAGAAGCCAATGCCTGACCCTTAATTCAAGTCCTAAGTCCACTCTGAAGCCAGATTTTTCCCCACTAGACTCTACCATGTCTCATTTCCTTCCTGGAGAAATACAAATGTATGATGAGTGCTGTTTCCTCGCTCAGACAATCAACTTGTCAGCGTAGGGTAGAGATACAATGTCAATTCTGGTCACAATAACATGGCATGTTCATTGTGGACTATTGAAGACAGTTTTGTCCAAGTGGATCTGATTTTACTACTCTCAAAATGTATGCAGTCCTCCCCACTCATGTACCCATAGGCACTCTTTGACAATAAACAGGAAAGTCAGCAACAGGTACCCACGTTGGCAGAGAGGGCAAAAGGACCTCATCCAAGTGATGGTGTGACTAGAATTCTATTCAGACCTTCTTGTTCCCAGCCTTGTCGTGATTCTACAAAGCAGATGAGATGACCTGGAGGCAAATAAATGTTCTGCCTCCCAGCAGCAGCGTGACCTTTAAAGTTCTGTAAACCTTTTTGAATCTCAGGTTAAAATTGGAATAAAATGATATACCTTGCAAGATGGTGTTAAGGAACAAATGATGTGAAATATGTAAACATGTTCGGCCCATAATAGAAACTCAGTAAATTCTAATTCTCTCTTTTCTTATCCATCTTCTAATCTTGTGCAGGGTGTCTTCAACTTTATTAGTTGAAAAAAACAAGTCCAAGAGCTCCCAGGCTTAAGTGCACACTAAAAATTACCTGGAGAGCTTTTCAAAAATGCAGATTCTCAGGACAAACCCTGGGCCACATGAATTATCATCTCTGGAAGTCCAGTCCAGGAATTTGTACACTATAATATGCAACCCATTTTACAAACCATTGGTCTGTCCAAGATCAGGATATCTGGCCCAGTAAGTCATCTATGGTCCTCCATGGTCAACTAGAGGGAGGAGCCCGCAGGTAAGGTCGGAGGTTTCAGAGCTTATCTTCCCATTTTTTTATTTCATTTTCATCTTTTCCCCCATGTTTAAAAATTTATAATGTGTGGTTTTCAGAAATATAACACTTAGCTTATTTACTCTGTATTAAAATTAGGAAAAACCCAATATAAAAAATCCTTCCATGAAAACACTGTTATTGCACCCAAAGTAAATAAATGAAACCAGGAAATTCAAAATCATTCTTCCCATGGTGGTTCAAACTCCCTATGCAAATAATAGCTATGAATGCATCAAATCAGCAGCTTCCTAGACAATGAGAAGGCTGCATATAGATGGGCAGGAAAAATGCACGCAATTACTATCAGAATAATAACTTTGAATTCCTTGACTGCCATTCATTAAAATGCTCAGTCACAGCTTCAGATAAAGGGAGCTCCTGTGTCAACCTAACACGTGGTTCAAGGACCTTTTGACTCAAATATTTTTCTAAATTAGATTGATAGATGTCACTTCACAAGTATTTATGTGACAAGGCATTGTATTCTCATAGGACCTGGGTACCAGCTATGAATGGTAGTTAATTCTCAAGTCAGTGTGCCAAGAAAAATTTGAACAATAATTTGTCATTGAAGGGGCTTATGTAGTACATAGGAAAGAATTCTTAGCTCAGGGGAAAAACACATAAATGAGTGACCCTCAGCAACACGTTAGTAACACTTAATCAATTTTGATGATTTTTTGAAAAATCATATCTTTATACAAACTATCCATTGGGTCTCTCGAGTTAAGTTATTCTTCCCATTCTTATCCCCCACCACCAAAGAAAGCCTCGGAGTATTTAAAACAGCTTTTGTGCTACTTATGTCCAGATAAATAGAAATATTACTAAAACCCAATCTTAACCCGGAAGTTGGCAAATAGTACTTCAGTCTGCTCCTGGTCTGGGCTCCACCTCTAGTATTGGCCAGAACTGCGTTCTAAGTTCCTCACTGGTCCTAAATGCAATGTGCACTTTTACGTTTAAAATGTGTGGCAATAGTTAGCACTCAAAAAGTCCTGGTTTGGGCTCTGTCTTCCTCCTCTTCCATCAGGATGTTCAAGGGACTCAGATGCAGCAGCCACTTCTTCCCTCCTGAATCCTTTTTGGGTCTTCCTTTCACTGCTCTAATTGCTTCTTTCCCATCACTCTGCCCCCTCCTCTGCCTCACCTTTAAAGGTGGCTGTTCCTTATGCTTCCTTTTCTCTTCACTTTTCCTTACACTCTCCCACCTTCCCTAAGCAATCTTATCTACTTCATTGAGCTAGAAATGTCATGTCCTTGTCCAAAACCACAACACTCAAAAGACAACCTGGAATTCTCTTCTGACCTCCAGCTCCAAACATGCACATGCTTCCTTGGTATTTCCACGTGGATATGTCAACAGTACACTAAACAAGGCCTTCTTCTCCTGCAGTATTCACCATCGCATTGCCTACTGTGCATACAATTTGCTCAAGCCAGAACACTGGGGGCCATCCTCCCCACTGCCCTTTGCAGGCATTGCCCCATCACAGCCAAGGCTAGAAGAAGCTTCCAAAACTCATCTCAAATCTTTCACTTCTCTTCACCTCTGTGGCTCCCACTCTAGTCCAGGCAAACATCCAGTCTCAGTTGGAGCCCTACCTCAGCTCACTGCATGCACTCTTATTCCCTTTCAGTCCATTCTCCTTATAACCAGCAGTTGTGATGTTTTTGAAATGACAAGCATATAACTCCTCTTCTTAAAAATCCTTCATTGGGTTCCCCTGCTTTTAAGATAAAATCTGCAATCCTGGAAGTCTAGAATCGTGTGATTGTTCCTTACCTCTCAGACCCCATTTTTGCTTCCTTTGCTCTGACTGTCCTTTCTGCTATTCCTCACCTCTCTGCCCCAAGGTTGGAAATGCAAATCTTTCCTCTCCTCCTTTCCCCTCCTCCCTACCCTAACAGAAATGCTTCTTTCTCAAGAAGACTTTGTATCTTTCAGACTAAGATAGATTCTTCTGTTATATGTTCACCTGGCTAGGACTTGTACTTTTCCCTCATGAGGCTTAGCACAACCATAATTATATAATTATTTGTGTAACCGTTTTTGCCTCTCTATCTTCTTAGCTCAGAAAGGGGCATGTCTAATTTCTTCATCATTGTGAAGCCAGAAATCAGTACAAAGCCTATCAAATAACAGATGCCCGATAAACATTTGTTGAATAAGTAAATGAAAAAAGTAGGCTTGCTGCTACTCTTTTTCTGTTAGCCACCTACATTTGTTTGGCAATCTCACGATTCCTGTAATTTATTTGGGAAACACCCTAAGAATGGCAACTATAATAATTTCTCCCATAGGGTGGGAATGCCTAAATCTGAGTGGCAAGGAATGGGATTTGGAGGCTATGCAAATGGATTGGAGAAAATACAGGGAACTCTTTTTTATTTTTTATTTTTAAAGACAGGTCTTATTCTGTTACCCAGGCTGGAGTGCAGCGATGCAATCATAGCTCACTGTAACCTCAAACTCCTGGGCTCAAGGGATCCTCCTGACTCAGCTTCCAGAGTATCTAGGACTGAACATGCACACCACCAAGCCTGGCAAATTTAATTTTTTGTTTCCGCACAGACAGGGCCTCACTGTGTTTCCCAAGCTGGTCTCAGACTCCTGGTCTCAGGCGATTCTCCTGCTTCAACCTCCCAAAGCACTGAGATTACAGGCGTGAGCCACCATATCTAGCCAAGAAGCAGTAAAGTAATGACAAACTTCTCATCTATTTTAATGAAGAGATATATCCCTTATTGACCTGTGCGCAAGAAAATGTGTTAAGCTGTTCTTTAGTGACCTTGAACTCAAGATCCTTACAAAGCCGAATGGCCGATGGCAAAGATGACACCAAAAGGCACTTTATATGTATCATGATTCTTTATACTTTACACATAATTCACAAGTATCTTGTCTTCTCAATATTTAATAAAATGCTTTAAAGAGAGCATAACAATAACATATATGATACAAATGCACAAAAGACTACTCCTCTTACACGGCTTCAAACCCATTCATTATCTCTATTCACCTGGGATGAACTGGTTCCGTTTCCTCCTGGGTTGCACAAAGAAAGCACAACCGTATACCCAGCAAATCATAAAATCACCAACAATTCTTGCTAACAGAAAGTAGGTGGATGATATTGGCACTTTAATCATTTTCATGGACTTTTCAGTAGTATTTTAAAGAGAAATATGACTGAGTCTATAATGACAGTTATTTTTCAAGTTACTGGAAATAAAACTACTTGAGAGTTAATAAAAGTGATTAAAAATGGTGGCCAAATTACTTATCAATACATTTAATACACCAGGCAGATTTAACCTAACAATTTTGCTTTTATAGGCAGCTTTATCAGCCATTTTTAATTTATCCTACTATGAAAAAAAAAAGTGCATCATGAAACTCAAGTCAGCAGTGATAAAGCCTGAGAATATTTCTCCACAGCCTCTACATCAAAATGATTCGTGAAACACAGAGCTCTAGAAGGCAACCTAACATGCCAGGGAGAGACAGAGTGAATGTGGCCTGACCCTCTGCATTTTCAGTGAAATCAAATGAAACAAGACATAGTGAGCATTAAACGTTGAAGATTTATTGCAAAACTCACCCCATAAAATGCTAAGTTGAAATAAGGAATTACACATAGTTAATACACTGTTTATCTACAACACACACAGATGCCTTTCATCATCAGCTCTGCACACAGGTATGAGGCTCTTCCACTGCAATGAGGCAGCAAAGGGCAAATTTGTCTACATTTCAGGGAATAGAAAGGCCATTAAAAATAAATGGCCATCACAAATTGGAACCCTGCCTATTTCAACCAATTTGGTCTGGAGGTGAGGTTTGGCTATGCCTCAGGAGTTAGTGTAGATTTTATTCAGGGGAAAGTCAGGACCAGAACATCTTGTGTTCTGTTCATTCACTAGGTAGAAACAAACTATTGCATTTTACTTGTTATATATTAAGGGTATCATTGGTTACAGCAGTTAGCCTACCCTAACTAATACACCTTCCATGAGGAAGGCAATGTTCTAAAAAGACAAAGATAAGTAAGACATAGTACTTGCCACAAGTCAGTATTTTTTGTTAAACATAGCACTTACTACTTCTTGTTAAAAAGTAATGTGCGTTCATTATAGAAACTTTAGAAAATACAAAATGAAGATCATTCTAAAGATCAATAATCCCAATACCCAGAGATAAACACTGTTAACATTTAGCTACATAGAGTTCTAGGCTTTTATTTTTATTGGAAGATCAATGGGAAGAGAAAAGAAGAGTAGGAGGGGAGGGGAGGGGGGGGAGGGGAGGGGAGAAGAGAGGAGAGGAGAGGAGAGGGGAGGGGAGGGGAGGGGAGGGGAGGGGAGAAGAGAAGAGAGGAGAGGAGAGGAGAGGAGAGGAGAGGAAGGAAGGAGGGAGGGAGGAAGGAAGGGAGGCAGAGAGGGAAGAAAGGAAAGGGAAACACAAAGAAAGAGAGAAAGATAAAAGAAAAGAAAAAGTCAATCACACATATATTATACAACACTTTTCACTTGACAATGTACTATAAACATATCTCTAAATCATCATATTTTCTTCTACAAAAGATTTGTAAGGACTATAGCACAATCTGTTATAGGGCTATCCAGTGTTATTTACCCATTCCATGGAAGGACAGTCGATCTGAAATGACAGGTAGTGACAGTACAACAAACAGGTAGATAGAGAAGCAGACCATTCTGAGAAAAAGAGAACAATATGTGCAAATCCATGGAGCCCTAAAGCTGCCTGGCACATGTAGAGAATGCCATCAGTGTAGCACAAGGTTCTGGATAGGAGAAAGAACTGGACAAGAACACTTGAGACAAAAGCTAAAGGCCCTTACATGCCATTCAAAGGGTCTGAGTTTTATCCTGATGTCAACCAAAAAGCTTTAGGTAAAAGCACAGTACCATCTATTCTATTTTAGAAAGACCACTCTAGCAACAGTATAGAAAATGGATGTAAGAGGGAAAGAATCCATGCATAAAGAGGCTGCTACGGTTGCAGTAAGAATCTATTACAGAAAAGCTGAAGTGAGGGAAGAAGGGATGAATCTGAGATTTGTTAAGAACGTAGAATCAACGGGATGTGGTCACTAATCTGGTATGGGGCAGGAGAGGTTTCTGGTTTGAGGTAACTAAAAAATAGTAATGCTGCCATATGGTGAGGAGTTAACTGAATTTATCTCAGCACCTACTACTCTGGCACCAAGTAAGTGTTGACCAAGGAAGTCACTGGGAATAACTGTGGTGATCATACTAGCAGTGAGAGTAGAGTCATTATTAGGATACAAATGTGCAGAGGGACTGGCAGTGGAGATGAGGCACTGGTTAAAATATTTCACATAAAGTGTTTGTAGGACATAGGTTACCAGGTAAGTAGTTAGATGTACAGATCGAGAGCCAAAAAGAAAGGTCTGGGCTAGAGATATAGATTGAGGAAACATACTTTACAAGCAGCATTGGCTCTTCTGCAGTAGGTGAATCCACCAGGGGTCGGAGACGTTAAACTGAAGGAAAAAAAAAAATGGATCTAGCCCTGCTAAGCCCTGCCCATCCTGCCCCAATGCCATGGAGCTGCCAATACCTCTTCATGCAGAAACTTTAAAAGTCAGATCAAATTATTCCCATTTGACAACTGTTTCAGGATTGCTGATTTTACTTATAAAAGGGCTTAAATGCATCCTTTTCTTGCCCAAACCATAAAAAATCATAATATGAGAAAGAACCCAACACTGGCATCTCAGCAGGAAGCCCCGCCCTGCAGCCATCAGAACCGGTGCCATCCCCCTGAAAACCAAGGTCTCCACACTCTCTGTGCTGACCTCATCCATTTCAGCAACAGTGCTAATTATTAGAACCTAAAACAGTGCCCCATCTAAATTGTAAAAATAAATTCACAATAAATAGTAAAACCATTCAAATCTTTATTTTTCATTTTAGCACCACAAATGACTGAACTTTCTCATTCTGAAGAATACAGTTGTGGATTAATCATACTTTATCATTTCAAAGACAGGCTTGCAGAGGCCATGGTATTTGCTTTTTGAAAAGGCGATGCCAGCGAATACAAATAACTGTTAATATTTTTTAAAATGACACAAAAAGGCCATGGAGATAAGATTTGGAGAAAGGAGACACCTTCCCTTGAAGGTTCCCTCTCATTGAGCTCTCCTTCTCCTCTCTTAGAGTGTCTAAAAGTTTCACAATTGTTTTCCCACATGTATTCTCCTAAGAACAACACTAAATAAGAGGAGAGGAAGGGAAAAGCTCCAGAGAAAGGAGATTTTTATGTTTGGGTCATTTCTGAGGACCAAATACAGTTTAAACGGACCTTGAAAAGCATTTTACCTTCTCGTTCTGCATATTAGGAAACTGAGACCCAAATGAGTGAATAAAGTCAGCGACCCACAATCACACAGGTACTAACTACAAAGCTGAAAGGGGAAAGGACTCTTCTGACTCAAGGCCAGGACACTTTTCACTGGCAAGTAAGCTGAAGACCCTGCTAGTATCCAAACGCAAGAATAGTGTTGGCTGCCAGTGAGGCAAGACACACAAAAACAGAGAAAAATTTTAAAATACATACATTGTAACAAACACAACATGACAGAAGGAAAATTTGTAACAGTACCTTGTGTAAAGTACACAGGAAAGAGGAGCTCTGTGTTCAAATTCTAGAGTGCATATCTCTGGTAGGAATCATTACTAGTTTAATTATGGAAGCGGTAGGATTTGAGCTGTCCCTAGAAGGAAGAACAGAAATTCCACAGGTAGACATGAGGGTGGAAGAAGATCGAGGCAGAGGAAATGGCATATGTAAAAACAGGAGGGTTAGGAAAGTGCCTGGCCTGTTGAGGGAGCAGTCAGAGTGGATGAAGTGTTCATACGGGAAGGTGAGAAAGATAAGGCTTTAGTGAGGCTAAGGAGGACATTGAATACTGAGATCTTGAGTTAACTATGATGCATTCATTGAAACTTTCTAAGTAGGCAACAAGGCGTAAGAAAAGTAGCATTTCAGGCCAAGTGCAGTGGTTCATGCCTGTAATCTCAGCACTTTGGGAGGCTGAGGTAGGAGGATTGCTTGAGCTTAGGAGTTCAAGACCAGCCTGGGCTACATGGCAAAACCCCATCTCTACAAAAAATACAAAAATTGGCTGGGCATGGTGGCATGGGCCTGTGATACCAGCAACTTGGGAGGCTGAAGTGGAGGACTGCTTGAGCCCACGAGGTTGAGGTTGCAGTGAGCCAAGATCGTCCCACTGCACTCCTGCCTGGATGACAGAGCGAGACCCTGTCTCAAACAAACAAACAAAAAAGCAGTATTTCAGAATCACTCAGCCTCTGGTGCAGTACTGATTAGAAGGGGATTGGAGCAGTGGACAGGAATACAGACAGGGAAATTGCTGGGGTGGGGGCAATTAATGAATATATTAAATCAATTAAAAGGTTCTGAAACTAATCAAAATATGATAAAGTTCCTTTCTGGACTACACTGATAGCAATATGAATAAAAATACAATATTCTCATGATGACCTTGGAGGGCTGTTTTCTGTAAGACCATTTTCTAAGCTTATTCTTTACATCTTTGATTGTTTTTATTTCTAAGCTTATTCTTTAAATCTAAGCTTATTCAATTTTTTATTTCTAAGATTACTCTTTAAATCATCGTTTTTATTAAGCTGTTATCCATTGTAATTTCCTTATTTCATGGCTTCAGATTCAGGATCTTACATGCTATTTAAACTAAGAGTTGAATAAATGAACACCTCTCTTTTCTGAGAACTTTTGCTTCTTGTTAACGACAGTGTAATTAGAGACACTAACTTCAAACTGCTCACAACTACTCCACGTGCATTAGGAAGGCTAGTATCAAAACAGTAGAAAATAACATGTGTGAGGGAGGATGTGGAAAAATTGGAACCCTTGTGTACTGCTGGTGGGAATGTAAAATGGTACAGCTGCTATGGAAAACAGTATGATATCTCCTCCAAAAAGCAAACCTAGAACTACCATATGAGGCCAGGTGCCATGGCTCGCTCCTGTAATCCCAGCATTTTGGAAGGCCGAGGTAGGTGGATCACCTGAGGTCAGGAGTTCAAGACCAGCCTGGCCAACATGGTGAAACCCCATTTCTACTAAAAATACAAAACTTAGTCGTGGTGGCATGCACCTGTACTCCCAGACACTCAGGAGGCTGAGGCAGGAGAATCACTTGAACTCAGGAGGTGGAGGTTGCAGTGAGCCGAGATCGTGCCACTGCACTCCAGCCTGGGCGACAGAGTGAGATGCCATCTCAAAAAAAAAAAAAAAGAAAGAAAGAAAAAAGAATCACCATATGTTTCAGCAATTCTGCTTCTGTGTATATACCCAAAAAATTGAAAGTAGATTTGAGAAGACATTTCACAGCAGCATTATTTATAATAGCCAAAATGTGAAAGTAAACCAGGTGTCCACTGATGGATGGTTGGATGAATAAACAAAATGTGGTATTTACGTACAATGGAATATTATTGAGCCTTTCAAAAGAAGGAAATTCTGACATATGCTACAACATGATGAACCTTGAGGACATTATGGTAAGTGAAATAAGCCAGTCACAAAAAGACAAATACCGTATGATTCCACTTAAAAGATGCACTTAGTAAAAATCAGAGAGGCAAACAGTAGAATAGTGTTTGTCTGTGGCTGGGGGAGGAGAAAATGAGAAGTTGTAGTTTAATGGGTATAGAGTCTTCGTTTTACAAGTTCAAGAGTATGGCGATGGATGATGGTGACAGTTGTACAACATTATGAATGTATTGAATACTGCTGAACTCTATGCTTTAAAAAGGTAGTTAGAGTAGTCAAATTTGTAAAGACAGAAAGTAGAATGGTGGTTGGGGAAAAGGAGGAAAGGGAATGGGGAGTTGGTGTTTAATGAATACAGAGTTTCCGTTTTGGGAAGATAAAAAAATCTGGAGATGGATTGCAGTGAGGGTTGCACAACAATGCAAATACTTAATGCCACTGAACTTCTGCACACCTAAAAATGGTTAAAATGGTCAATTTTATGTTACCATAAATTTTTCTAAACTGCTCATTGGAATAAAACTATATTCCAAAATGCTAGAGTGTTTTATAAAATTTCTGCTCCAACAAAAAGAAAGTGTTCCTGAGGACAAGATGAGACCAATCCCTATGGATGGGAATGAAGATAACAGAGGAAAGGATCGTCCAGAGGTGTCCGGGCTTGCAAAGCAGCAGCACGCCTAGGTTATCTCAATGCTGTGGCCCTTTGTGCAGATGACAGGACAATGAGCACACCCGCTCTGAGCAGAACCTCTCCATCCTGGCAATCACCAAAGGGGCTCCAACTGCCAGAACCACTTCTCAAGGCTAATGAGAAATTCTATGTGAAGCAAACACAGCCATCCATTTCCTTCTCAGTAGACAGCTCCCCTGCTCTGTACAGAGGTACAGCCGGGACGCTCCCTGCAGTGGAGGAAAATGCTGCCACCACATCTGCTGCTTCACTGATAACACATCGTCTCCCACAGTGCCTCCAGGGCTGACCGAGGGAGGAAGTGAAGGCGAAGAACCTCATTATCCATCAGAGCCCAAATGGGCACGTGCCACCCCACCTGTAGGCTAACCAAGAGCTGTTGTGATGTTAGAAAGGAGAAAAATAAGTAAAGAGGAACTGATCTAAAACCTCTTTGTATTACTTCTTAGGGATATAAGTTGTGTTTTTCCATCTTCAGTTATGAGAATGAATTTCAACATAAAGTATCACTTATAGTACTGAGATGGTTAAACAACTGTGAGGAGAGATCCAGGGAGAACACAAAATTTCTGAATACTGAAGTCTCTCACCCAAAATAAGTTGGGATGGTTTACAAATGGTTCTGCTGAAAACAGTGGTAAGGGTTCATAGTCTATTGCAAAACTCTTCTGTACTTTTAAGTATTTACAACACTGGAATTTTTTTTCCTGCTGGCCTATAAGCTACACAGAACAAATAGTGTTCTAAAAATAAGTGAGGGAAAAGTTTTGGGAAATTAAATAACCTTTCTCTGAAGCCCCAAAGGTCGATCCAGATTATAGTAAGGTTCTGGATGGGAAGAGAAGGGAACGGTATCCTGGTATCAAACTCACCATATCAGAGACGAGAAGAGAATAAAATCAAAAGTATGTTTTTATCTTTCTAAATTTAGGCTAGAACAGTGATTTCCACTATCCAACCAGCTGGGGTGCTTCAGTCATTTATTAATTATTTAACAGGAATTTAATCTACACATAAAAATCAAACTCTATGTGTCTATCAAAGAGGCCAAAAAAATATACCAACTCCGTAAGTGGTAGTTATAACTATGTGGTTTTAGTATGCCCTCAATTTTTTTTAGCTATCTTTGCCTTAATGGCAATTCCCAGATAAAAGACAATCATTTGGGATGACAGTATTACCACTATGGGTTTTCCAAATTTAGAGAAGCTAACAGTACTTCACATCTTTTATCCCTCGTCTATCCCTGGGCTCTTGGGTATACGCAGTACCAAGACTCTAGTGCCCTCATCAGGTATGTTCCCTTGCACTGGGCTTGATTCAATTCACGTATTCTAGCACAGCAGAGCAAAAGAAAAGGAAACAATTCCCTCCTCTAGGTTCTCTTGGGCCATTGCTGCCTCGTAAATCTGGCTACCAGCTCCGGATTCATGCGCCACTCAGAGCTGTTTTCTTGTTCCCAGCAAGCCAGGGCAGATGTCCAAAGACAGAGCCTTGGGCTTTGGAGAGAAAGCCTCTGAACTAGAGATGCAATGCAGGTTACCACCCACGTCCTCATGGGATGGACAAAGAGCCCATCAGA
The DNA here is from genome assembly GCF_009828535.3 of Hylobates moloch. Taxonomy (NCBI): domain Eukaryota; kingdom Metazoa; phylum Chordata; class Mammalia; order Primates; family Hylobatidae; genus Hylobates; species Hylobates moloch. The sequence continues at coordinate 36,391,954 of NW_026652297.1, read as the reverse complement.
AACAGAAAGACCATTTGCATTCATAGTCTTGTGATCTAAGACCTCTATTTTCCAACATTCCTTGGACCCAGACAGCCGAATTTCAAGGTTTCAAGAGAATGCTAGTCCATGTGATAATGACTAGCAATCCTATACTCATACACTACAATCCACTCCTAGGCCCCATCATTTACCCAAGGCTTCCCCTGTAGTATCTTCATAGGGGAAATAAAGATGAAGAAAAAAAAAAAAAAAAAACAGAAGTCTGAGTTAGAAAGTAGTAGGACAGTCTCCCATGGTCCATCCAGACTGTAGGTAACATTTCTTCTTTTTGATTTTTTAGTTATAATTTAAAACAAGGTATAAATTTTACTAGGTCCAAATGAGGTAAATCAAGGGCCAGGAAAGAACTTCCTAACAAACTATTTTCCGTAGGTAAAAATATCCTGGTCCTCCTGAAGAAGACCAAAAATTAATGTAAATTACCACATATGCATCTCTCTCTCTAGGATGCCTGGATGGCAAGTCTGTATTAGGGAGAACTGTTTCCTAATAATTGTATCTATGCCAAGAAGAGGCTAGTCGATCTATTTTTAACCATCAACTTCACCAAAATTTCTTGTATTTTATCTGTTTCAACCTGTATGGATCATTTAGGGATGAAAATCCAGGGGGCAAGTCTTGAGGAACAGATTTACTTGAAGTGCACTACAGCACTCAACAACTTACGCAATATGAAAACACAACCTCTCAACTAGGACAATCCCTCAACTTAAAATGACCAAGTTTTTTCTTAGTCATACAATTATTTGTGAATTTGTATATTCTGTAAATCCACAAATAATTCAACATTAGATTCCAACAGAATGTGTCACTAAGCAAACATTCAAGTATTATAAAACGACTGATATTCTGGAGAGGATGGGGGTAAACTAGCCAGGTTATATATTCTTTCATAATAGTAATTTTAACTTACATGTTACAACATAAAAGCAGAGTAACGATATGTATGCACAAATTTAGAGTATTCATATATTGGTTGAAAACTGTCCACAATGCCCATTTCTGTGATTTAGAAATAAGAACTTTGCAAATTAGTTTTTACTTTCTTATGAAGACTTTCACTAAGCCATGTTACACTATTTTGGGGTGGTAACAAACTGCTTGAATCAGTAAGAACCCTAATTGTATCCTTTTTGTTTTCATTATCATTTATCTATATAAAGCTAATCAAAATACCCATTCATTAAGAGCTATCAAAAGAGATTATTTTTTCAGATCATTCGACCATATTAAAAACAAATAAAAGGCTAAGTATTGCTATGAGGATTTAGAGATCTTTGGATATCTAAGCAGTTCATAAATTATCATTGAAATGTACAAGAGGGTTGTAAAAGACATTATGTTTATAATTAAGAAAAAAAAACAGGAAGAAAATAGGTATCAAAGCAAAGGAGATTTCCTGAACAATGAATAGATTATATTTGACAAGGGCAATAACCCACCCAATCACGTCTTTTGCTCTCATTTGCTATAAATACACAAGCCAGAGGAAGTACAGCTCACTGTTTTAATTCTCTGTTGTCTAAACCTCCTAGTCTTACTTAATACGTCAGGACATATGGTAGGACTTTCCTTAGATTCAGAGGATTTATAGATACCCCATAACTGATGAGAACGATCCCCTAGTGCTAGTGAAATATTCTAACTCATATATTTAAATCCACTTTTTAAAATACCTTTATTCTAAGGAGATCTTTTCCCAAATGACCTATGTTGGTTTCATTTTTAACATAAATAGAAATAAATTATGTTTATTTTCTCTACTCAGTAGAAGTAGCTATTTTAAATCCAGTGTAGATTTTTGACAGCAAGATTTATGAAGTTTAAAAAGAGCAGTCACAAACACTTGGGAATTTAAATTTACATGTGTATTTACAACATACAAGCAGTCAGGCTATATCTGTTACTGTTTCTATTTCCTTAATATAGCTTTTATTAAGAATAGTTTTCTTTAATGCTGACTGGAAAATCTCTGCAGCATTTTCTTTCATTTTCAAAACACCATAAGGTTAGCACACTTTATTAAATAGTGACTGAAGATATTAAAAAGAGCAAGTGCTATGTATCATAAATATTTGATAAAGATGTTTACATTATCAATACACACATACATGCATACATCTTCATTCTACCATCATATGATATAAAATACTTATATTGGCTTATAAGATCAGAATTGATGTACAAATCTGGCAGAGCCCAATTGTAGATGTTATTCAACCTCAGTGTTTGTACTCCTTTTTGGAAATCAGCTTCTGCCTCGTATAACCACAATGCTTTGGAAGCTAAAAGTGTAGCACATCAAACAATGACTTGTTTGAATAATAGAGATTTAATTGAACAGCAAATTATCCTGCATTCCGATGAATATAAAACCCAAGGATATTTCTTAGGTCATTCAGTGAGCAACAGAAAAAGTGAAGACTACGAAAACTTTAAATAAGTGTAAAGGAAGTGTAATTTAAACAAACTTCAACTACAAAGCAAACAAGCTATGAATTTCTATGTTGTCTTCTAAAATACACTAATAGTTTCTGTTTCTGAAGGTCCACTTTTCAAAGAGCTTCTTGTTTTATCGACATTATTCAGTTTATATTAGATGAGGGGGAAAGAGAAAAAGGAATTTCAAGAGGAAAGATTTTTATTTTAACTCAACCCTAAGGCTAATCTGTTGCGTGTGTAGTTTCTATACTAGCAAAACATTTGTAGGAAACAACACTGCAGCTGAGAGCAGCAGAGCTGGAAACTGTTCCCCTGGGTATGATATCACAAAATGACTTTGCTCTATTCCTTCTCCAGCCTAGCATTATGGCTCAAGCCTGCACACAACCATCATGCCCCCAGGGCGGCTTCATGTTAGGTGAGGGCCTTCTGCTCCATCACTCTCCCTGAAATCTTCTGATCAGAAGCAGCTCAACCAGGACAAATCAGCCCCCATTCTCATTCTCTCCTCTCGCTAGTTCTCTCTCTCTCTTTTCCATTTTTCTGTGTTTCTTTGCCTGGCAGATTCTGAATGGCATTATCTGAGACCACACAACTGGATGAATTCACACATTCATTCATTCTCTCTCTCTCTCACACACACACACACACACACACACACACTTTTACACTCAATATTCCAAGTACAGATTTACTGAATTTACATCATATAAAATAGCTGGTATTATTTACTTTTATCCTCCAGTATTACAATAAACACTATGTTTATACAAATGCGAGGAGAAACTTTTAGCATGATTTCAGTTCAAACTTAGCTAAATCTATTTGAGGTTAAAAGCAATATCCTACTTTAAATCATATAACACTAAAATCGCCAAGCACACACAATAACTACAGCAACCCAGGGCAGTAACTTTGTGATGTCTTAATATACTCGATTACATGCAAAAAGATTTCCAGCTCGTTAAAAACCCACTTTTTTAAAACATGCCACAACTTACAACTATGTATTATATTTCTTTTGACTGGCAAACTGAGGGACAAAACTAAGTACCTTCAATGAAGTTTTTTCCCCCTAGAAGCACAAGAATAGAATATGATTCCTCCAAACAACATGAGTTTTCCATTTCCAAACATTCTCTGGATGCTTGTAAGAACTTTACCTCTCAAGTCTTACATTTATTTCTAGTTAAAAGATATAACTAACACAATTGATAATCTAGTAATGCACTCCCAATCCTAGGCATCACAGCTAACTACGATCCCCTTTATATTAACTTCCCACCATGTGGAGTGAATGATTCAAAACTCATATGACTTGGGATAAAGGAAAAATCCTTCCTGAATTACACACTATAAAACATATGAAAACTGGACAGTGGTGTTGCTTAAAAGGTTTTGTTTCAGATTCTGTAACAGAGTAACATATGCTGCAGTACAATGGTGCTGAGCTTTTCGGTTCCCTAATAAGACAGCTCCCAGCAGAGCATTTCCCATGCTTTAGAGTGACATCTATCAGTGGGTCTCGGGGAATCCCAATGCCACTCAGCTTTCTTCAGCACCACTCTCTGAACAGCTTCTGTCCACTGAGTGGTGCAATCCTAACAGGTCTCTGGCATACAAAGTACATTGTTCAGATAAGGGAATGGTGGGTGAACAATGATCTTTGCTGTCATTAAAACCAAATCATCAGGTATTAATTAACAGTAGGACATAACCACCACAAATGCCAACCAGAAATTTAAATAATTGGCCCCCACCAGACACAAATTTAAAAGAACTGACATACTCTCCAACACAGGCAGACTCTGCATGGCATGGTGCTGAGTTTTATAAAAATTCAATTAACCCAAACGTCTATTAGACGGATACATAAAGACCAGGGGGAAAAGCTATTATGCATGTTGGAATTTGTGATGTGTATTCGTGTTAATTTACTGTTTGAGAAGAAACCCCGCTATGTGTTAGTGATTATATGGTGATCAGGAAATTATACAGATATTTAGATCATAGAAATTAGCTTATGAATGGCATAAACATAATGCTACCTCAGCAACGTAATGAGATAATCAGCTAATTTCTCAAACCTGATCATACGAAGCAGCCCCGAGAATACTTTTTAGTGGTAAGTGGGAAAAGGTGTAGCAAATCAACTGCTAAACTTCCAAAATTCTTCTTCTTCAGGGCCTACATGCGATACTCCATAATTTTGTTCATCTGTTCTGATGCACTGAAGTGCAAAAACATCCTCCAAACCAAAATATTGTGAAAACAAAATTTCTTGAGATGACTTGGCCAAAAAAAAAAACCCACCAATAACAACTTTATACTTCTCACATATTACACATATTCACAAGGTACAGACTGCACCTCTCTGCTGGACATTGAGTTGCCAAAAAACTCTGCCACATCTGTCGGGGAATGTCAGTGCACTGCCCCTTCCTTGCAGAGACTTCACAGACACAGAAGCAAACCCCTAACCATCTCCACACTCTGGACTCCAAGTGAAGGGAAGGCGTTAAAATCCTGCGGGACTCAACCCTTCCTCCTTCAAAGGAGGCCCAGAATCAGCAACTCCTAACCAAAGCCAAGTTCATATCACCCACAAAAAAGCAGCCGGCACATTTCCGATCTACTTGGTGAGCCAAACCCCAAAGGATTAAAAAGTTTCAGGCGGCCCCAACCCAGGACCAAACTTGGGCTTTCTCCAGTGGCAAAGCCTAAGACAAGGGAAGCTGGAGAAGGCGAAACCTCCCTCTCTGAGGATCGCTGAGAGCCCACCACCCTGAAACCAACAACTGGGACCCGGAGCGCCTCTGCCCTCCTCGGGCGGCCGTCGAGCCCCGGTGCCCGCGCGCCCGGGATGCGCCCTCTTCGCCGCGGGTTCGCGCCCCCAAGGGCGAGGAACTTACCGCACCGCTTGCACAGCACCCGGCTGACCTCCTTCTTGAGGTTCCGGCCCGTCTCCAGAGGGGGGAAAGAGGCTCGGAAGGCGGCCGGCGCGCGGCTGGTGCTGTTGGCGTCGGGCTCCATGAAGAAGATGTACCTGCTGTCCTCCTTGAGCCTCCCGCAGGAGGGGTAGGCGGGGTGGCCCCAGGTCCCCAGGCGCACGGTGAGCAGCGAGTCCTTCTTCAAGCCCCCGGCTTTCACCGCCCACACCTGGTGCACCTTCACCAGATAGGGCGCCTCCTCTCCGGGCTCGCCGGCGCTGGGCACCGGGGCGGTGGGCCAGGAGGGCACGGTCCCGTTGGCGGCGAGCAGCGGCTCCTCGGCGGGCGGCCCCAGCGCCCGTGGGCCCGCGGCTGGCGGCTCGCGATCGCCGCCCCACGCCCCTGCCTCGCCCGCCGCCGCCGCCTTCCTGTCGAGTGCCCCCTGCTGCCGCTGCTGCGGGTGCACCTTTCCCTCGATCACCACCGCGGCGCGCTGAGCTAGCTCCTGCACCGATCCCACGCTGGGCGGGGACGAGTAGCACACCGAGGCCCCCGCGGGAGCCGCCTCGTCGCCGGCCGCCGCCCCCGGCGCCAGGGCCGCGGTCCCCAGCAGCAGCAGTAGTGGCAGCAGCGGCAGCGGCGGCGGCGAGCGGGCGGCGGGGCCGGGGAGCTGGGCCCGGGGGCCGGGACGCCCGGAGCGGCGCGGGGCGCGTCGCCATCTCATGGTGCGAGGTGCGTGCGGGCTTCTGGCTGTCGGTTCGGACTCTGCCCGGCTCTCTCGCGCTGCCTCCCTTTTCCTTCCCCTCGCAGCACCACTCCTCCTCCTCCCGCCTTGCCGTCCTCCTTTTATTTATTTATTGGGGGGTGCGGGGGTAGCAGAGTTGTTTATGGGAGGAGGAGGGGGGAAGAAGTGGATGCAACCACAGAAAGGCGAAGAGGCATAAGGGCCAAAAAAAAAAAAAGGCAAAATAGAAAAGGCAAAAAAGCCGCTGCCGCCGCCTCGGTTACAGGGAGTGACAGGTCCCCCCACCACCCGCGCCGCCGCCGCGCCCGAGCCCTGCTGTCGGGGCTGCTGTCACCGGAGGAGGACGTGGAGGTGGAGGAGCTGCTCCGCGGGTGACAGTCCTTTGTGTGAAGTGATGCTGCGGCGGCTGCTGGGGCTGCGAGCAAGCGGCTGGGAGAGAGCGCGAGGGAGAGAGCCCTGGAGGCGGAGTTGCGTGCCTGGAAATCGCTGGGTGGCCGCGGCGGCGACAGCGTCCTGCGCCTCGCCAGCCTGTTTACCTGTGGTGCCAACTCGGCCCGCGCGTCCTTTCCCCATGCTGCTGCCGGAGCGGAGCGGGACCCACGAGTGGGTCCTTCTGGGCGTCCCTGTCCCCGCGCGCCTCCTCCCTCTCTGTCGCCCCGAGTGCTGCAATGGGAGGACGGGAGGCAAACAGGCTGCAGTCCGAGTGGGCTGCGGAGGTTTACTGGGGAGTGAGAGGTGACGCTTCAGTGAGCAAGGACCTGTAGCCGGCGCAGGATGCCCAGGCGCCGGTGGGAGGCAGGCAGAGAGGGGCAGGTGGGACCCCGGGCGTGCGGGTCCTCGGTGCAGAAAAGTTTTGGGTGAACCCGTTGCTTGACACTTAAAAGGGAGCAACATGTTCGCAGGCGACAAGCAGCGATTAAAACAACAACTTTATAACGCTCTCTCTCCTTGCAGCGCGCACACACAGTGTGCACTTCAGATGTGACGCCTCCTCTACTCCATGCTCCTTTGATCCTTCGGTCTTCATGACCCCTGCCTTTTCTTTTATTGAAATTCCTGCTTCACCATGACTTTATGACATGTGTGGTACTGCTGATAGGAGCATAGTTTGAATAAAATATTTGCTGAACGAGGCCATTTTGTACAGTTTATGGCACTTTGTCAACTAATGGGTTTTGCAAAAAATAAAAATAAAAAATGAAATGAAAGAAGTTTCTATGGCTATTGGAACAAAAGATCCCAGGCGTAAGGAGTTGTAGGTATTTAACCTCCACCTGGTATTGTGCCACCTGAATACCAAGCTCCCCCAACTCCACCCCCATCTGTCCCCCTACCCCCACATGTCCTGCCACATTTAAAGAGCTATTTCTAAAACAAGAATCCATCCTCTCCCGGGATATTCCTTTCAACAAATACCATTCCACAGAAAGGGAACACATTTTTAGCATTTCAAGGTAAATATTTTCTCTTACGTTCTTTTATAGTGAAAAATATATTCAGTGACCTCATAAAACAGTTAAAGTTGTTGTTCAATGGGCGATAGATCCACATTGTGAGAACTGAAGAATTTTAAAGTACTCTAACTTCATAATATCTTTACTCTGGGATTCTACATGTTGCCTCTAGCAGTTTCTTGAAAGTATGTCATAGAAGCTTTAGATTTTTATATAAAAAATAAAAACAGATGATAAGCTACAAAGATCTTTTTGTTCTTGGCATAATATAGTTGGCTACAAAACAAGGTTCCATTCTCTCAAAGTGCAGTTTGGAGAGACAGGGTCATCATGCTCTCTGTGTGCCTTGGCAAGGGGAGATTCCTGTTTCTCATACCCTGATGGAGCGCTTCAGGAGAAGATCAACATTTAGCAGCATAGTTGGGCAGGTCTGGCCTCCAGTATATGTTCACTTGAACCCTGCATGGTGCTTCTAGCGATTTACTGAAAGAAAATGGTTCAAACATCCAATCCTACTAGTTTCTTTACTTCTCTTTAGCCTGGCCTCCCATATTTCTGACTCGACATTTTGGGGGTACAACTCTGGCCTAGAACACTTTCTTCCTCTCTACCTTCCAGATTTGTGTCAGTTATCTGTCACTGTATGACAAACCACTTCAAAATTTGGTGACCTATTGGTTCATTTAGCCCAAGATTCTGCAAGTTGGCAATTTGGACTGAGTTCAGTTAGGGGGTTCTTCTGTTGACCTCATTGATGGCTCTGCTGGGGGCTATCTAGTCTCCCATGGCTTCAGCTGAAACACCTCATCTCATAAAGAATGTGGTCTCTTCCTCCCACAGACTTAACCTGGGCCTTTTCATGGCAGCTGGTTGTGTTTCAAGAGAGTGGCCAGAGATGTGCGAGGTCTCTTGAGGTCTAGGATCAGAATTAGCACACCAACATTGCCACCATTACAGGGCCAGCTCAGATTCCAGGGGCAGAGGAGTAGACTCTACCTCTTCACATAAGGACCTGAAAAGTTGGAATGCCAAAGAGCAGAGATGCAAGCAGGCGAAGAATAGGCCATTTCTGCAAACAATCCACTGCTGAACTTAGGCATCCTTTGAGATCCATCTGCCCCATGAAGCCTCCTTTCTGACATGCTAAACACTGGAGTGACCCCTCCACAAAGTGCATTTTCCTTGCATTTGCAGTCTATATCATGCCTCTTCACTCTTGATCATGTTATCTTATTAGCCCAAGTTTTTCAGGAGTTTTACTCCCATCTCTCCAACTAGATTGCAAACTTGTTAGCAGAGACGACAGTTTCTATATTCCCCAATTTTGATCCGGTTTGGGTCAAATATTAAGTACTCAATAAATGTCGGCTAATTAATCATGGACTGATGTGGCAATGTGCTTACCACACATTAATCCAACACTATCATAGATAAATGGAATTCCAGGGGCAATAAAAACAACACTAAAATTTTAAAGCACTGGCTTAGAGTGTCATTAAAGGCACAGATATGCCCCTCTTAGTACTATACAAAGCATTTTGTCTATGATAAAACATAAGCCTCTTCTTTAAAATGGTATTTTTTAAAAAGACCCTGTTCCCACATTATCTCCTACTCTTCCTCTCTCTGTTAAGTGGCATTAATGAGTAATTCTTATAGACATTTTCTGTGCAAAGATAGGCCTTCTTTAAACAGCTCAGTACTAAGAACTGTTTGCACACATATTTCATTTCAATTCTTGTATCAGAGACTTCATTTACCCACCCACAATGGAAGGATGTTGCTGATTTCACCCTTTTGCACAAGAAGGGAATGGTATTTCTAATATGATTAACATATGCTTAAGAAAAGGCATGAATAATTGTTCAGTATGATTAAATGCTGTTCAGAAAAGGGACAATTTAATTTGTCCACACCGCTGTTTTAAAAAGAAAGAAAAAGGTTCAGTCTTTTGTAAACATCCTACAACCAGTGGTTCTCAATTTGTAGTGAGCATCAGAATCATCTGTGCAAATACACAGATTGCTGGCCCTGCCCCCAGATTTTCTGATTCAGTAGATTGGGGATGGGGGTGGACACAAATTTGCATTTCTAGCAAGTTCCCAGGTGATACTGATACTGCTGGTGATAGAGACTGTACTTTGAGAACTGCCAAAATCTTGAGATTTATAAGCATCAATATCCACAGCATACTAACCTATAAACATGTGTAAGAATACTTAGGCATGACATTCAAATATTCAATATCCCCTCCATCTTGAATCTTCCCCTTCCCTGTTTCAGTAAGGGAATGTGGATTGCCTCCTGGATTACTAGGGCCTGATGCTATTTAGCAGACATTATGACCAGTTAAGGGGGCAACTACACCTGTTGATAGTAAAAATGAGTGCTTCCTTGGGGCTTAACATGTTTCCATGGTCAAAGTTGAAAATAAAAGGAAAATTAGGGATCAGAGAAGCTGTCATCATGTTATCTGCTCAAGCAGGGAAAGAGCAGACATAAAATTATGCAGGTAAATGTGAAATGCTATTTTAGTAGTTTAGAAAACATGGTGGGAAAAAAAGTCCACAATTGCCTCCACAGTGCAATGGCAACCTGAAATGGTTTTCCCTCCCCTAGCACTTTATACCTGATTAAATGCTCCTAAATGGTGGTTATGAAAGGGCAACAGAAAATTCACAGAGGCACTGATACCTACTTTATCATCATTGACCAACAGCACACAGAAGTACACACCTCCAGCTATAAATCATGAAACAACCATTCTGCAGGTCCTGGAGTCCTGAATTTGCAGTCTCTGAAAGAAGCCTCACTTAACAGCCTGTCTTAGAGCAGGTGCAGGATCCATGACTGTTTAGACACAGCAGACTAACAGCAAGCTGGGTTTGAGTGAAAAACAAGTTACAAGAACTGGTGAATGTGAACCATTATAGGCCACCCAGGAGAAAAAATGTAGCAGAATGTCTGTCTGTTGAATGGTAGCGAGAAAGTTGGGGAGATTCTTAAAAAATCAGCTGCAATATGAGTCTTTAAGAACTGGGCCTAGATCCTTCAGTCACAGACTTTAGGGTCCCTCCACCTACCCACCTATCCATCCATCTCTCCATCTATCTATTTCTTTAATTATGTGTGTGTGTGTGTGTGTGTTTGTGTGTGTGTGTGTGTGTGTGTGTATTTAAGTCAATACTATGCAGCATAAGGGGGAAATATTAAGATGAAAGGTTCCTGCCCTGAAGAAACTCACAATCTATTGTGCCACTAATTTGTACAGTTGGTATGACATGAAATCCCATAGATTTTACATATTTCAGTCCAGCTGGGATGGAGGAAAAAAAGGAATAAAACCAACAGGGTTTTCTGATTGTTTTTACGTGATTCAAAACTTCTTGGAACTTTGGGGCAGGCATGGACGATCAAAAAGTCTCACTTAGGTTTGCTTTTACAACAGCCCTTTCCAGATAACAAAGAAATGAGCATTCTTGAACTTTTACACTGGGCAATATATGTAAAGTTTAAGGATATAATTGGCTGGCATCAGACTCCAATTCTGCTATTTGCCAGCCCTGAAACTCCAGGCAAATTTATGAATCACGCTGAGCCTCTTTCCTTATTTATTAAATAAGCACAGTCCTTGCTTTATTTCACAGAGTGCTTGCAAGGATTAAAATAGCTTAGTATATACGAAAATTCTTTAGAAACTCTAGTATTATGCAAAATACAATGTTACGCTAAATAAATGATACGTTGCCCCCAGGTTTCTTCCATTCCAGCATTGAAGACAACACATGTTGGAAACTGCCTCTTCAAGTTGATCATATGATATGTCTACTTAAATGCCTTTATTGCTGGAAGCTCAATACTTAAGGGGGATGCTTTTCCCATTATGAGACATATCACACTATTTGAAAGTGCTTTTCTATAACAGGCTGCAAGATACTTATTAAAGACCTGGTCATAAAATGTAAACGGTGATTCTCTGTTGTATACCATTATTATGTTACTCTTTGTTTAGACTGAGTCAGTGATTGCTGGTGTGGGGCTGACAATCTTGTCGCTCCCCATCTATTTGCATGAATTGATGTTTGGAGGATTTTTTTGTGGGTGGATATACTTGGTTTGTTGCTCTTGTCTGTGTGTGTGTGTGTGTGTGTGTGTGTGTGTGTGTGTTGTGTGTGTGTGTGTGTGTGTGTGTGTGTGTGTGTGTCTGTTTTCTAAAGGAGAAAAGAGACACTTGAGGAAGAAACAAAGGAAGAAGAATGATAAAAAAATGGAGGGTGGAAAGGGATGTATTCTCCAGGCTGGCTTAGCAAAACAAGGGCTCATTCTCAGAGAGAGAGACTACAGGTAAAAGCTGAAGTTCAGGCCAGGCAGGGTGGCTCACGCCTGTAATACCAGTACTTTGAGAGGCCAAGGTCGGCAGATCACGAGGTCAGGAGTTCAAGACCAGCCTGACCAACATGGTGAAACCACATCTCTACTAAAAATACAAAAATTAGCCAGGTGTGGTGGGCGCCTGTAATCCCAGCTACTCAGGAGTCTGAGACAGAAGAATTGCTTCAACCTGGGAGGCAGAGGTTGCAGTGAGCCGAGATCGCGCCACTGCACTCCAGCCTGAGTGACAGAGCAAGACTCCATCTCAGGGGAAAAAAAAATGCTGAAGTTCAGACCATTTTTATGAAGAGCATTGTGAAACTTAAAGGCACAACCATGCCCGGTGCTTTCAAACTCAGGTGAAAAAGTCTACGCAAAGGAAAAGAGCTTTTCCCAGTTCTGGGAGGAAGGAAAATTGTAGATGTGTCCTGAAGAAACTAAGGGGGAACAACACAGCAGTGGGAATGTCACTGCACTTTTCAGAGAAGTAGGGGATCTGCGTTCTCATGGCAGCACCCCTTAAGGAAAAGAACAGAAAAAGAATAACAGATTTAGTTCACACTAGGGCACACCTGAGGAGAGCTGGTGGGGGAAGGTGAATATCAAGCTAAGACTCTACAGTTACACCTTGTAAGCTAACAAACTGGAAAATATAAGAAGTGAAGTTAATATGACCTCCTTGGGACCCTCTTAGGAACACTGAGATGATGAATATTAGTACTATTAACATTATAATTAACTAATAATATGACAGTGCTGTGAGTTAGAGAAGGGATTGTTATCACCATTTTGCAAATGATCAAATCCACTTGTTGAAATCAAATTCTATTTTTATTTTATCCCTCCTCTTTGAGCACAAGTTTCTTTATTATGCCTTAGTAGTGAGGTGCTATCTATGGATAACATATAAACCATCCAACAGAAATATGCCACTTAAGATCCTAAATACATTATACAGAAGTTACACCTTTTCCCCGAAAAATTGGCTTGGAAATCTCATTGTACATTGGCATTTAGCAATAAGAAATATGCATTTTATTTATTTCTAAGAACACATTATATCTAAGAACAGCTTATTGTTGCTATTACAAATATGACAAATTGGAATAAGAGGTTTGATGGTTAAGCTTGTTTTGAGTTTTATTTTTCTCAATGATAAAACAGCATTTTTGCTTTCTTTCCATTTGTTCCAAAAGTATTCACTGAAGATTCTTAAAACTCTCTAAGGAATTTTCCGTAAGGATGAATAAACCCAAGAAGAAACTTTTGAAAAACTTGTAGGAAATTAAATGGTCATATTTACGATATAATTTTTTTTCTAAACATTTAAAGTAACACGCACCACTGCTGAGTAAAGAAAGCATATCATGAATCATGAGTGTCAAAGGTTGAATCCTAAAGCTTGATTTTTGACAATTTGACAATTTTCTTATTATTTTGCCATGGAAGCCTTCATCGTCATCCTTCTCTTGAAAGTGTTGGGCTTATAGATGGCACTTCCAGTCAGACCAAGAGAAAATAAATAGACTTTTAGAACTGAAGTGGCATTCAACCTACCTTACTTTGCCCATCTGTCTCCATAAAAATAAAACTCCTCCAGTTTTGTCACTTTTGTTTTCCTTTGGTTTTATAGATTCTTCTACTTTAGCACAGTCCACACATGTGAATAGTAGGATGCTTTGACGTCCTTAACATACACGTCACTCCACTCCATGAAAGCCATAATTACTAGACTTTATGCCAGCTTCTATTCTGAAGTTTTCAGTGAAGGCTTCAGTGTGGAGGAGAGTTTATTACTAGGTCAAGGAGGGCACTGAAGTGTAGAAGCCTGCAAAACAAAGACACGTAATAAAAGAGATCCCAACAAGAGAGGTAATCGACTTCTCGCCCTACTGGTAAGTTTCACACCAATTTTTTCTGTATTTACTGAAGAAAGAGTGGTATAAATAAATATTTTATCATCCACTCCTAACCCAGTATGCCATGTTAGAATGCCATAAACTTCCCCACTAGGTTATGCTTTGAACCATAGAGAAACACATCAAATGTTAGACCAGGAAAGAATCCTAGATATCTAGTCCAAACCCCTTGATTTCTTTTTTTTTTTAATTATACTTTAGGTTTTAGGGTACATGTGCACAATGTGCAGGTTTGTTACATATGTATCCATATGCCACGTTGATTTCCTGCACCCATTAACTCGTCATTTAGGATTAGGTATATCTCCTAATGCTGTCCCTCCCCCCTCCCCCAACCCCACAACAGTCCCCGGAGTGTGATGTTCCCCTTCCTGTGTCCATGAGTTCTCATTGTTCAATTCCCACCTATGAGTGAGAACATGCGGTGTTTGCAAACCCCTTGATTTCAAATATGATAAAAAAGGTTCCGGAAAGTGGATTGCCTTTCCCAGGGTCATAAAGCAGATTGTTGTCAGAAGGAGGTTTAGGACTCAGGTACTGGCTCTCTCATTTCTTCACTTTGCCTAGGAGCCACAATAGTGTAACTAAAAACCCCGTGTTAAGCCTTCCTAAGAAGCTGCACGCCTAGACTCTCTTTCTTCCAAAAACCATTTCTGGAAGTGATAGGATACATAATCTCAGCACCTTAGAAATGTTGAGTTCTCAGCAGCTAGAATGCTAAATTCTTCATATATAAGATAATACCACATTACTCTGGGGTAAGAGGTGCCACAAAGCCAGCATTCGAAAGCTCTTCCCAAAATACAACAAGCAATAGCCTTCTAATTGTTCCTGTTTATTGAATGTGTCATTTTTCTATAGCTATGACTTCCCTTGGCCCAAATTGGGACATGAAAGAGTTAAAGGCTTTTTCCTCATATTTTACAGAATGCATCAGAAAAGATTTGTTCCAGAATTCAAGGACAACTCTACAAATGACCCACCAATATTATCAGATATAAATACAAATAGATACAGATGCTATTAGATAATATAGATACAGATGTTATAGATACATATATAGATATCTCCTAAGGCTTACAGTCTAAATGAAATTATGATGTCTGTTCCAAATAATATTAAAGAAATCTATTAAGCTGTCTATTTTATTGCAAAGAACATGTCTCTGGGTGATAAGACCAAAAAAGATATTATAATAAATATTACAAACAGCTGAAACTCTGAAATGATACTAACGTGCCCTTTCATTCCAGGTCCTAAAGAAACACCTTCCATTTATGGTTGGCCTCCCAGGAGCATTGGAACATATGAGTCTGGAGTCTTATCCAATGTTTTCAGGTCACATCAATCCTTCTCCTTATAATCTTGTCTTTAAATTTAGTCACAGTTTAAATTAAATTCTGTATTAGAGGAAATATCTTATATTATGAGAAGCAGCAGAGCATGAGTTCCTGGGTTCAAATTCCAGCCTCAACTCTTACTAGCTACATAATCTTAGGCAAATTACTTAACCTTTTTGCAAGATAGTTTCATTCATTATTAAACAATTATAAGAGCAACTACCTTTTGGATTAATTACATTAGATTTGTGTGCATAATACACTTAAAATAGTTCCTAGCACATGCTAGCAGGTATAAATTACTGTTATTTTATTCTTCTCCTTGAGCACAGTGACAACAGCCTTAGCAGTACTTTTTTCTGTGTGTAAGACAGAGGCAATTAATAAATGTTTGAATAAATGAAGCAACAAATGAAGACCATATTAAAGACTTATTAAATCTCACACACACAAAATTTAGTATTAGTAATAAGTCATTCCTGATAGACTGAGCCCCAAACATTGATTTTATTCACAGAAGAAATCTACCAACTCCTTAACCTTATGCACTGGGCATACCATCCCCAAAGAGACTCTTTACCAGTCAGCAAAATAGCTTTACTGCATAACCTCTCTCAGTATAATCAATTGACTGAACAGTCTGAACTTAGTGGGAAATGGCTTTACTTCTCTCCAATCACTGCTTTTAAGCGTGCTCTGTTGGATATGCATCTCTCAGTCCCTGTCTCAGGCAGATCCCATAGCTGCCACATTCTCTCAGGTATACAAAGAAGCCCCATTCCATCAATGATGGCATCCATGCAGGGATTAAAGGTATCTGGTCCAGTCTAAATCAAAATTTAATTTCATATCCAATTCAAAGCTTCTCTTCTACTCCCCTAACTCAGGGCTGCAGTGGTGGAGAAGAAACTGGCCTGTTCCTTCTCTTTTCCTTCCTATCCTTACCCCACTCTTCTGGTTTCTCTAAGGTCAGGACAGAGGAAGAGAAGACTAAAGGAAAGGTGAGTGTTTTGTTGTTGGCTTCAATTACTCTGCATTTTAGCCCTCCCTTGGTTAATACTGGCTGGCCATCAGTGACCTCTGGGTTTGTCAGACATCCAAATCCTAGCACTTCAGTGAGGTACACAGGAAGTTTCTTTAGAAGCTTTGTAAGCACACGCTTGTGCTCACCTCTTGACATTCTCCCTTACCTATTCTTAATGGTATATCTCCTTCCATCCCAACCTATTACTAGGGTGTTCTCTTGCCTTAGCAAGCCACCTTTGGAGCAAGAAACTTTTAAGGAAGCTTTTACCTTTCACAGCATCCTTTTAATCTGTGGGAAACTCACACATCCTTTCCATGCCAAAGGATTAAAAAAAGCAGGCTACTCTCAGACACCCCCTCATCTTGCTGTCTTATGGCTGTTCCAGCTGCCCTCTTGCCTTCAGAATTCCCCAGATAAGCAGTAAGCCCCAGTCTCTGAATTTACGGAGGCGTAATCATCAAGGAGTACTGTGCACTCGCTCAGGACCAGTTTCACTCCCAATTCTGTACTCCCCGGCAGCCCCAGGAAAGGCAAAGGGCCTCTGTACTTCCAAAAGTCTCCAACTGGGGACAAGAAGGCCAGTTTCCTCTTACTCTATGTTCCCTCACTGTCTCCTAGTAGTATCCTTGCAGCCAACTCCTTGGTTGGCTTAAAGGACGTATTCGAAGAGCCTCCTCTCACCTCTGCTTCCTTTACCTGAGGTGGCAGTGGGTGGAGGATGTTGCCACAGCCCTCCCCAGTAATCCAAGGGGTCATTACCTCTATGAATCCCTTCAACTCCACCTCAATTTCTTCCCTCTGTATAGTCTGGAGTGAGTCACAAGTAAGGGAGTGAAAGGGTGAAGATCCTGGGACAAACCTGGCCACACGTGAGTCCACAAAGTACCCTACTGCTTATATAATCTTTGTGCCAGGCATGGAATTAGGGCAACATCACAAAATCAGTGAGAAAACTAAGTAAAATGTTCTGTGTAATAGGAGCCAGACACAGTGGTGCACACCTGTGGTCCCAGCTACTCAGGAGGCTGAGGTGGGAGGATCTCTTGAGCCTAAGAGCTAGGGGCTGCAGTGAGCTGTGATTGTGCTAAGGCACTGCAGCCTGGGCAACCGAGTGAGGCCATTTCAGAAGAAAGAAGAAAGAAGAAGAGGAGGAGGAGGAGGAGGAGGAGAAGGAGGAAGCGGAAGGGGAAGAAGAGGAGGAGGAGGAAGGAAAAGAAGTAGTAGGAGGGGAGGAGGAGGAGAATAAGGAGGAGAAGGAGAAAAAGAAGGAGGGGGAGGGGAGGAGGAAGAGAAGAAGAAAAAGGAGAAGAAGAAAAAGAGAAGAAAGAAAAAGAAATGTTCTATGAAATAAAAGAGGAGGAGGACAATTCTTCATAGCAGTCAGTAAAACAATATGAAAGATGAGCCAAAAACTCATTGTGGTAAATAGGATTGAACATATCTGCATATCTCACTTTTATCTATGAAAAAATTCAGTCTCCCAAAGGAAATATTCAGGAAAATACCAAAGCATTAAGTTATAATATTTATCCTGATAGTAAAGATGAAGATAAAATGCGAAACTCATTGAGATTGAATTTCATAGACTGAGCATCCTTTTCTGTGTCATTATGAGCATCCAATTATGTGCACTGTTGTTCTGGAATTTTAGAAAATGGCCAATTCTTTAAATAGATGTTTTTCTCTTCGTTAATATATAATTCTTGGGTTTCTTTGTCTACTCCAAGGCAAAAGTTCTTAATTATTAAGCATATTAACTTGAGTTTATATTCTTACCATTTAAACTTCGTTATTCTCTAATGAACTGTGAAATTTCACAACATTCATTGCTAGTAGTTTTTGTGAGGTTGACAAGATACCAAAATGATGTACAGACAGCTTTTGATTTATACGAGCTCAACATATGTGTGCATGCATCCAACTCAGAAGATACACATATATATGTAAATAAAATATCTTGAGCCAGAACTAGAATATTATGTGACCAAAGAAATCTCCTTCCTTCCCTCTCTCTTCTTGAGATTCCACTCTACCTGTCTCTTCAACATATTATGGCCTAGAAATGCTCCTAACTACATGTTTATTCTCTTCTAGCCCAAGAAATAAGTCAAATCAGATTCAGAATGGGGTCTGAATACCACAGTATTTTCTGCCAAGAGGTACTGGAAGACTTGTAAATCTTCACTGCTATAAGCTGTACCTTTCCCAATAGTAATACTCTCCTGCCCTTAAAGAGCATCTCTACTCCTGATCCTACCTATCGTCAGTCCTTTTTAATTTCCATTACAAAATAAGGTCACAAGTATTCTGGACTGCCCAATATGAAGGCATATTTGAATTTTTCCATAAAAAAATTAAGTTCAGTGCTGCTGTGGCAACCAGAGATGAATGAGTCATTAGAGGGTTGGCATTGTACACCCAAACACCTGCAAGTGTTTCCACAGGAAATCACGTCCAGAATTCCAAATAGAGGACATGAAACGCTAAGAGATACCTTAAATTCTTTATAAATAACATAAAATCAAAGAAGAAAAAGCTCCTTATAAAGTTCAACCTTTTTGAATGAGTAATATTGCCACCATTCCTCATCTAGAAGTATTTTCAGAATTTCCCATTTTATATAAAGCAGCAAACTTCCCCTTGAAATTAATTACGGGTCCAAATGAAGAATAAGATCTTCCTTTGTGATCCAATAAATGAATCTGCTCAAACTTACTTGTTCTTATCATCTTTACTTTTCCCACTATCTTAGTCCATTCAGGCCACTGTAACAAAATATCTTAGACTGGGTAACTTTTAAATAACAGAAAATTATTTCTCACAGTCCTGGAGTCTGGGAAGTCTAAGATCCAGGTGCCACCAGGTTTGATGTCTGCTGAGGGCCTGGTCTCTTCTCCAAAGATGGAACTTTCTATGGGTCCTCACATGGCAGGAGGGGCAAACAGGTCCTTCAAGCCCCTTTATAAGGTTACTAATCACATTCATGAGAGTTTTAGCTTCATGACCTAATCATCTTCCAAAGGCCCCACCTTTTACTACCATCACCTTGGGGGTTATGTCTTAACACACAAATTTGGGGGGGCACACATACATTCAGACCATATCACTCACGTACCTAATGGTGCATTTTTTTCTGTTAATATTTCTGCTTCAAACATGAAAATTTTGCTAACAAGCTAGCTGATGGTGGAATCACTCTTCTCTTGTCTCTATCCCCAACGTAACAAAATTTAGTTACTCTGCACCTTTCTAAGGGTTAATATTACCTGGATATTCTCACTTTATCACTCACCAGGAGGTTGGCTGTGTCAGATGTAAGCCATGCTTGAAACTGCCCTAGAGCAAAGAGCTTATGAGATCCATGATCTCATCACATATTTGGGAGGAATGTTAGAAGTTCTCAAGGTTTACACCAGAGTGAACAGAAATTTCTAGGGGTTGAAAATTCTAGAACTGAGGACAATTTTTTTTAAAAAGTTTTGTTTCTTATCAAAGTGATACATGCACATAGTTCAAGAGTAAGCTACTTCTATGACTTGTTAATATAAACATGAATCTCAAGACACCCCCACTTTCCATTTCTCCTTCCATAAAGTAATCACTTTCAACTCTTAGCTAAGTCTTGGTATTTACCCCAAAAACATGATCATATTGCTATTTCTAGAATTCTTTTCAATTTTAGGTGTTATGTATTAACTATAGAAGGTAAGAGTTTAGTTCTTTTTGCTCTCCAAGTAAATGTTCACTCCCCATACCCCATTCCTTCCTAGTAGAGTTAAATCAAAATTTTGATTATTCAGTATTTTCATTATCAAATCTATGTATATAATTCAAACATGAGCCATAATATAAATTATGATTAAAATTCTTCCCTGCTCAATATCCTACTTACCCTGGAGCTAACAATTGTTTCCGGTTTTCTCCTATTTGCTTAACTTTATATGTACTTATCCCTAAGTCAGCTTCAAGTTCTTCCCTATGTCACTAAATACCCTCTCAATACATTTCTTTACCTTAATTATTCTAACAACTTTGTGTTTTTGAAGACATCTATCTCTCTGAAATTACAACCTGATTTACACTCTAGTGATTCCCCTTTATGCCTGATAATTCTCATTCAAAGATTTCCTTTCACCATCAAACAAAGGGAGCTTGCTTGTCTCCTGAGTTGGATCTCCTGTTTCCCATATCCAATCTCTCCCTTTTTCTTGGTTCACTAACTTGTTTTAACAAAGTGTATCCTCAGTAGCTTCCCAAGGAAGGGTACATGGGAGTAAATGTTTTGAGACTTTCCTTGGATTTTATTGACTATTTGGCTGAGTATAGATTTCCAGGTTGGAAATTATTTTCCCTTAGAATGTAGAAGATATTGCTCCATTGTTTTACAGTTTTCAGTATTACTTTTATGAACTCTGAAGCTGGTCTAGTTTCTTTTCCTTTTTATATAACTTGGTTTTCCCCTCTCCTGGAAGCTTATGGGATCTTCTCTTTATCCCCAGTACTCTGAAATATTATGATGAGCCTTGGTAGTAGATCAATTTTTAATGACTTTGCAGCATCCTTTCATTCCAGAAAATCACATCTTTCTGTTTTGGAGAATAATCTTGAATCATTTTTGCTAATGAATTCCTCCCCTTCACTTCTTTGGAATGTCTTTCTGAAACTCCTGGACTTTGAGCTGGTCTTCTGATTTTCTTATTTTTTCTTAGTTTCCATTTCTGTTTTTTGTTTTATTTTGCTTTGAGTTCTGGTTTTGCAGTACTCACAGGAAGAAATTCCTTTAATTTTACCTCTCAAGTCTTTTTTTTGAGTATTTTATTTCTTTTTCTACTTTATTTAAATTTCCAAGGTTTTTTTGAATATTCATTTTGAAGCATCCTGTTGTTTATAAGTATATAATTTTTTTCTTCTGTTTCTGGAGATATTAATGAGAGTTTTTGAAAAGTATTCTTTCCACCCAATTGGATTTTTCTTTTTTAGTTGTTATATCTCATGTAGAAATTTCACCAGCTATCTAATAATTCTTGGCTGTCTTCTCATATTTAGGAAAGGGAGCTAAAAAGTTGATGGAAGCTATAAGTCCAAGGGCACAGCTTCTGTACCAAGAGTTTCACAGTCAACAGAACTGGGTGGGCTCTTCGTCTGGAACCGTCAATGTCAGTTTCTTTAGATGTTTTCCTCTTGGGCTGGTCAGATTCCATAGAGTATTCAATCTCCTGCCCAGAAGGAAAAGTCTGCCTACTATTGTTTCTCAAGCCCATGAGGGAAGTAGGCTAGGAGCCTCAGCATTCACTGTGCACATATTCTCTGAGCACCTTATTTTCAGTATAAGCTATTCTCAATTTTGCCAGGCATCCCCAGTCCAGAGACTCTCTGTTTTACTCAACCCAGGAATAAACTTCCAGTTCTATGTCTGGACAGAGAAGGGCAGTGCATAGGATCATAGAGCAGGTGAGGGGGAATCTAGGCATCTAAGGCTTCTAAATCAGATTGCAAACAGTTCTTATTTACCTTCACCGTTTCATTCCCACTTCCAAGAGTAGTCAGTGCTGATAATTCCTGAGCCTTTTGCAACATCAGCTGAGTTGATTCTTGACTTTACTCATTCCCAGTTGAAGATTTGGTATTCTCAGGTAATTTACTACTTTTCAATCTGATTCAAGTGTTCAAAATTTTATTGTGTCATTTCCCTATTCTTGTTTGTTAAAGGTTTGTGGCTTTTAAAAAATTCCTTTATTTAGATTTGGTTGAGTATCAGGAGTAAATAAAATTAGATTTATGCCGTCTTAATCTGGAATTTAACCTAGGGTTTAAGAATGGATGCTCCCTTGCTCCACAGCTGGAAAATCTATAGACCTGTCTACTAGTGCTAATTTGTTCAACCTTACTAAGGTGTAATTGAAGTACTTGAAAATGTACGTATTTAAGTCATGCAACCTGACATGTATACACATGTTATCATGATAAAAACAGCAAACATGTCCATCACTCTTAAAAGTTTCTTTGTGCCTATTTATAAGCCATGCATTCCCGCAGCTCTTCCCCGAGCAATCACTCATCCTCTCTCTATCCCTATACATAAATTTACATTTAATAATATTAAAATGAAATCATGCAATATGTACCCTGGTTTTACCTGGCTTTGTTTACTCAGCATAATTATTTTGATACTTGTACATGTTGTTCCACATATCAACAGCTCATTTCTTTTTATTGCTGAGTAGTATTCCATTGTGTGGATATATCACAAGTTCTTTATTCATACATCCACTGATGGCCATTTGGGTTGTTTGCAGCTTGGGGATTTTATAAGTAAAACTCTATAAACATGTGTATATTATCTTTAGGTCAACGTATGTTTTTGTTTCCATTGAGTAAATGCCTAGAAGTGGAATGACTGGGCCATAGAGTATGTATAAAACTTTTAAAGAAATTGCCAAAAGTGTTTTCCAATGTGGTTGTACAATTTTATAATCTAGTAGTTTATGAAAGTTCTATTTCCTCCAGATCCTTGCCAACATTTGGAATGGTCATTTTTTACCATTTGTAGCCATTTTAATATGTATGTGTATAGAGGTATTTTATTGTGATCATAATTAATATTTCCCTAGTGACGTTTTAATGTGCTTATTTGCCATCCGTGTATCTTTTTCTGGAGAAGTCTATTCATACTTTTGCCTATTTTTTTATTGTTTGTCTTATTAATGAGTCATGAATGTATTTTGCATATGCTACATATAAGTTACTTTCTTCATATATGTGTTGTGAATCATTTCTCCAAGTCTGTGACTTGATTTTATATCTTATTAGTGGTGTCTTTCAAAAATCAAATGTTTTTTATTTTGATGAAATCCAATTTGTCAATTGTTTTCTTTATGTTTCATGCATTTTTTCTTCCAAAATATTTCCCGTATCTCTAGTTTGCAAAGATATTTTTCTATATTTTCTTCTAGAAGTTTTACAATCTCAGATTTTGCATTTAAGTCTATGATTCATTTTAATTCAATTTTTGAGTGTAGGGTGATGCAAGGACACATGTTAATTTTGTTTGCACACAAGTATTTAGTTGACCTTGGACCTTTTTTTGAAGACTTTTATTTCTCCCATTATATTGCCTTAGCACTTTTGTCAAAAATTCATTGACCAAGTACCTGTGGCTCTATTTCTGGACTCTGTTCTGATCTAAACTATATGTGTGTGCTTTCACCAAAACCATACTGTCTTTGTTGCTGTAGCTTTGTTGTAAGTATTAAAATCAAGTAAGGTAAGTCTCCCATTCTTATTTTCAAAAATTTCCTTGGTAATGTAGTTTCATATAAACTTTATAATCACTTCTCAATTTCTACAAAACTGAGTGCTGAAATTTTTATTCGGATCATACTGACTCTATGACCAACTGGGGGAGAATTGTCATCTTATCAATATTGAGTGTTCTAATCCATGTCCATTTTCTTTGGCCCTCTTTTTCTCTCAGCAGTGCTTTATTGTTTTCAATGTAGTGATCTTGAACTTTTTTGGTTAAATTTATTCATAAATATTTCATATTTTTGGTGCTCCTCTAAATGGGATTTTATATCATCTTACTTTTCACTTGTTGCTGCTGTTACACAAGGAAACAGTTGATTCTTTTATATTAACTCTGTTTCCTGTGCCCTTACTGAATGCATTTGTTAGTTCATATAGTTGATTTGGAGACTTGCATATTTCCTTTGGGAACAGTCTATAGCAGGGAACACTTCTTCTTTTGTAATCTTTATAATTTTTGTTGTTGTTGTTGTTCTTTATTGTAATGACTAAGACCCTCAGAACAACCATTCATGAATGAAACCACCATTCAATCTACTTCATCCCCATCCTTTCTTATCCCTTTGAAAAGAAGCAGCATTGTTTCGAAGAAAGGCCTTGGCTTTGGAACAGATGTACTTGGATTCTAATTCAAGCTCTGCCTCCTATGGTGACTGTGTGATTCTATCTGTGTGACCTTTGATCAGTTACTGAAAACCAGGAGCCTTTCCCTCATCATTAAAATAGAAGTATTATCTGTTTCATTGATAGATATAAGGATTAAATGAAATAAATCACCTAACACATAATAGATAGGAATAACTGCTCATTCCCCCTCCACCTTTATAAATAACCCCTCTCAAAGGCCAAATCACACACTTAGTGCTGCATACTAGACTTCATTAAAAAATCACTGAAAACAAAATTTCAGTTTTTAAAAATGGCCATTGTTTGAACTCTGCATGTTTTCTTTCAGCTAGTTTCTGTTTTCAGTTTCCTTAGATCTGGTTCTGATCTTAAAATAATTGAGAGTCACATGGATACATAGTCAGCTTATGCATTTTTTAAAAATTTGTGCATTTTTGTCAATTGAAGCTGACAAATATTTTAAGGATATGTATTATGTGCCAATTTGATGAGCCTCAAACATATTTATAAACATGTCTTATTATTTATCCAAAATAATGTTATCTAACTTAGTCACCAACTTTTACTACTGGGCAACTTTTGGCTATTCTCAAAACTGGAATTGATCCTCAAAGAGTCAATATTTGCTTCTCTAGAGTGCATTCTAACAAATATGATAAGCAACATAGTTGGGGAGAAGAACAATGAAAAGTCAGAAGAACTTGCTTCAAAATTTGACATGTTATTACCAACTACATGACCTGAGGAAAGCAATACAACCTTGCTGAAACTGTTTTTCTTCTACCAAATAATTTTGCACATATCTGTCTTATTAACTTTGAGACGTTATACATACATGTTCCATGTAACAAAATATAAAAACCCCAGATTAGTCTAGAAATACAAAGTAGAGGGAGAAGAGAATAGACCCTGACTCTCCCTAGTGAACAAAATGAAAAAATATATAGTGTCAGTGAAAGCATTTAAAAAAAAATTTAAGTGATATACATTACTGGACTCCTCATGCCTCCAGTAATGATGAGCACACTAGAATCATGGTGTGATGTAGAACCCAACCTTAAGTAACCTTATGATTAATTATGGGAGTAGGCAATAAAACAGCTCCAGCCCAACCTGCAAAGGAAAGTTTCTAAAACATTAACAAAGGCTAAGTTTTGCAATTCATTGCAATAGCTTTCAAAATTCCTTTCCAGTTCAACAATCCACTCTCCCACTCCATCCCCTGTGAAGCTCCTTAAAAATTCATATAGTTTGTTAGGAGCCCTCTGGGGGCTAAGTCCGAAAATGTTGCTTTCCCACCAGACTTCAGAGTTATCTGGTGGCCTTGTGGGCCCCTGAAGCATGCAGTGCTGGCCAAGGAGCATGTGAAACCCTCCTCTGGGGTCAGAATGCAGGGTTCTTTACTAATTACTATCAGAGTGTCCTCTGTATTATCCTGTATTCATGCTAAAAAAAAAAAAAAATTAAAGGAAAGGTAAAGAATTCTAACCATAATCTTTCCATTAGCACAAAGCTAAACTATAAAACATGTTCAGAAGTACAGGATACTAAATGTTAGAGAGCAGAATAAACTAAAATAAGACAATATTCTGGAATACTAAAATGAGAGAGGATTGCAGGCCAAACAATGAAGTCACTTTAAGAGATTCCCTGCCATCCTCAAGTATATTTACCCAATTTTAAGTTCTATTCAATCCCATGAAAACACACAGCACAGTACACGCGTCTACATTTAGTACACAGCTAAACTACATTTCCCAGCCTTCCTTATAGTCAGATATAGCACTATGACTGAGTTTCAAGCCAGTGGAATGTAAGCAGAAGTTATGTGCATCACTTCCAGGCCTGGCCCGCTGGCATCCTTCTGACTGTATGGAATAAGATAACCCCTGAATATCTTGTGCCAAAGAAGAAGGAGTGTACATCAGTCTCCCACTCCATGGAAGAGGACCACTCTACTGATCTATCTACCCATCTGATATCATCATGGGAGCAAGAAAGAAGTTTCTACTACATATGAGACTGCATACGTTTAGGGAATTAGATTCCTCTAAACCATAGACTCTAAAAGCAGTTCCTAGGAAAAAACTTAGAACATGTGTTGAAAAAATTTCAAGTCATGCTGGCATCACTGAAGTTCTTGGAGGGAAGTAGAGTGGTAGTTATGAGGTTTGCAACCAGATAGGCCTGAATAATAGCCTGTGTTCGCCACCCTGTAGATATATGGTATTGACCAAGTTTCTGTAAGCATCAGTTTTTTGTTGTTGTTGTTTTTGTTTGTTTAATTTAGACAGAGCCTTGCTCTGTCTCCCAAGCTGGAGTGCAGTAACGCTATCTCGGCTCACTGTAACCTCTGCCTCCTGGGTTCAAGTGATTCTCCTGCCTCAGCCTCCCAAGTAGCTGGGACTATAGGCGCAAACCACTACACACAGCTAATTTTTGTATTTTTAGTAGAAATGGCATTTCACCATATTGGCTAGGCTAGTCTCAAACTCCTTACCTCAGGTGATCCACCCGCCTTGGCCTTCCAAAGTGCTGTGATTACGGGCGTGACACCGCACCTGGCCTCAGATTTTTTTTCTAATTGTACAATATTGGGATATTACTGCAATAGAATCTATTTCATAATATTGCTCCTTGTCACAGTGCCTGGCTGATACTAAGTGCTCAAGAAAAGTTAGCTTTCGGAACTGAATATATATCTCCCCAGATAACTTTTAAAAATTAAATTGCCATAATCTTAGTGCTATTCCTGAAGCATTTCTGGTTTTCCTTCCAGGAAGAGGGCAGGATTACATTTTCCTTCCCACTCAGAGTTATATGTACCTACATGATGTATTTTGACCAATGAAATGCAAGTAGAAATGGCATGTTTCATTTCCAGGTAGGAGTTTTAAGAGTCAGCATGCATTTCAAATGCTATATTTTTCTCCACCACAGCAGTGGCGATGTTCCAGCTAATGGCTGCTCTGTCAGGTTGAATCCTAAAGTGAGGAAAACACCAGTCAACACATGATATACATGTGGCATGGCCAAGAAATAAATCCTTGTTGTTTGAAGCAACTAGAGATTTCAAGTATATTTGTTACTAGCCCACCTGACCTAAACAGGAACAAATATTCATACAGGCATGTTCATTTGAAAACAGGTTTTGTTATTTTATAGCAGCCTCTAATAATAATGGCTGATGAGTGTTGGGCTCTTACCATATTCTTCCAAGAACTCCTATAAGCTTTACGTGTGTTAACTCATCCATTTTCACAGTAACTCAGTGAGATAACCTGCGGTATCTTTATCCTCGCTTCATAGGGACAGAAAGGTTAAGTAACTTGCCCAAGGCTACATAGCCAGTATATGACAGAAGCAAATTTCAAGCCAATGCATCTGTCTGTTGGACTGTGCTATTAACCTTCATTACATTACCTACCGTAGTGGATGCTATAGTGTACCTGCTAGATCCCAGCTTCAGGACTGAGGCCGAAGCTCTTATTTCCTTTTTTTTTTTTTTTTTTTTTGAGATTGTGGGGAAAAGAAAGAGAGATCAGATTGTTACTGTGTCTGTGTAGAAAGAAGTAGACATAGGAGACTCCATTTTGTTCTGTACTAAAAAAAATTCTTCTGCTTTGAGATGCTGTTAATCTGTAACCTTATCCCCAACCCCGTGCTCTCTGAAACATGTGCTGTGTCCAACTCAGGGTTAAATGGATTAAGGGCTGTGCAAGATGTGCTTTGTTAAACAGATGCTTGAAGGCAGCATGCACGTTAAGAGTCATCACCACTCCCTAATCTCAAGTACCCAGGGACACAAACACTGCGGAAGGCCGCAGGGACCTCTGCCTAGAAAAGCCAGGTATTGTCCAAGGTTTCTCCCCATGTGATAGTCTGAAATATGGCCTCGTGGGAAGGGAAAGACTTGACCATCCCTCAGCCCAACACCTGTAAAGGGTCTGTGCTGAGGAGGATTAGTATAAGAGTAAGGAACGCCTCTTTGCAGTTGAGACAAGAGGAAGGCATCTGTCTCCTGCCTGTCCCTGGGCAATAGAATGTCTCGGAATAAAACCTGATTGTATGTTCCATCTACTGAGATAGGGGAAAACCACCTTAGGCCTGGAGGTGAGACATGCGGGCAGCAATACTCCTCTGTAAGGTATTGAGATGTTTATGTGTATGCATATCTAAAGCACAGCACTTAATTCTTTACCTTGTCTATGATGCAGAGACCTTTGTTCACGTTTATCTGCTGACCTTCTCTCCACTATTACCCTATGACCCTGCCACATCCCCCTCTCTGAGAAACACCCAAGAATGATCAATAAATACTAAGGGAACTCAGAGGCTGGCGGGATCCTCCATATGCTGAACGCTGGTCCCCTGGGCCCTCTTATTTCTTTCTCTATACTTTGTCTCTGTGTCTTTTTCTTTTCCAAGTCTCTCGTTCCACCTAACGAGAAACACCCACAGGTGTGGAGGGGCAACCCACCCCTTCAGAGATGGAGTTTTGCTCTTGGGGACTGAGGCTCTCATTTCATCCGCTATCAGAAACATTGGTTGCCAGTGGTTCAGAGCTTAGTCTCTCCTTGGGAATCACCCTCAGGCAAAGAGCTGCCTCACCCAAAGTTAGGCCCCCTTCCTGTGGGATTGGTAGGGATTCTGTTGCAACTGCATCACAGTTCAACTTCTCTCTCTGCCCATCCCTGCTTTCCTCACTGAAGTTCTCAAAAGTATTCCTCACTAAACTTTCCTCATGTAAATCTCAGGGTCTCAGAGTATGTATCCAAAGAGCCCAGAACAACAATACCTCCCTAGATATTCCTACATGTGTACTGAAACACACACAGACTATATATGAACTCAGTTCGCAATTAATTGACAAATGACAGTCATAGACCATGCAGTTGAGAGAATGTGAAGATCGCTGGGCTGTCTGGAGAAGGTTTGGAATGATGAGCCTCTCACAAGTTAATGGAGATACAGAATCTTCTACTTTCTCAGTTGAATTCAGTGCAGTTCATTTCTCATAAATGTCATCTGTGGTTGTCTAAATCCAGAAAAAAAGTCAAAGAAAGAACCACATATTTTGTACATAACAAATGATAGCTGGTCTTTATTATGACATATATTCATTCTTGTAAGTAGAAATGGGAACTCCCCATCTCTTTCATGAAGACAGATGTCTCAAGAGACTGGAAGCCATGTATCTTTATTTTACCAAATATCATATATCTCTTTTTTAGTTATACATAAAAAAGCTATTGAAAACTGATGTCTTAAATTGATTTCTAAGAAACGATAAGCAGAACCTAAAATTTAATTCATAACCCATCAGCTCTCTCGGACATCTTAGGTAACTTGACACCTACTTCTAATAAAATTTAAAATCACCCAAGTTCTAGTTCTAATGCATTTCTTTTACTGTGATTGAATATTTCTCACAATTTAAACTCTATCCCAATATCAGTTGTCTACATTTTCTCAAAGGAGAAATAGATGTTGTAAAATTTGAAATAAATCAGCAGAATTATAGAGGCAGTAACAAAATAGACCAAATATAAAACCAAAGGAATCTAAATGGATCTGCGGAATTTAAAATAAACACTACTACCTACTTTACATTGATATATGCATGTCTTATACATTGTACATTCTGCTTACATATATTCACCATATATTGATGTAGATTAATGGCCAATGTTATACAGAGTTCAGGAGAAATTAGATGATTATATTTTCTTCTTTATGGTAGTTACTTTTATTCCTTACCTAACCAAAGAAGCTTGAATTCAAAAATGAAAACTTAAAATTGAGTAGCTTATATAGTCCATAGAATTTTAAAAGAGCTTAAGCCAGTATGCAGCTTAAAGGTAACAAAGCCATTTGTTACCATCATTTCAAAATAAATAAGAATTATATTCCTTATTGGCTGCCTTAATTTCATTGAATGTACGGTAAATTATGCTAATACTTCTGTGGAGACATATTTTTTGCATTCATGTTACTACCCACTGAACAATTGCAGATAGGAATAAGAAAACATCCATCCCGTAAGTTACGGTAGTACTTGAGAGAAACCCCTTGAAGTAACCAGGCAAAGAACAGCCAGAAGAGTGAAAATGTTAAGTTATAGGATATTTTCAGAGAAATATAATCTTTGAAAAAATTGCAAGTGCCTGAGACAATTCAAACCAATGAAGTAACTACCACAGTAGTGGTTTTTATGAGGTTTGGCTAATGCCTAGAAAAGAATTACCTATAGTTAGCATACCAATCACTTACACGTAGGCAGTTGCTTCTTCTCCAGCTTAAAGGTGTTTAAAAACAAGTTGTTTACTGAAAAATCTATAAACCTCTCCAGGAGCAGTCTTATTTTATATATTAACTTAGACGTATTGAAGCAAAGTTTGTCACTAGTCTTGTTTTGAGGTTTATAAACTCATACTTCAGAAGCAACTTGTTCCACTCCTAGGAGCTATACCCTCTACTTGGCTAAACCACAGTTCAGTATCTTTGTGGTATCAATTGCTAGACTTTTCCACCTCTTTTTGGTTCTGAAAGACATATATTATGATTTTTCATTTGGTTAATGCTGCTATCAATTTTGCATTTAAAATGCCTAAGCATTAATAAAAATGCCCAAGTAAATTAAAACCGTTTTAATTTAAAACAAGGTTCTAGAAGACTATTTGCCTATAATGTTTCTTCTCATTACATTTTATGTCTTATGAATAATTATTTAAACCAATCCTGACATTGTCCAGGACAGAGGAGTTCAAATGCATTGTGAACTCTTAAGTCAGAGTGAGAATATCCCAAACTTGCCCAAGACTTTCAGTCAGGCAAGTTCACCACCAACAAACCCTGAGATAGAATTAAAAACAAAGGAAAGTTTATAATCATGACTATAGAAAATATTTTCCATTTAAAAGATATTAAACAGAAAAGTACTTTCCATTTTCAAAAAAGTTACAAAATAGTTTCTTCTCAACATAATTATTAACAGCATGGAAACTTACTATATTTTTTCAAATGATTACAAATACTCAATTAGTATACAGTAAATATGAAAGATTTTTATTGTAGTATGTATTTTAGGATAACAGGGCAATACTCAGATAGGTATATCTTACTTTCTACAAAGAAGTTACTCTGTGTAATCATTAAAGAGAATGATACGGCGTATTAGTTTAGAATGTAAGATCTGGGGCCGGATTGTCTGAGTTCAAATCTTGACCTCAGCACTTCCAAGCTGTGTAATGTTGGGCCATTTACCTAACTCCCAGTGCCTTAGGGTTCCTCATCTACTAAATGGAAATGACCATAATTATACCCACATCATAGGACTGTTAAAAAGATTAAATGTGTTAACATGTATACAGCAATTACAACAGTGCCTAGCACATGGTAATCACTCAAAAAGCATTAGTTACCCAGGTGCCAGTTAATTTTCCCATGCCGAAGTTGACTTACAAATTCCCCAAATTTTAGTCTTAGTGTAGTCACACTCATGCAATCTTTTATGTGTACACATAATGTTATTTTTTAAGTTTCCTACCATTGCAAAATGTATATATAACATCTGGACACCAAAAAAAAAAGCTTTTTAAAAAGCTTGGCATTGTTAAGAATTGTGATGCACTTAGTATTGGTCTCTTGAGTAGCCCAGGCTTTCATACCTAGAGCTTAGAACAGAAGAAATACCACACCGTGTTGCGCCCATGGCCTCTGTAGCTGAGTATTCTCTCTTTGAAAATGGTACCTAGAAGAAGTCTCTGGGGATAATATTGATGCCCTCCGTATAAACAAACCAAAACACTTAGGAACGTATACAACCATCTTACATACCTTTCTTCAGACCCATCATCTATTGTTCATTAATTTATGCCTTTCCTTCTTAAATCATGTTACATTTTTTAATCTCTTGCAGCCTATGAGGAAGACAAACTAAATCAATGTTATTTTCCTTTTATATTTATTCCAAAGACTACACTTTTAATTTTCACTAAGTGCCTTTTTATGCTAGAATTCCACAAATAAGTAAATAAACATTAAAGTGAGAAGAAGAATCATACACATAACATACGAGTTGAAAGCCATTCTGGATATTTTGTACTTAATTCCCAGAAAACTTTATTAATCTTATAAAGCCTGTAGTAACGCTTGTTTCTGGAGAAAAAAAAACAACAACAGTTACAGTTACACTCATGATTCCCCTTATTCAGATCAATGAACTTTTCACCAAGCCAATGAAAATGCTAAGGCTTTTGCAGTTAATTATAATAGAAGCAATCTTTTCTGAGAATAGTTTCTCATTTTATTTGCTATGAATTCTCTATTTGTACATTAATTTACACTAATTAGCTTTATGTTTCTGCACTTGAAAGATGTTATATAAATAAGTATATGAAATGGCCTCTTATATTTCCTTCCTCAAAATGTGTGATAATTAGATCCATGTATCTAATTTTTTTAATTACCTTCATTTAATATAGGTTCAAGTATTCCTATAGGTGAATCATTTTGGGTAATATTGGAGTTCTAAAGTAATACCTAATCTCTCTCTATATATATACTTTCTATCAGTAGTTGACTAGAGTACTACATATCCTTTCCACTTAAAGGTGTGCTTTTTTATATGTTTAATATTCATTGTTATATAAAATAAGCAGCCCATACTCCACCTTTTTTTCAAACATGCAAATCAAGTCAAAAGAGCTTTAAGAAATATTATTTTAAACAGCATTGTTAAGCACTACAAGGTTTTGTTTTTCTAAATCTTGTCCTGAAGATAGCATGACAAAAGTTAACTTAAATGTATCATATAACCCAGCAATTCTACACCTAGAAATTTACCCAGGAGAAATGAAAATATATATCCATACAAAGACTTTCATGTGATATGAGTCATATTTATGGCAGCATTGTTTTCATTAAACAAAAAGTTGAAACAGTTCAAATGTTCATCAACTGGTGAGTTGTTAAACAAAACGTGACAGAACCATACAACAGCACATTATTCAGCAGTGAAAAGAAGTTGCTAATACACAGTACAATAGGAATGAACCTCAGAAGTATTATGCTAAGTGAAAAAGCAATATGCAAAAGATCACATACTGTATGATTCCATTTACTTGACAGGTATTATATATGTATATATAGTATGTATATTATATACTATATATTATATGTAATTATATTATATATTATATAACCCCCATTATATAATAACCACTTATCACCTCTGAGAATATAATACATTATAATTATATATGTATTATATATAATTATGTATGTTATATTACATATTATATATGTAATAATACATATTATAATTACATATAATATATATTTATAATATATAATTATGATATATTCTCAGAAGTGAGAAGCAGTGGAGCTATTTCTTGAGATTGGACTACTATAACTAGTTTTTATCACAATATTAGGGAATAGGGTAGTACTGAGAAATTGTAAACTTGACATCCATGTCATTTCTTCCTCCTGACCAAACACCTACATGTAAATCTCTCAACTCAATATATAAATAACCATATTCATTTGACACAGATACAAAATCATCTAGAAAAAAACTTATCCAGCACATCCTACCAAACTTACTTTGTACCACCAAATCACATGACACATCAGTAGTCTGCTCACCAGGCCACACTGATGTCTCAGTGGCTGTCCTCTGCTTCCTTTCTTTCTTTCTTTCTTTCTTCTTTATTTCCTACCAATATTTACTGAACACCTCCAAATTCCAGACACATTTCTAGGTATATGACAAAATTACTTGCAATCATGAAACTTACATTTTAGTAAATTCTATGTATTCATTGTTGACTGCTGTGCAACAATGTTACCCCAAAGTTGGTACCTTACAAAAACACATGGTTATTATTTCACAGTTTATATAGGTTAGGAGTCTAGGCACAGCTTAGCTGGCTCTTCTGCAAGGTAACAATCAAGGTATAGGCCAAGGCTTCCTACCTAAGGCTCAATTAGGAAAGGATCTGCTTCCTCACTCCTGTGATTGTTGGCAGCATTCAGTTCCTTGTAGGCTACTGGACTGAGGATCTTGGTTCCTTATTGGCTATTGGCCAGGGGCTGCTCTCAGTTTCTTGCCATGGGACCCTCTTCATGTGTATCTTATAACATGGTAGCTTGCTTCTTCAAAGCCAGCAAGGGAAAAAGAGAGTCACCTTGCGATACAATTGCAATCATATGCGACTAAATCACATTCACGTAATTACATACATACATCCCTTTTGCCATTGGTTAGAAGTGAGCCATGGATCCCACTCACACTAAGGAAAAGTGGCTGCATAAAGGCATAAATACATGGGAGGTGGAGACCATGGAGGCACCCTAGAATCTATCTGCTACAGTTCACCCTCTGGCCCACCTTGGGAGGGGATGAGTGTATTTTGCACATGAGAAGAATGATTCACACTCATCCTCTCCCAAGGTCCCCCAGAGTCCCATCCTATTATAGCATCTGCACAATATCCAGAATTGTATTATCTAAATCAGGTCCAGGCATTGATGAAGGCTGTTTAAATTGATCTGTCAATCTGTCAAACTAAAAAGACAAGTTATTTGCCCACCCACACACCCAACATATAATGGTTGAACAGGTATAAGAAAACATCTATAGACATACAGACATTCTTGTTCAAAATGGGGGAAATAGAAGGTACAAAGAAGTCACTGGTCCATAGCAATTCTGAAATCCAGCCTGACAAATGTTAAAAATTTTCTTAACTAGTTTTCTCAGCATAGGATAATTCTTCATGGCTCTCAGCTTAGCCCTCTGAATCATCCTTCGTGTGTGTGTGTGTGTGTGTGTGTGTGTGTTTGTGTGTGAGAGAGAGAGAGAGAGAGTACATGTTTGCAGCTGAGTAACTTTAACAGACTGCTCCTGCCTGTAAAATTTGAGGGTCCAGAAGCCTCTTTCACATTTTATTCTCTGCCACTCTCAGTTCCAGTTAACATTGCTTTTGCTGTAACAATTTTATCAAATAGTTTGTAGGACTCCTGTGAATTTCACTGAGGTTCACTCCATTAGACAAAAGGACAATACACTTAACTTCTTAGAGATACTATCATTTAATCAAAAATTTCCATGAGGCACAACTTCAATCTCTTGAAAGGGCACTTTATGTAACTGAATACTACTCTAGTCCTTTGATTTTTCCAAGGTTTTTAACAAAAGGTTGTACAATCACACCCTCATGTTTTTCTTTGGACCTTCATTTGTGGCAGGGACTGGAGTCATTTCTCAAATGTCATGGGGTTTTTTGTCTCTGGAGAGGCCGAGCATTTCCTAAGTCATCCAGCCCTTGTTTGTTTTTGTTTAACAGTTCTGTCAATTTATAACTTTCCTCTTGCATCTTACCATAAGCAGCAAGAAGAAATTAGGCAGAATATTCAATACTTTCCTCAAAAATCTCCTTAGCTAGATAACTATGTACATGATACTTACAAATTCTTCTTTCCATATAAATTGTAGGAGACAATTTTGCTAAGCTTTCTGCCACTACAGAGCAAAGATTCTGTGTTAATTACCTACCTATTACCACAAACTTAGTACCATAAAAATGCTTTTATTGTCTCACAGGTTCTGTGAGTCAGGAGTGTGAGCACAGCTTAGCTGAGTATTCTGCAAGGCTACAACCAAGGTGTCAGCCTAGTAGTTTCTCTAAAGCTTGAGAGGAGAAAGATCCACTTCTTTGCCCATGTAACTACTAGGAATATTCAGTATCTTGTGGGTTGCCAGACTGAGGGCCTAAGTTTCTTGCCCTGTGGACTTCTTACAACACAGCAGCTTTCCTCTACAAAGCCAACAAAAAAGAAATGCTTCTCACAAGACACACATTACAATCTTATATAATCACATGCACATAATCACAGACATCCTATCACTTTTGCCATATTCTATTGGTTAAGAAACAAATCACAGTTTCCGTCCACACTCAAGGAGCGGAGACTTGGGTGTATTGATGTGCACCAAGAGTTAGAGATCTGCTGGTGCTCTGAACTTGGACTTCCCAGCCTCCAAAACTCAGGAATAAATGTTGTTTAAGCTACCCAGTCTATGGTATTCTGTTACAGCAGCCAGGACTGACTAAGACAGATGCCAGTATACTTGTGCTTTCAATAATATATTATTATTCATGGATTAAATAATCTCCTCTAACAACTGAGATACTGCAGATAACATAAGGATGATTTAAATCAACATACCACTGCATTAGAGATGATTTTAGTTGGTGT
This sequence comes from Hylobates moloch, assembly GCF_009828535.3. NCBI lineage: Eukaryota > Metazoa > Chordata > Mammalia > Primates > Hylobatidae > Hylobates > Hylobates moloch. The sequence continues at coordinate 36,355,482 of NW_026652297.1, read as the reverse complement.
TTTGACTATTAAATGAATTTGCTTCTTAGTGTCCTTTTTTAATGTAAAATACATGAAATACCATGGGATGGATTTTGCTGTAATTTGGTGCATATATATATATATATATACATATATATATATATATACACATATATATATATTTTTTTTCTTGCAACAACCAGATAAGGAATATGCTATTTCATTGAGATTTTCCAGATGTGGTAACCATTTAAAGAGAGATTTTAAAATTTGTCCAGTTTCACAGAATTGTAAGTGGTAAAGCTTGGATTAAAATCATGCTCTTAGCTATGACATAGCTACCTCTCTTAATGGAGATTCTGTAAGAATTTATTAATATCTGACCTATGTTAGAGGATATTGTTCCAAATATTCAAATTGTTTTGTATTGTCAATTTAGATTTTAAACAGTAGGTAGATCAGGGGACAATGGCAGTAATTTACTTGAATAAGCAGGAAAAACAATAGAAAATATTATGTACTTAAATTGCAGGCATTGAGAAAAGGCCACTCAAATTGAGAATCATAAATGGAAGTCTTAGAGCAGGCTTATTAAAGAAAAATAACTGAAATGAGTTTATTCTTAGGAAGAGGGTAGACTCCAACCACGCAAAAGGAACAGATGCTTATCTAGTTAAGGTTTTTTAACAGCAAAACTTAATTTAGGAAGACTCAAAGAAATAGATAACTAAATCATTATATTAAAAATATATATTTTAAATAATATTTTCTCAAAACAGAGTTGTATTACTTTAAGAAAAAATGAAAATATTCTTTAATTTGTGTTGATTTTCCATCAATTACTTCAACAGAAAATCAAAACTAAGAATTAAATTACGTGAAGGCAATGGTATTAACTGCCTATATAATCTAGCAAATACTACAGCTTGTTTTGCCTCATGCTATTGTGCATATATTCCACATTCTGCTGAAACGAGTTACTCTCTTTGTGCCTTAACAATGAGGTTGTTTCTAAAACCTATAACATGTTCATTATGAATTTTAAACATCTTGTTAGGAAGCCACTTACTATATTTAAAAAAGTTCTGCCCATCTGCGGGTAGACACATACCCCCAAATACACAAAAAGAAAGAGGAAATAAAGGAAGAGAGAATGCAACCAAGCGTTTTCTATGTCTCATGAGGGCACTAATGATAATTTTATTAATAAGTTATCACTTCAGAGATACTGAAAGTAACTACAGGAATATTTTTGTGAGGCATCTTATAGCTACCCAAAATGGTAAAACAAGAAAGCCTAATGATTATGAAAGTTATTTAAATCAAATATCCCCAAGTGTTCCACCCTCTGCCCCAGAATTCCCGTCTTTTAGGTTTTAGTCCGCATTCCACTAACTATGCAAAGTCTAGTGTTCTAATATTGCTGCAGATTCTCTGAGAAGAACAGAATGGAAATCTGGAAGAGAAGTGAAATCTCCTCTCCCTCCTCCTTTAAGTTGCTGCCCCTGCTTAATCCTTGATTGCTGTTCATGGTTAGCCTTCTGTACTGCTAAGCCCTTTCTTATTTTGCCCACCATGGCCATCATCTTCTCCCTCATTACCCAAATTAAAACAAATACAAGGATATTATACGTAATCAATTTGAAGATTTAATGACAAAGAGGATAATGATCACATAGAATAGTAAACAACTTTGAATATATGTCAGACAGTACTGTTCAAAAAAATTTGCCTCCAGTCCTATCCACAGGAAATCTCTTACTAAACACTTCATTCTTAGGCTTTGCTTTCATTATGCTAGGACCCTTCTCTCATGAGAACATTATTCTCCTTTTTCTAATTCAAGTGACAATCAAAGAAAGAATATATATTTTTAAAAATGTGTTTTTCTTTAAATTGTCAAAAATCAAATTCTTAGTAAGGACTCCATCCCCTATCAATGTTTACAAATAAAATAATGGAAAGAACAAAGTAGTGGGCCTACGCCCACATTAAAATTTATTTTCTTGCTGGGCACGGAGGCTCACACCTGTAATCCCAGTGCTTTAGGAGGCTGAGGCGGGTGGATCACGAAGTCAGGAGACCAAGACCATCCTGGCTAACATGGTGAAACCCTGTCTCTACTAAAAATACAAAAAAATTAGCAGGTCATGGTGGCGGGCACCTGCAGTCCCAGCTACTCAGGAGACTGAGGCAGGAGAATGGTGTGAACCCGGGAGGCGGAGCTTGCAGTGAGCTGAGATCATGCCACTGCACTCCAGCCCAGGCAACAGAGCGAGACTCTGTCTCAAAAAAAAAATTATTTTCTTTCCTGTTCAAAACAAAGATAGGCTATGTGGATTTTTTTTTTTCCCTTTACATTAGGATATACAAATGTTTGAGAATTCTGGAGCAACTCTCCATACACACATGTACGCATGTGCACATACACAAAAAAAGTATTCTATAGTGGGAAAAAAAAATATTCCTTTTGGAGGAAAAAGCACAAGATTTGAAAAAAGATAGACCTGAGTTCAAACCCTCACTTTCACTTTCTAGGTGTATGGCTTTGTTTAAACTCTTAATGTCATTGAACCTTGGGGCTAATAATACCTCCCTTACGTTGATGTTCTGAGGCTAAAGGAGAAAATGTATAGTAAGTTACTTTTCTAAAGGATTTGAGCAATAAATATTGGTTCCTCTTTTTATCTTGGACAAAACCATGAAGCCCATAAATGCCTACAATTCCTATCACTGATCTTTCTTCCATGACTGCAGTGACAAATAATTTGATGATATCTAAGGAAGCATCTAAAGCTTTTAGAAGAAAAAATATTAAAAATATGGCACATTTGTGCTACTTTCAAAATGATCTTCTGTTCTTCTTTTTTTTTTTTTCCAAAAAGTTTATTTGATCAAGCTTATATGGTGTGGCTGTGTCCCCACCCAAATCTCATCTTGAATTGTAGTTTCCATAATCCCCATATGTCACGGGAGGAAGCAGGTGGAGGTAATTGAATCATAGGGGTGGTTCCCCACATGGCATTCTCATGATAGTGAATAAGTTCTCATGATATCTGATGGTTTTCTAATGGGCTTCCTCCTTGGCTCAGCTCTCATTCTTCTCCTTTCTGCCATCGTATCAAGAAAGACATGTTTGCTTCCCCTTCCACAATGATTGTAAGTTTCCTGAGGCCTCTCCAGCCATGCTGAACTGTGATTAAATTAGATCTTTAGCATTTATAAATTACCATCTCAGTCAGTACTTTATAGCAGTGTGAGAATGGACTAATACAGTAAATTGGTACCAGGAGTGGGGTGCTATAAGTATACCCAAAAATGTGGGAGTGACTTTGGAACTGGGTAACAGGCAGAGGCTGGAACATTTTGGAGGGCTCAGAAGAAGACAAGAAAATGTGGGAAAGTTTGGAACTTCCTAGAGACTTGGAGGGCTCAGAAGACAGAAAGATGTGGGAAAGTTTGGAACTTCCTAGATATGTATTGAATGGCTTTGACCAAAATGCTGATAGTAATAAGGGCAATGAAGTTCATGCTGAGATGGTTTCAGACTGAGAAGGGGAATTTGTTGGGAACTGGAGTAACAGTGACTTTTGTTATGCTTTAGCAAAGACACTGGTGGCATTTTGCCCCTGCCCTAGAGATCTGTGGAACTTCGAACTTGAGAGAGATGATTTAGGGTATCCTGTGGAAGAAATTTCTAAGCAGCAAAGCATTTCAGAAGAAGCAGAGCATAAAAGTTTGGAAAATTTGCAGCCTGATGATGCAATAGAAAAGGAAACCCCATCTTCTGGGGAGAAATTTAAGCCTGCTGCAGAATTATACATAAGTAACAAGAAGCTAAATATTAATCACCAAGACAATGAAGAATACGTCTCCAGGGCATGTCACAGACCTTTACGGTGGCCCCTCCCATCACAGGCCTGAAGGCCTAGGAGGAAAAAATGGCTTCCTAATAGCAAGTCCAGGGCCCCCCTGCTGTGTGCAGCCCAGCGACTTGGTGCCCTACATCCCAGCCACTCCAGCAGTAACTAAAAGGGGTCAAGGTACAGCTCAGGTTTTGGCTTCAGAGGGTGCAAGCCCCAAGCTTTGACAGCTCCCATGTGATGCTGAGCCTGCGAGTGCACAGAAGTCAAGAATTGAGGTTGGAAAACCTCCATCTAGATTTCAGAGGATATATGGAAATGCCTGGATGTCCAGGCAGAAGTTTGCTGCAGGGGCAGAGCCTTCATGAAGAACCTCTGCCAGGGCAGTGTGGAAGAGAAATGTGGAGTCAGAGTCCACACACAGAGTCCCATTGGGGCACTGCCTAGTGGAGCTGTGAGAGGAGGGCCACCATCCTCCAAACTTCATAATGGTACTGCCACTGACAGCTTGGACCATGCACCTGGCAATGCCACAGACACTCAACGCCAGCCCATGATAGCAGCCAGGTAGGGGGCTGTACCCTGCAAAGCCACAGGGGTGGAGCTTCCCAAGGCCACCACCTCTTGCATCAGAGTGCCCTGGATGTGAGACATGGAATCAAAGGAGATGATTTTGGAAATTTAAGATTTAATGACTGTCCTATTGGGGCCTGCAGCCCCTTTGTTTTGACCAACTTCTCCCATTTAGAATGGGTGTATTCACTCAATGCCTGTACCTTCATTTTATCTAGGAAGTAACTAACTTGAATTTGATTTTACAGGTTCATAGGTGGAAGGGACTTACTTTGTCTCAGATGAGACTTTGGACCTGGCTTTTGAGTTATGCTGGAATTTGTTAACACTTTGGGGGACTATTGGAAAGGCATGATTGTGTTTTGAATTGTGAGGACATGAGATTTGGGAGGGGCCAGGGATGGAATGATATGATTTGGCTTTGTCTCCACCCAAATCTTATCTTGAATTGTGGTTTCCATAATCCCCACATGTCATGGGAGGGACCAGGTGGAGGTAATTTAATCATGGGGGTGTTTTTCCCCATGCTATTCTCATGATAGGAAGCTTTCACAAGATCTGATGGTTTTGTAAGGGGCTTTCCCCTTCGCTTGGCTCTCATTCTTCTCTTTCCTGTCATCATGTGAAGAAGGATGTGTTTTCTTCCCATTCTGCCATAATTGTAAGTTTCGTGAGGCCTCCCTAGCCATGTGGAAGTATTCGTGAATTAAACCTTTTTACTTTATAAATTGCCCAGTCTCAGGCAGTCTTTTATAGCAGTATGAGAACAGACTAATAAACAAGCATATTATAAAATAGTATTTGAAACGTGTTAATAATCCTAAATTTTGCTTTTGAAAACATTACACCTGATTTCATAGGCTGGATATCAATTTCAAAAAACCTGAAATTCACAAATATACATAAATATGAATCCAACCATTTTTGTAATATATGGTCACCAAACTAGAACCTATTTGTAGTGTTCATTTATGCCAAATTACCAAATCCCACAAGTGAAATATGAATTGAGGCATTCTTCTGAAACATCTACAGAAAGGATACTGACACCTCATGGCCTCAAAAGCCATGAATGCAGTGAAGCTGAAAAATGCTATTGGCTTGGTTCTAGGCTGTGCTTTGCCAAGAGAAGCTTTTGTAAAGGTTGCTTTTGTAGACTTTTCAAAGCAGTCACACTTTATCTTGGCCAGAAATTATCTAAATGTCCCCAGTGGAATGGTCCAAAAATTCCAGAAAATTCAGTAAATTAAATACAAATCCTAAAAGGTTCACAGATGTTTCATATCAAACATAAAAAGGTATGCCTGATAGTAATATTCTTAGTTGCACAAAAAATTCCATTTAAAACTTCAATGGAAGATTGATTATGTAAATTATAATACATGTACATGAGAAATATTCTGCAGCAATTAAAAGAACAAGTTAAAATTATAAAAGCTAATAGAGAAAAACTCTTCAAGATATGTTAATGAAAAAAGCAAGTGGAAAACCATGAGTTCCAAAAGATAAATAGATGGATAAAGTCAAAAGGAGAATTTCATATTTGAGCTTTTACCTTCTGCCAGTATTTTAAAATAAAATTAAAATTTGTCAGAACAGAATTATTACAGTAACAGATATTGTCGTATCTTAAATCAAATGAGATTTCTCATACTGTAAAGTGAGGATAATGAGGAGTTAGATAATTTGTGAAAACTGTTGATTCACTAATACTCAAAAAGAATTTGTACATTAACATAAGGTTGAGCTCCCTCAGAAATATAAAAAAGAAAGAACTCTTGAGAGCTTAGATTTAAATTATATAATTCTCAAAATTATCAAACTACCTAAGAGCAAACTAAAATTTGTGCCCTAATTTACATATTTAATATTTTTCAGAGATGAAAATCTTCAGTATTTTCATTGATTTTATAATGCAAACAATCTTTGCTTGACACTCTAAAAAAGTTTTAAATGCTCTACTTTTTATTCTGCAAACTGAGGAGAAAGTACTCTTTTCTTACCACTCGAAACAGTGGACAATTATCAATAAAAAGTTGCAAGATCTTTAGAAAAGAGCCACTGATTATCAATATAAAACAATTATAAGGCAAGATAACTTGGTAGGTGATTACAGAAAGTTTCAAGATTTCTACGTTCATTGTCATTGTAGATCATATACTTCATTCATTTATTCATTCACTAATGTTCAAAAAAAAGTGAACAAAACAGAGTACCTGATCTCCAGTGAGACAGAAAATAGACAGATATCTAAATAAAGCCAAAGCCTGATAAATAGTATCAAAATATTAAAAAGAGTAAGGGAATTGCTTCTATCTCTAGTCAAGAAGGGGCCAGATTTAACCTCCAAGCTGAAATAACAAGAAACAAAACAAAACAGACAAGAATATACATTACAATTGTTTTCAAGACACTGAACATCAGGCAATGAAGGACAGCAATGAGAGAGAAACAAGAAACCAACTAAGTAAGCCATGTGATTGTTCCAGATATATTGCCTCAAAAGAATTTCCGGACCACAGAACAGAGAGGGAGAACCCATGCAAAGCCCAGTGGACTCCTTGAGTAGAAGTGGAACTAAAAATTGAAGGATGCTTAAGGTAGCTAGATTTTGCAGGAAAGAGTTCTGGAGAAGAAAATGTTGAGCAGAAAGAGATCCCAGAGGTCTGCAGAGAGTCCCCTTGAGTACTGATCAGTACATACTTGTGAGGAAACTATCTGAGTCCAGAGAGCCATTCAAAACAATTAGCAGAAATCTGGCATGTACACAGTTCTTGGAATATTTTTTGTTGCCACCAGCCTGACTTGAAAATCTCATAATTCAGGGGCATTAAATAGAGTTCACAGAAGGATTTTGCCTCATTGTTCAGAAATAAGTAGCTCTAGACTAAACTGCTGTACTGCTCCTGCATTACACATCTGAAAAGCAAGATGAAAAAAGATCTGTTTCTAAGCAACTTACCTGCATCTCACAACAAAGCTCAAAAATATTGATAGAAATATAAAAATATCTAGCACCCAGTAATATAAAATTACTATGTCAAGCATCCAATCAAAGATGACCAGTCATGCAGAGGCAGGAAAATATGAACCATGATGATAAGAAAAATCATTCAAAGTCAGACCCGAACTCACCCAGATGTTAGAATTAACAGACAAAAACATTAAAACAGATAATATAACTGTATCAACTATACTAACAGTCAAAGCTATGGAAGATATAAAAATAATCCCAATAAAATTTCTAGATGAAAATAGTGTCTAAGATGAAATCAATATTCATTGGGATTCACAACAAATTTGACAGTGCAGAAGAAAATATTAATGAACTTAAATACATCACAGTAGAAACTATCTTAAATGAAAGACATAGAGAAAGAAATGAATAAAAAGAATAGTATTGTTTTGTGGGAAAACTTCAAATAGCTCATATGTAAGTAATTGAATTCTCCAAAAGGGTAAAGAAAAAGGGCGCGATACAAAAAAAAAAGGCTAAAATTTTTCTGAACTTAATGAAAATTATAATTCCACAGATTCAAGAAGCTCAGTGGCTATAAGGACAAAAAACATGAAGAAAACTACACGAAGGCACATCATAATTAAATTTATGAAAACTAATGATAAAATCTTAACACCTCAGAATAAAATAGCATGATACATAAATAGGAACAAAGATAATAATAATAGCAAATTTCTTATAGTAAGTAATGCCAGTGAAGTGCTGGTAAAGTACTGAATGAATAAACATCAAATTGCCAACCTAGAATTCTATACATAGAAAAAATAAATTTTAAAAATAAAGACAAATAATGATTTTTTTAAACATACAAAAGCACAGAAAATTTATCACCAGCAAACCCAGAGTACAGATATGTTAAACATACTTAAACATTCCTTAAATTAAAGGAAGTCCTTCAGGCAAAAGGAAAATAATGCCAGATGGAAATATGAATCTATTTTAAAGAAAGAACATTTGAAATGGTAACTGGGTAAATGTATGAGATATTTTTCTCATTTAAATATATTTAAAAGATAATTGACTGGCCAGGCACAGTGACGCCTGTAATTGCAGCACTTTGGGAGGCCAAAGCAGGCAGATCACTTGAAACCAGGGTTTGAGACCAGCCTGGCCAACATGGCAAAACCCCATCTCTAATAAAAATATAAAAATTAACCAGGTGTGGTGGTGTATGCCTATAATCCCAGCTACTTGAGAGGCTGAGGCACAAGAATTGCCTGAACCTGGGAGGCCAGATATGTCGAGAGCCAAGATCGTGTCACTGCACCCCAGCCTGGGCAACGCAGTGAGACTCTGTCTCAAAATTAAAAAAAAAAAAAAAAAAGATAATTTACTATTTAAACAAAAATAATAACAATGAATTATAATACCTATAACATATGTATAATAAAATAAATGACATCAATAATATAAAGAATAAAAGGAAAGAAATAGTGATAATACTATTGTAAGGTTCTTGTACTACACATTAAGTGATATAATACCACTTGAAGGTAGACTGTGATAACTTGAATATGTATAAAATAAACTCTAAAGCAACCACTAAAACAATAAAACAAAAAGTAAGAGCTAGTAAACTTGCAAAGAAAACGACATAAAATCATAAGAAATGTTAAATTAATCCCAAAGAAGACAGGAAATTTGCAAAGTGTAAACAAAGTACAGAAGACCAGAAAACAAATGACAAGAAAAAAGACTGAAACTTAACTGTATCAATAATCACATTAAATGTAAATGGTCTAAACATCCTCAATTAAAATAAATTGTCAAATTTATTTCTAGAAGAAAATAGTGTCTAAGTCAAATTGGATTTAAAAACAAGGCACAACTATATGCAGCCCACAGGAAACACATTTTAAATGTAAAACACAAGCAGGTTAAAAGTAAAGTGATGGAAAAAATATATACCATTCTAATACAAATCAAAGAAAAACCAGAATGAATGTAAGACAAAGTACATTTTAGAGCAAAGAATATTATTGACAATAGAGGAAGTCATCGCATATTGTTAATGAGTTCAACATATATCAGGAGACATAACAGTTCTAAAGTTTTTGCATGTAATAACACAACTTCAAAATATATAAGGAAAAAACTGATAGAATTATAAGGAGCAGACAAATCCACAATTACAGTTGGATATTTCAGTACCCTTCTCTCAAAAGTAGGTTGAAAAGTAGTTGGAATATCCGTGAAGACCTAAAAGTTTTCAACAACATTGACCTACATTAACTAGCTTGCCCAAGATGAAGTTGATAAAACACTCCACACAAGAACAGCAGAATGTACATTCTTCTCAAGTGTATATGGAATATTTACCAAAATAAAACAAAGTCTTGGTGATAAAACAAATCCCCATAAGATGAAAAGAATTTAAGTTATACAAATGTTTTCTGACCACAATAGAATTAAATTAGAAATAAATAATGGAAAAACCTTTGGAAACTCCTGAAATATTTAGAGACTAAATAACAACTTCTAAATAACCCATAAAGAAGAAATTTAAAAATTAGAAATCATTTTAATGAAATAAAAATAGACATAATACATCAAAATTTGTAGATGCCACTAACACAATAACTATTGGAGAAACTGTAGCACTAAACATCCATATTAGAAAATAAGAAAGGGTACAAATCTTAAAGTTTCCACTTGAGGAAACTAGGAAAAGAAGAGAAAATTAAATAAAAAGTAAGTAGGAATAAGAGCAGAAATCAATTAAATTTTTAAAATCATGAAACCAAAAATGATTCTATGAGAAAATCAATAACATTAATAAAACTCTAGTCAAATTCATCAAGAAAAGAGAAGATACAAATCACCAATATCAATAATGACAAATGTGCTATTAACAGAGATTATATATATATATGAAAAAAGAATAAGGAAGGACACAACTTTATGCCAAGAAATTTGACAACATTGATGACATGGCCCAGTTCCTCAATAGACACCAACTATAAAACTCACTCAAAAAAGATAAATATGTTCATGTGGCACTATTCACAAAAGCAAAGACCTGGAACCAACCCAAATGTCCATTAATGATAGACTGGATTAAGAAAATGTGGCACATATATACCATGGAATACTACGCAGCCATAAAAAAGGATGAGTTCACGTCCTTTGTGGGGACATGGATGAAGCTGGAAACCATCATTCTCAGCAAACTATTGCAAGGATAAAAAACCAAACACCGCATGTTCTCACTCATAGGTGGGAACTGAACAATGAGAACACTTTGACACAGGAAGGGGAACATCACACACCAGGGCCTGTCGTGTGGTGGGGGGAGGGGGGAGGGATAGCATTAGGAGATATACCTAATGTAAATGATGAGTTAATGGGTGCAGCACACCAACATGGCACATGTATACATATGTAACAAACCTGCAAGATGTGCACATGTACTCTAGAACTTAAAGTATAATAATTTTAAAAAGATAAATAACTCACATAGCCCTAAATTGGTCCGATGACACAATATTGTAAAGAAATCTATCCCCCTCAATTTGATCTATACATTTATTGCAATCCTAATAAAAATTCCACAAGTTTGTTTAAAAAAAAATAGACTAGCTCTAAAATTCATACGGAAATACAAAAATCCTGGACTGGTCAAAATAACTTTGAAAAGGAAGAATAAAGTGGAAATGCTAACCCTGCCTGATTTTTATTTCAAGACATATTAAAATGCTATGATCAGAGCTGGCTTCATGGGCATGCAGCCGGAGTAGTTGCACAAGTTCCCACTGTCAGAAGTGCTCTGTGCTTGGTTTAATGCTCTTTGTCTCTGTCTTGACATTCTTAACTTTTAACAAAGGAACCCATATTTTTATTTTATACTAGATCCCAAAAATTATGTAGTTGGCCCAGGCTACAGGAATCAAGACAGAGTGGTACTGGTATAAAGATTAAGAAATAGGTCAATAGTCTCCAGCCATACCACCCTAAATGTACTTGCTCTCATGTGATCTCAGAAGCTAAGCAGAGTCAGGTCTGGCTAATACTTGGATGGGAGAAATAGGTCATTAGATTAACTGCAGTGTCCAGAAATAAATGCACACACATATGGACAACTGGTTTTTTTACAAATGTGCAAAAGCAATTCAGTGAGGAAACTATAGTCTTTTTTAACAAATGATGCTGAAAACATTTGATATTAATATGCAAAAAATGAGTTTTAATCCTATCTTACACCATATATAACATTAACACAAATAACAATAGGCTTAAAGTAAAAACTGAAATTCTAAAACCTTTAGATCAAAACTTCGGAGAAAACCTTTGTAATCTTGTATCAGGCCAAGATTTCTTAGCAACAACACAGAAAGCATGATTCATTAAAGACAATGATAAAGAAGATGTCATCAAAACTAAAAACTTATGTTCTTTGAAAAAAATGAATTAGAAGATAAGCCATGAACTAGAAGAAAATATTTGCAAAGCCTACATTGGATAAAGCATTTGTACTCTGATATATAAAGAATCCCCAAATTTCAATAATGTGAAAACACAACCCAGTTAAAATTTGGCAAAATACTTGAATGAAACTCCTTTAAAGAAAATGTATGCATGTAAAACAAACACATACAAAAGATGCTCAGTGTATCTTTAGGGAAATGCAAGTTATAACCACTATGAATGGCTAAAATTAAAAAGACTGACCATACCAAGCGTTGGTGAGGTGCAGAGAATTTGGAACTTCTATAGTCTACTGGTGGTAATGTAAGACGGTACAAACACTCTGAGAAATATTATAAGAGTATCTTGAAAAAGTTAAAAATATACCCACTATATGTTCTAGCCATCCCATTCCCAGGTATTTTCCCAAGAGAAAAGGAAAAGCACTTGTCTAAACAAAGACTTGAATGTAGATCTTCATTGCAGCTTAATTCATAATATCAAAAAATTGGAAAAAAAACTCAAATATTCATCAGTTGTGAACGTATAATAACATTGTGATGCATCCATACAATGGAATACTACTCTGTCATAAAAAGGAATCAGCTATTAATACATACAACATAGATGAATCTCAAAAGCACTATGAAAAGTTTAAAAAGCTGGCCACAAAAAAAATGAATATAAAATTCCAGAAAAGGCAAAATTATAGCAATAGAAAACAAATCATTAGTTACCAGGGTCCAAGGTGTGGAGCAATGACATTAATTGACTTGGAACATGAAAGAAATCTTTTTGGATGATAGAAATGTTCTATATCATGACTTTCGTGGTACTTACATGACTATCCACATTTGGCAAAATTAATCAAATTATGCATTTCGAATTGTAAAATTAATTGTATTAATTTTGTTGTATGTAAATTGTAACTTAATGAAGCTTATTTTTTTGAAAATTACTTATTAGAATGCTTTCCCCAGGATAGGATCCTATTGATTATCCAGAAAAATACAAATAAATTTCTCTTTAATTTCTCTCTATATAATACCTGAAAAGGTTGTCTTCATAATTTTACCTGATCTCTGGTTTGGAAGAGCAAATACAGTACTGAGCCATGCACAACGTAATACACCAACTCCAGAATTTCATAGTCTCACCTGGTTTTCTCGTTGCATTTTAAACTGTGTAACACAAAACAAACTCAGTGTTAACATTCTTTGTTTACTGTCCTTCCACAGATAGTTCCAGGTCATAGGCATGTAGAAAACATCTCTCTTCAAATTTTTACTAATGTCCCTGAAATCTTGACAGGGCTACTGTTCTCCCTTGAAAGAGTCCTTTAGATCCAGAAGATGGTCTACTATACTACATACCTTAGAATCTGAACGTTTAGGGCCTCTCAGAGCAAACAGTTTTGTTAGTAAATTTCATGTAACTAGAATCCGTAAATCTTGGAGAAACGTGTTTTTTCATGTTATCTTAGAGCACCTCCTGGTGTTTAGATACTGAAGGTTTAAATCTTGGATACCCAAGTCTTTATTTTTCTCTAGAGCCAGATAAATTATAATAATTCTTCACAGTAAGAATACAGAAATGAATGAATTTATAAATGTATAAATTATTACAAAGAAATAAACTGATTCTTGATTTGAATCAGCCTCTTCTTTTTCAAAAGAAATAAAAGCAATGTCTACTTACATGATAGTCCTGACTTTAAAAAACAATGAACACATTGGTTTTTAGCAGCAGTTGATGTTTTTTAAAAAGAACAGTTTGTTTTTAGCCACCTAGCCACCCCTAACCCTACATAGAATGCTTTCCTTCAAAAGAACTGATTATTGCATTAAAAACTAACAAATATTGTCTTGTTATGATTGCAGTCCCAGAGGGAGATGAGAGCCAGTCTCATTAAAGTCATTGTGTGGCCATTTTTTAGGTGTTTGGTCATGTTTTCATTCTTTCCAGCTGGTAAGATGAACCCAAGCACAGCCTCCTCCAGCCTCAGCTCTACCACAGAGTGGGTGAAAAAAAACAAAAAACAATTGGGTCCAAAAAAGGTTAGGATGATAAACAGGGTAGCTGTCCCCATGGGTAATGAACCACTGCCAATTCAACGCTAGCCCTGATTGTGCCCTGTAAGCTGGCGTCTGCAGCAGCAGGACCCTTTATCTTAGACAGGTTCCAAGCAGTTATTAGGGATGGAAAAGGGTCAGAACCGCTTTCACCAGGGAAAGCAGGTTACAATTTGTCAGGGGCAAGAAAAAAAAATGGTTTGCAAGAAAAGAGCATGGCTAAGACCGCCATGCGTATTTAAGGATGAGGATCCAAATTCAATGCCTTTTGCCTCATGCCTACACACGCTCCACTCAGTTTTCCCTAAACTTCCATTAAAGTAATCGAGAAAACTAGAAAACGTAAGAGGAAAAAATAAAACAAGGACGTAGTACATTTTGCTGCATCTCAGTGGCTGAAATAATTTGGAGGCAGGGGAAGATTGGGGAGATGAAAGCTAAAATGTCTTAAGATTATCTGTGGATTTCATTTATCCATACTAACCCTCACCCCAATTCCGTAGGTAATCCAGAGTCAACTGGAGTTCATGTCTTCCCATATGGTTATGGAACAGCCATGTAAAGAGAGAGGAAAGCTTTTAGAATTGAGTTAAATTTTAAAAGCCTAACAGTATAACTGATTTCTCACTAATGTCATCTGCCTGTAACTAATAGGTAGCATGTCTTGGTATAAACACCATAAGCTTGAAATTTGAAAATTCATAAATTGGTTAGTTCAAACGATCCTTCTATTTAAGTCTTTTCTTTTTTCAATTTCTGCTATTTGTGTATTATTAAAATACTTTCTAGTCTACTGAAGAAAATCAGCAGGTGCTTTTTAATTATTCAAACTCCTTTGGAAACCAAATTACTTAATGTAATTACATCTGGGATTTTTAAAAATACTAAGAAGAGCCATTTACAGTTATTAGGGAATTTGACATACGTATTTGACATTTTATAAAGAGACAGAATTGATTTCTCATTTTGACTTATTTTTGTTTTGTTGTTCGGAAGAGTTACAGAGCAACAATCAGAAAAAAGATGGCAATGTTTATCTTGGAGATAAAATGTGCTCTTTTCAGCTATGTAAATTTTATTTATAAAAATCCATTTTGTTTTGTTGTAGTTACACTCAAATGCATACATAATGAGCATGACATCTCTGGAAAAATAAATAAGGAAAGAATTTGCTCTTACTTGAGTAAAAGAACATTTTATAACTGAAAACAAAACAAATGTAGTTACTCAACATAAATATCCAAGCAGGCATAGACAGAATGCATAGACAGCCGCTACTATGAGAGAAAAAAACACTCAGCAATTAACAATATAATTTGCATGTTTTAAAACAATTTTATTTTCTTTTAGAAAGCCAGAATCTTATGAAACTGCTTTTCAATTATCCCCTAATTTTGAATAAATTGGTAAGTGTTTTGGATGGAAAATGTAAGTGCAGCTGTTCTGACATGAAAACCTCCATAATTTCTTACTTGAGCCAACCAGTAAAGTACCGTCAACCTTTCACAACTTCAGAAAAAGCCTCAAGCTAGCATTTATGCCCACCTCAATATGTAAAGGCTGCACTTGCCTGGGATTTGACTCTGGGGAAATTATTCTGAAAGGGGCAAGTCAGGAAGGTATAAGCACACAGACTTGTAACACAGCAAAACATTTTCCTTCCCAGTGCAATGAAAGAACAGCTGCACATTTCTCATGGCCCACAGTTATGATCTATGCATACCAACAAAACACACAAATTCTGCTTTTTATATTAGTGTTCCTGCAACTGACAACAAAATCTCATTTCAAGCAGCTAAAACAAGGCATAAAGTAGAGCTCTCATGATCCAAACGGCTCTCACAGAGGTAACCATAAACTATGCTTACAACCACAAGTCTTAAAATAACTTGTAATTAGCATAAAGCCACTAGGGCTTATCATAAATTGAACCATTTATTTTGAAAAAATTAACCCCTTTTCTTCTGAGAAATATCTCTAATTAAATGATTGAATTGACTTGCGGTCCTTTTTATGTCTCATTTAAGATTAGGATTTGCTCACCTCCATCATTGCTTTTACAAAGCACTGGTATTTTATTTTTCAGCCAGTTTCTCCTTATAAATATATTAATTTATCAGCTGTTCTGTGTTGGCCAAATAGAGAAACTCCTTTGACTCTTTGTAGGTTATCTTTAAGAAATGATACACATGACTCTCATCTAAAATTCTCATTTTTTTAATGAAGGTGTTTGTAAACAGTAATTGCTTATTAAGAGCTCTACTTGGCATGATATAAATACTATATGAACTTCCAAGTCCTGTAAACTTTTGCTGTTATATGAAATACAAAAAGCTGAACTTTCTGAAAGTAGGCAGTCCCATGACACCCCCCCACGCCCCCTCCTGCCATGTTCAGTAATGAAGTAACAGTTCGTAAGTGATGTTAGGTATCCGCTATGGCTAGTAGGAAAGCTTCCTCATTAGGAATTGAGTGGAAAACACTTGATTTAATATTTATATGCAAAATAGTTGTCCTATCTTAAAAGTTTGTTAGCTTAAGTATCCATAATAATCACCCATTATGTTAGTCTCCAAAATCTTGTACTTGCTGTTAGTTTGTTCATGAAATTTTCCTTAAAAAATAACTAACAGTTATTGCAAAGATAAATTTTATCTCAGATATTCCCAGAACAATCTCCATCAGTAGAATTCAAAGAAGTGAGTTCATTGGGGCTGGCAGAGACTCCTCAATTCTTCAGCCTCACTTTACTCAGAGAAGCACTGATCCTCATCAAAACCCTTCCACTTATTGCTGTGCGATGTCTGGTACCTCATTCCGCTTCCTGCACCTTGGATTCCTTAGATGGAGGCTACATGAGTATTCCTGATCCTCCTAAGGGAGAACTGAAGTTTACCTTATAAAATTTCATCGATTGCTTTGATAGCATTTTAATTCCTAATTTAGGTCACAGTGTATGATGTCAATGTTAAAAGGAAAATAATGACTCTCAGGGATGACTTTCCACAGGTGGAAGCCAGCTTTGCATTTTGATGCTTATAGGTAACAGGATCATGAGGAAATAGGAAACAGTTGGATGGTGATAATAAATGTAGGTTTTTCCATAATCTACACTTTAAGTTGATATAATTGATAGATATATAAACCCATACTGTATTTGTGAAGCCAAAAACACAACAGGAAATACTTATGTCATGGTATTTTATTACATCTGTGGATATTTGTCTTTGTTTGCTTTTCCTCATGAGATAGGATTTTAGCTTTTGGATCCAAGTGTTACAGGTTCACTAGCTGAATTTCCTATGTTCTGCAATTTTCTGAGTAACCTCCATTAATCTAGATTCTCAAGAGACTCGAAGGCTATTAGATCCTTTAAATTGAAGACTTGTCCTTTTGTGTGCTTCACAGAGAATACACATTGAATTTCTATATTGTCCACACAGAGAAATGTTGATTTAAAATAAGTGCATATAGGGCCGGGTGCGGTGGCTCACGCCTGTAATCCCAACACTTTGGGAGGCCGAGGCAGGCGGATCACGAAGTCAGCAGTTTGAGACCAGCCTGGCCAACATGGTGAAACGCCATCTCTACTAAAAATACAAAAATTATCTGGGCGTGGTGGCATGCGCCTCTAATACCAGCTACTCAGGAGGAGGCTGAGGCTGGAGAATTGCTTGAACCCAGGAGGCAGAGGTTGCAGTGAGCCAAGATCCCGCCACTGCATTCCATTCCAGCCTGGCAACAGAGCGAGACTCCGTCTCAAACCAAAATAAAATGAAATAAAGAAAAGAAAAAGAAAAAAAAAGCAGGTGTATATATAACTTCTTTGGGTTTCTTTAATAATACTTTGTTGTTATTATCAGTTTATCCCTAAAGAGCAGCTTTTAGATATTTTCTTTTCTCAAACTGCCTACTTAAGAGTCATAGCCTCCTTCTATACTATTAGAAAGGAGTAAATTACACAGTGTTAGAAAACATACAGCCATGGATATAGTAAGGTAAATATACCTAGCATTGTCTCTGATGAAATGCCCCCTTTTTAAAGTACTTAAATGCAAACTGGCTAAAAATAGAATATTTTAAGAAATGTTCTGAATCTTCATGTATAGTCTATACAACTATTCTAAACATTATTGAGAATGCCAACACATTTTAAATCAGGTTCCAAAAATAATTAGTCTTGGTCGGGCATGGTGACTCATGCCTATAATACCAGCACTTTGGGAGGCTGAGGCAGGAGGACTGCTTGAGTCTAGGAGTTCGAGACCAGCCTGGACAACATAGTGAGACCTTGTCTCTGCAAAAAAAATAAAAATAAAAATATTAGCTGGGTGTGATGGTGTACAGCTGTAGTCCCAGCTACTCGGGTGGTTGAGGCAGAAGAATTGCTTAAGCCTGGGAGTTTGAGGCTGCAGTGAGCCCTGATTGTGCCACTGCACTCAGGCTTGGGGAACAGAGTAAGACCCTGTAACAATAATAATAATAATAATAATAATTAGTCTTAATCAGTGCAGAAGCCAAGAGGTATTTTGCTACGCCACCCCATCCCACCCCCAATCTAAGTAAAAACCTTATCTTACTTTTAAGTGTAATTTCAAAATAAGCACCTAAGCCACCTCTGTTGCCATATTCTCTCCCCAACCCTCCCCTAAGAGAAATTCTGGAAACACACAGTTTTTATTAAGACACCATTTTAATGATAAAGATAAATTTTCTCATCTTCTCTCTCAAAGTTAATGAGAGCCTGACTAGTACATTGAAAAGAGGACTGGCCTATCATAATGAAGATGCTTTCCAGGGCTGGATGAACCCCTAACAAGCTGGGGCAAGTCCTTCCACATTTTGGGGGTATCAGTTGTTTCCTTCATTTTAACATAGGGCAAATGGACCAGGTACACAGACTCTAAGAGTCCACACCTGTTGATGTTTAACCTGAGTCATGGTAAACTGTAAAAATACCAATTGAACCTTCTGAATTTGTATATTCACACTAATTATTTAGAATTACTAATAATTTTAGTAGATACTCCTGTTTGACATCATTCAACCCTGATACTAACAAAATATAAAAATATATGGAAAGAGAATAGAAGGTAGGGGAGAATTTAAATAAAATATTTGATTCTACCAAAGAATAATCTTAAAGATTGCAGAACCAAATGGCTTTGCAATTTTGTGCAATAACTTCTGACATTTGTCAATAAAATATATTTGAGGTGTTCACTAGACAGACTTGAGAACACCACTGGTAATAACTGTCTAGAGTACAATTTGCAGTTAGCAAATAAGATACACATGTTCTGGTAGAACCTATGCTTACTACAAGAATTTTTCTAACGTGAGCCATGTATTTATAATGTAAAAGAGGGGGTTCTAAATACATCGTCTAAGGCTAAAAGAATCATTCATGGTGTCCAGATCCTGGAAGCCTGGGCAAAGAGGATGGAAAGTTTCCTAGGTCAAAGTCCATTTCTGTCAATCAGATTCTGCATACATGGATCATGTGAATCTATCTTCTTGGTGAGTATAGAAAGTGTTTAGATAGGGAGACACAGAATTGTGATGCTTAACAACAATTTCCTAATAGAAACTCTCACCTCTTGATAGGGATACCTTTTATCATTTCAAAAATATTATTTTCTTGAAAATTTCAGAAAAAGATTTCATATCTTCCCGATAAAAAACATTTTAACACCTTCAGTGTGCAATTTTCCATAGCTCATTATTTCTGTCCTTCCCTCTCTCTCTTTCTGTAGATATAAGATAGTGTTCTGTTGCCCAGGCTGAAGTGCAGTGGCATGATCACAGCCTACTACAACCTCAAATTCCTGTGTTCAAGCAATCCTCATGTCTTAGCCACCCAAGTAGCTAAGACTACAGTTGCATGCCACCACACCCAGCTACTTTTTAAAAAATTTTTTGTAGAGACAGGGTCTCACTATGTGGCCCAGGCTAGTCTCAAACTCTTGGCCTCAAGTGATCCTCCTACCTCAACCTCCCAAAGTGCTGAGATTACAAATATCAGCCACTACATCCAATTCTGTATGCTTCTCTATGAAAATATCACTTCCTTTTATTGATATTATTTTTCTCATTTATTCACATAATGTTTGGTCTGGATGCTAATCCTTGTTCTGTTGCTAACTTCCATTTGTTCCTCTTAACCTCTCTAGGATATATATTTCTCTTGCCATAAAGTTAAAGCCTTGAATTGCGTAATTTTAAAAAATTATTGTAACCTTTTCACTGTGAAATAAAATAAGTAGAGAAAATCTACATTTAAAAATGTATAGCTAAATGAACGATTACCACCCTTGTAAGCACAACCCAGTTTAAGAAATATAACTTTTTCAGCCACTTGAGCAGCTCTTCATAAGCCTTGTTCCAGACACAATCCTCCCCTCTCCTCAATATTACTGATACTCTGATCTTTACATTACTCACCTAGGTATCTTTATACCTTTATAGACCAAGGGGGCATCCACACACATCATAGTTTTTTCTTCCCTTGTATCCCATGTCTATTACTATAATAATGCTGCATAACAAACAACCACAAAACAAACTACAGTAGTACACAACAGTAAGTTCTAATTATGTCTGGAGTAGTCAGTTGGGAGCACTACTGATCTTAGCAGAGCTCGCTCATATATCTGCATTTATAGGCTTCCAGCTCCTTGATGCTGGCCTCAGCTTGGATGATCTTGATGGCTTGGCTATATTCCTTCTATTTCCCAGTTCCCAGCAGGCTAAAGTGCAGAAATGAAAAGGCAAAAAAAAAAAAAAAAGCGAACAACAAAAAGCAAATATATAAGACATTCTGAGGCTTAGGTTTATATTAGCACACTGCCACTTCTGCTTCCTCCTAGGAAAAAGCAAGTTACATGGCCATGTACTGTGTCAGAATGGAGGAACACTGCAAAGTAAGATGGCAAAAGACATGAATATAGGAAGCAGTGAAAAATGGAGCCGTCTTTACCATCTACCGTAGTCTTTACTCATGACTACCATTATTCATTCCCACATACATGCTGAGATATATTTAGTGAGTGGTAACACTCACAAGACTCCCCAAAACATCTCATCCCATAGAGCATCAAGTTTAAAATTCAGCAACTTGTGGTAGACATATATTAGGACTTGATGCAGATTAGGTTTCCTGGAAGGTATATTCTGAGAAAGAAATTAGCACACACTATAATTATTTGGGAGTACACTTGAGACAAACACTTGTAGAAAACAATAAAAGAAGGATTAGACAGATGGAGATGTTGATATGTGGTTCACTTCCAAGAAAGCCCCAGGTAACACAAAAGAAATTCTGCAGCTTGCAGCGGCCTCTCACAATTTTGCCAAGTTGGGTATAAAGGGCTGGAACTTCATGTCCAACGTGAATCAGAGCGGTCCCTGTAAGAATATATGACCTTGGGAAATAAGCCATTGGAAATGCCCAAAGGAGCAATGACAACTAAGGGCTATCTTTCACGAGCACTCCCAGCAGCTGAGAAAATGAGTCCTTCATTCCTGAGGGGTACCTAGGCAGAACAACACACTCTCCACCACAAGTATAGATATGGCTCGTTTCGATCTAGAGGCCTATGAATTAAAAGACAAATCGTCATATAGTGGTGAAATCAGGCAAAATCAGACAAAATAGTCAGAATAAACACTGCCATTCACAAAGGGAAAGAGAGGAGGCACATCATACTCACTGGTACATAGCAATTCTACAATCCCACTGGATGGCGGGTCTATTTTTAGGATGAATAATATTTTCTGATAATGTCCTGGTTTGGCTTCCCGGGAGTGGCTCCCCAGTCTGTTGTTTTCCACAGCCCTTGGCACCATGTTCTTGGAATCCTTCTTTTTCCATCACCTTATTTGGCCATTTTTGAAGAGAACATGAAAAAATATACCCTTTGAACAACTTTCTCAGCCTGCTTCTTGCCTGTAGAAAGTTGAGGTTCCATATGTCTTTCAGCGTTTTGAACAGTCCACATTAATGGCAGTTTTACTAGTATAGCAGCATAAAAATTTTCTGGGTTTCCTGTGGTCTTTAATCCAGCCCATGTCATTTCCCAAAAGCTGTCAACCCAATTACAAACATCCCCCCAACCAATTTAATTACTGCTACAGCTACATTTGGCATGTCAGACTACAGTGGGAAATATTCTTATAATTTCTAGAAGCCAGAATTCTAGGTCATTGAGGAAAATGGCAACTGTCTAGGTTCCTGTCTACAACTAAAAGCAATAAGGAGAAATAATAAGAAAAACGAAACTATGCAAATTATGCCCTTAGCATAAGCTGAACACAGAGAATACCCAAAATTCATGATAACTGTAAGTAACAAAAAGAATAAACACCAAATCCCCATGCATGTTTTCTCATGGTCTTACCCTGCTGGCCAGTTTTGTGGTAAGCAAAAGCACACCTAGAAAAATGTTAAAAGACAAAAAAGACACATCATGCAGAGAAAGAGAAACATAGCAAATAACTTTAAATATACATAACTATAAACTATTGTGTCAGAGTGTAAAATAAAAGTTGCAACCATATCAATATAAATATAAATGGGCTAAATATAAATATAAATATAAATAAAATGGGCTAAACTATTAATAAAAGGAAAGGATTTTCAGTTTGGTACACAGAGCAAGATGTAACTATATGCTACATACAAAAAACACACATAAAGCAAGGTGAATCAGAAAATCTAAAATTAAGAGATGAACAAAACATTAAAGTCAATGGAAACAAAAAGAAATCAGGAAATGTGATCCACTATCAGCCAAACTAGAGTTCAATCCAAAAAAATTAAATATAACAAAAATGCTAAAAGTCACAACTTAATACGAAAGAGTTGTAAGATCTAGACAACATGTAAAACAAGATAGATTTTATAACCATATTCCAAACTTTATAAGCATATACCAAACTTACAGCCATACAGTAAATAATACACCTCTTCTCAAGTGCAATAAAACATTTACAAAACATAATCAAATATTAAGTCACAAAGAAAATATCAATGTTTCAAAAAGTAGAAATATCACAACAAATAAATATCATAATGCAATAAAAACTAGAAATTATTAACAGAATCAAAGAGCAAAAAGACTCTTCCATGCAAATTTTAAGAAAAAATGTTTAAAGGAAAACATTCTACCTAAAGGGAAAATACAAACTTACATGACAAAATTTCTGAAAAATAATAATAATGGAAAGATGTATTGAAATTAGTATTTTGAGGAAAATTCACAGAACTAAATAAACTAAATATTTCTGATTAAAAATTTTTTAATGAAATTAAGAAATTAAAAACCCAGCTCAAAAAACAATAAAAAAGTAAAAAGAAAGCACAAAGAAGCATAAAACTGATAAAAGTAGAAATTAATCAATTAAAAATAGAAAAACAGTAGACTTATTAATCAAATTCCTAAACTCTGGTTTCTCTTCAGATTTGATAAATCTTTTGCCATTGAAATCAAATTCCTGTAAGTTTGAATAAATTAATAAAATAGGGGAGAAATTATAAAATAAAAAAACAGAAGATGACAAGGGGAAACAACCACTGAAACAAAAATTTAAAACATCGTAAGTGACTATTTTGCAGACCACTATGCAAATAGCTTTGAAAACACAGGAAATGGATAATTTCTTAGGGCAATAAAATAAATGATATTTGACTCAGTTATAGATAGACAACATTTTCCATAGAAGATAAAAAGTAAGTTATTAAGAAACTACATCACCAAAAAAGCACCTTGCCCAGATAACTTTGGAAGAAAATTCTACCAAATCATCAAAGATTTGATATTTCCAATGTTTTATAGAGTGTTGTAGAACATTAAAGATGAAGAAAAAGCTCCTAATTTTTAAGAAGCAAGTACTACACTAATATCTAAATCTAAATTGTTAAAAATACAGAAAAACCTACAGAGCAGTATATTTATGGATATTGATGTAAAAATACCAAGTAAAACATTAGCAAACAGAATCCTATACATTGTGAAATTAATACAACACGACTAAGTGGAATTTATTTCAGAATGCAAAGTCGGTCCAATATTAGATAACCCCTTGCTATTATAATCCACATTATTAAATCTAAGAACAAAATTTATGTATCTCCATAGATAATGAAAAATCCTCTGATGAAATTCAATACTGATTCCTGGTGAAAACACTCAAAAAAAAAAAAAGAAACTTAAAATTTCTTTCTTAGCATGATAAGAGAGATAGATAGATATCCTAAGCCAATATCTTACTAAATTGGAAAATGTCAGAACCATTTTCATAAAGATTATAAACAAGACAAGGATGACCACCATCCTTGTGACTATACACCATTGCATCAGAGGTATTACCTAATGCAATTAGAGAAGAGAAACCAATTAAAGGTATAAGAATTGGTAAAGAAGGAGTAAAATTATTGCTACTCACAATAATATTTGGTTGGTGCAAAAGTAATTGCAGTTTTTGCAATTAAAAGTAATAGTAAAAACCACAGTTACTTTCGCACAAACCTAATAGTATGCCTAAAAACTTTAGAGAATCAATGATAAAAGAAGCGTTACCCATGAAATAATTCAGTGAAGTTGCAGAATATAAAAATAATATGGTGAAATCAGCAACCTCATTTAAACAAGCAAACCTGTTAAAGATTATAATGGTAGAGAAAACCTCATTTGCAATATCAACAAGGAGAGTAAGTATATAGGAATAAACTTAGCAAATCATGTGTGAAACCTGTATGAAGAACTTTAAAACAAAGAAACTTCCAGGTTCAGCTGCATGTAAAGGGCTTGGATATTATCACTTCTATCTACAGCAAGAAAAATCTGTAGATCAATGACTTTTCTTGGACCCATAAGGAAATTGAAGTTTCAGCGTAAATCAATACCCCCAAATCCAGAAAGACAGGCATTTACAGACAGGCACAGCTAAGATCTGCTTACCTGAAACTTAAACTTCTTGAGCCATCATCTGGTAGGAACACTTAAGTAATTATTTTGGTGAATTGCTGGAGGCTGAGTGTGAACTAACATGAGCATGAGAAACTCCTTGATAGCTGAGGTCTGAGGCAGACCCCTAAATTTTCAGGAGCTTTATCTCCAGGAACCCCAACAGATAATCATCCCATCATGCCTCTGCAGGGAGAGGGAAAGAGGAAAAATTGTAAAGTAATCTTTGAGCCTTCTTTAAAATAAAGACCTACTATTTAAGAGAAGAGGCATTTTTTGAGGTTATGTTACATGGGGGAAGGTCATTCCGCCCATTCCAAGCCCTTCTAGCTTTCCTGTCTCACTTCAGAGAAAAAAATAATCAACAGGAGCCAGGGCTTCAAGGAAATGGACTAGGAAGACTGCATCCAAGAAAGGGAGAAGGCAGCAGAAAGAAAAGAAAAAAAAGCTATACTACCAGGAAGACAGTGTTGATGGTCATAGCCAAAAGACACAGACCATTCCCCCTCACCTAAACACTGAGATGTAATTTTAACATTATATATAGACTGCTCTTCCTCCCCACCTTTTACTACCATACCATCAGAACTCCAGTATAATAATAAATGATTACATACGAAAGAGCTACAAGACACTGACTCTCTCTGAAGAAGAGAATGTAGGAATCCCTCAAGGGTAGAGGCAAAAACAAGGACACTGAAGGGTTCTGAAATCTCTGGCAGCTATAGCTATAGAAAACATTAAACCCATATTAACATAAATTTTCTTACTAAAAACATATTTACCTCAGCCCCTAGTATACAATACAATATCTAGCTTTCAATACAACGCTATGAGGAATACCAAAAGACAAGAAAAACAGTCTGAAGAGACAAACCAATCATCAGAGTCAGACTCAGATGTGACACATGTTGGAATTATCAGATGGGGAATTTAAAATAACTATGATTAGTATGTTAAGGGCTCTAACAGAAAAAGATAGACAACATACAAAAATGGGTAATGTAAGGAGATAGATGGAAACTCTAAGAAAGACTCAAAAGGAGGTGCTAGAAATCAAAAACATAGTAATAGAAGTAAAGGATGCCTTTGATGAGGTCATCAGTAGGCTGGACATAGCCAAGGGAAAAATCAGTGAGCTTGATGATAAGGCAATAGAAACTTCTCAAACCAAAATGCAAAGAGAAAAAAAAGAAAGAGGGAAATGAACCCAACAAAACAGGACGTCCAAGAACTGTGGGACAATTTCAAAAGGTGTAACATCAGTAGAAGAAGGAAAAAATGAAGCAGAAGAAATTTTAGATGTAACAATGGCTGAAAACTTTCCAAAAATAATGACAGAAACTGAAACAGACCCAGAAAGCTCAGAGAACACCAAATAGTATAAGTAACTGATATGGTTTGGCTGTGTCCCCACCCAGATTTCATCTTGAATTCCCACATGCTGTGACAGGGACTGGTAGGAGGAGGTAACTGAATCACGGATGCAGGTCTTTCCCATGCTGTTCTCATGTTAGTGAGTAAGTCTCACAAGATATGATGGTTATTATAAGGGGGAGTTTTCCTGCATGAGCTCTCTCTTTGCCTGCTGCCATCCATGTAAGATGTGACTTGCTCCTCCTAGCCTTTCACTTGATTGTGAGGCTTCCCCAGCCATGTGAAACTGGAAGTCCATTTGAGCCTCTTTCTTTTGTAAAATGCACAGTCTCAGGTATGTGTTTATCAGCAGCGTGAAAATGGACTAATATAGCAACCCTCACCCCCACCTTCAAAAAACCACCCCTACACATATCATATTCAAACTGCAGAAAACCAAAAACAGAGAAAACCTTAAAAGTAACCAAAGGATAAAACATATTTATCTTTTGCTGCCTTACATGCAAATGAAAGCATTATCTATGTAATCATTCTTTCCCCTTTATTTACAGAGAACAAAACATAGTTTTTCAAAGAACAAAACTGTGGGAAAATGTATCTCTTTTTCTGTTCACTGACATCACTGGTAATCCTATCCTCACATAAGTGAGACTGGCATTAAACTTCAGACTGAAATACAGTTTCTAGATCTCTTTCATTTGCATAGCTCATCATACTTTGAAACAATATTTGTTTTCTCATGTGATAGAAATAACCACATTATAAGAAGGCAAAGTAGATATTGCCAATACCATAGCTGTATTGAATTTGGACAATGAGGGAGGTGAAGTTGGGGGGAGAAAATAAGAAATAAACATGTAAAAAATAAAATAAGCATACATGTGTATGACAGAAGATGAGGAAAATGTATTGACAAAGCTCATAATGTTGGGTAGAAGTGACCATTATCAGTTTGAAAATACATTCAGGATTTTAGGCTTTGAGAAGAGTCACATAGCTAAGGCCAATAAAAATATGGAGAAACCTATTCACAAGCAACAACAAAAAACTCTCTTTGTGAAAATCAGATGGAGAAATTGGAAAGTAAAATAAACTAAATTCCTTTTCCCAAGTCAGACTTTTACATTTTTTCAAAGGTTTATCTGCATTGGCAGGAATAGAAAGAACACTGGCGGAAAAAAGAACTGGCTTCAAGTCCCAATTCTACCGTGTACCTGGGTGACCTTGGGTGATTTGCAAACCTCCGTTCTCTAATTACCTCATTTGAATAATAAGAAAATAATGTCTATTTCTGAGGACTGTAGAAGAGACTAAACAAAATGACACATAGAATATTCTGGGACAAACACTATTTCTAATGAAAGCTCAGCTCCTACAACATTGTGTGGGGTCACCAGGACCCAATCACTAACGTACTTGGGCTCTTTTTCTCTCAATAACTCAGAAACTGTTCCCAAGGAGAGAAAAACTTATAATTTTATTCACCTTCAGTAACTTCTTCAGCCAAGACAAATTGGCAAATGGGTTATGCAACCAGTATATTATTATGAAAATTGACATTAGATATGGTCCAGAAAAACTTATCCAATTTAAAGCAAAAACAAAATCATTTCTCAAAAAAACAGGCTTCTCCTTTCTGCCAAAGTTTTTCTTAGTTTGTTCTCTAAACAGGACTCCAATTATCATTTTGATATAAAGTTTATAAATGTCTTTGATTATAAAATGTTATCTATACGAGTTACATAGCAGGAATACTTATGGATTATATTATCACATAATTATTTATCCCCATAAGTAAATAACAAATGCAATAAATCATAATTTTTACTTCAGGGCCTCAAAACCACTCCTCTCAGAACACTGAGCAATAAAGGAAAATTGCAGAACAATATAGAAAGTATAATGCTATTTACATGAATTTTAAAATATGGAAAAAATATTTAGTGCTTTACCGTTCATATTATATATGATACATATATTGATTTAAAACGTGTGTATCATAAATATAATAGGAAAAACAAACACCAACATCCCCTGGGGAAGAAGAGGAATTATTATGTAGAAACTTCAAATGTATCTGTAATATATTCTTTCTTAGCAAATACCTGACTCACAGATGGTAAAATGTTATGATTTGAAAAATCTAGCTATTAAGAAAAAAGGTGTTTATTATATTTCTCATTATACTCTGATATATGATGTAAGAATTTTAGAATTATTAAAACTAAAGCAATGTATGTGCATAAAAAAATGCTTTAAATGATAACAAAGGGTACAATATGAAAATTTAGGCCTTCCTAATCTATTTCTACTATGCCGGGTTAGCTTGCTGAAATTATCACTTTTGATCAAATATGTTTTAGTTCTTCTATAGTTATCTCAATTAAAATATATACTACTTGTCCTAATTTTATTAATTTGAAGGAATATCTATTAACATCCTTCCACAAAACATAGAAGAACTAGCTCCCTAACACTGCGCTCTTTCATCCCCCTCCTCCTCTCAAATTTATTGGTCATCTTTCAGCAATTTGAAAGTTTATATAATGTTACTTTGGCAAGATATTCATCAATTACAAGGCCCAAAGACCCTCACCTTGCCCTTGTTCTTGGCAGTTTAAATCTCATTTTTTTTATGGTAAGATTATAATTTGGAGAAGAAATGGAATAATTGAACTAGAAGCCCATGATCATCTTTTTATTATTTTTAATTGTGGTAAAATGCGCATAACATGAAAATTACCACCTGTATTATTCCATTTTCATGCTGCTAATAAAGGCATACCCAAGACTGGGTAATTTATAGAGAAAAAGAGATTTAGTGGATTCATAGTTCCACATGGCTGAGAAGGCCTCACAATCATGGCAGAAAGCAAAGGAGGAGTCAAGTCATATCTTACATGGCAGCGGGCAAGAGAGTGTGTGCAGGGGAACTCCCTTTTATAAAACCATTAGATTTCATGAGACTTATTCACAATCATGAGAACAGCATGGAAAAGACCCAACCCCATGATTCAATTACCTTCCACCAGGTCCCTCCCATGACACGTGGGAATTATGGGAGCTAAAATTTAAGATGAGCTTTGGGTGGGGACACAGCCAAACCATATCACCACCTT
The DNA here is from genome assembly GCF_009828535.3 of Hylobates moloch. NCBI lineage: Eukaryota > Metazoa > Chordata > Mammalia > Primates > Hylobatidae > Hylobates > Hylobates moloch. Next base: position 36,326,127 of record NW_026652297.1, on the reverse strand, counting down.
AATCATTTTTAAGTGTACAGTTAAGTGGTATTGAGTACATTAATATTGTGCAACCAGCACTGCCATCCATCTTCAGAACTCATCATCTTGCAAAACTGAAACCCTGTACTCATTAAACACTAACTGCCCATTCCCCCTCCCTCCAGCCCCTGGAAACCACCATTCTACTTTCTATCTCTACAAATTTCAGTACTCTGAGTACCTCATATAAGTACAGTCATACAGTATTTCTGTTTCTGACTGGCCAATTTCACTTGGCATACTGTCCTCAAGGTTCATCCATATTTGTAGCATGTGTCAGAATTTCCTTCCTTTCTAAGGCTGAATAATATTCCATCATAGGCATATACCACATTTTGTTTATCCATTCATCCATCAATGGACATTTAGGTTGCTTTCACCTTTTAGCTATTGTCAATAATGTTAATATGAACATAGGTGTTCAACTATCTCCTCGAGACCCTACTTTCAATTCTTTGGGGTATATACCCAGAAGTGGACTTGCTGAATCATATAGTAATCATTTTCTAATTTTTTGAGGAACCACCATACTGTTTTCCATAGCAGCTGTACCATTTTACACTCCCACCAACAGTGAACAAGGGTTCTAATTTCTCCACACGCTAGCCAACACTTGTTATTTTCTGTTCAGTTTTGTTTGTTTTGCTTGTTTGTTTTGAATAGCAGCCAACCTAATGAGTGTGAGGTGATGTCTCATTGTGGTTTTGATTTGCATTTCCCTAATGTTAGTCATGTTGAACATCTTTTCATGCACTTGCTGGACATGAATATCTTCTTTAAAGAAATATCTATTCAAGTATTTTGCCCATTTTTGAATTGGGTTGTTTTTTGCTGTTGAGTTATAGGACTTATTTTATATATTCTGGATATTAACCCCAATCGGATATGCGATTTGCAAATATTTTCTCCCATTCTGTGTGTTGCTTTTGCACCTTTGCACCCTGTTGAATGTTCCTTTGATGCACAGTTTTAAATTTTGATGTAGTTTATCTATTTTTTTTCTTTTGTTGTCTGTGCTTTTGGTGTCCTATTCAAGAAATCATTGCCAAATCCAATGTCATAATGCTTTTCTCCTGTTTTCTTTTAAAAGATTTATAGTTCTAGGTCTTACATTTAGAACTTGGATCCATTTCTAGTTAATTTTTGCATATGGTATAAGGCAAGAATCAAATTTTATTCTTTTGTATGTGGATATCCAGTACCCCCACCACTACCACCATTTGTTGAAAAAGACTGTCGTTTACCCCGTTGAATGCTCTTGGCACTCTTGATCACATATATGAGAGATTATTTCTGGTCCCTCTCTTCTACTCTTTTGGTTTATTTATCTATCTTTATGCCACTGTTTTGAATACTAGAGCTTTGTAATAAGTTTTGATAATGGAAAGTGGGATAACTCATACTTCGTTCTTCCTTTTCAAGATTATTTTGGTTATTCAGATCCTGTAAGATTCCATATAAATTTTAGGATAGGTTTTTCTTTCCTTTTTTGTCTTTTCACTTTATTAATTCATCCATGTTGCTGCAAATGACATAATTTCATTCTTTTCTATGGCTAGATAGTATTCCATTGTGTGTGTCTGTGTGTGTGTGTGTGTGTGTGTGTGTGTGTGTGTGTGTGTGTGTGTGTGTATACTTACCACATTTTCTTTATTCATTCATTCAGTGATGGACATTTAGGTTGACCCCATACTTTGCTATTATGAATAGTGCTGCAATAAACATCCAAGTGCAGGTATGTCTTTGACATACTGATTTCTTTTCCTTTGGATAAATATTTGGTAGTGGGATTGTTGGATCATATGGTAATTCCATTTTTAGATTTTTGAAAAAACTCCATACAGTTTCTCATAGTGGTTGTGCTAATTTACATTCACACCAACAGTGTGTAAGTTTCCTTTTCTCTGCATCATTCCCAGCATCTGTTGTTTGTCTTTTTAGTAATAGCCATTGTAACTAGGGTAAGATGCTATCTCACCAGGGTATTGGTTTGCACTTCCTCGATGCTTAGTCATGATGACCATTGCTTTGTATACCTGTTGGTCATTTGTATGTCTTCTTTTGAGAAGTGTCTGTTCATGTCCTTTGCCAACTTTTTAATGGGATTCTTTGGGTCTTTTTTTTTTTAAGTGTTGAGTTGTTTGAGTCCTTGTATAGTCTGGATATTAGTCCCTTGTTGGATGAGTAGTCTGCAAATATTTTCTCTCAACAGATTGTCTCTATTTCTGCAAAAATGTTTTGGGGTTTTGATATGGATTGCATTGAATCTGTAGACTACTCTAGGTAGTATCAACATCTTAACAGTAATATGTCTTCCAATCCACAAACATAGGATGATTTCCCATTTATTTGTTTTCAGCAATATTTCATAATTTTCAGTGTATAAGCCTTTCATCCCCACGGCTAAGTTAATTAATAAGTATTTTATTATTCCCAATGCTATTTTAAATGGAATTTGTTTTCTTAATTTCCTTTCGAAGTTGTTCATTGCCAGTGTATAAAAAACAAAAGAATTTTGGTGTGCTGATTTTGTATCCTGCAACTTTGCTGAATTAATCTAATACTTGTAACAGGTTTCTGTGTATGTATGTTAATCTTCGGGGTTTTCTACATATACGATCATGTCATCTGCAAAGACAGATAACAATTGAATGTCTTATTTCATTTTCTTGCCTAATGCTCTGATTAGGACTTCAAGTACTGTGGTGAATAGAAATGGTGACAGGGGCACCCGTCACCATTTTATCTTGTTCATAATCTTAAAGGAAAAGATTTCAATCTTTCAACAGTGAGTATGATATTAGTTATGGGCTTTTCATATATGGTCTTTATTAGGTTGAGATAGTTTCCTCTTATTCCTAGTTTGTTGTGTGTTATTATCATGAAAAGTGTGTTAATTTTATCAAATGTTTCTTCTCATCAATTGAGATAATTACGTGAGTTTTTTCTTCATTCTGTTAATATGGTATATGACATTGGTCAATATTCATATTTTGAACATAGGTGTTGAAACCTTTTAATGTACTGAATTTGGTTTGCTATTATTTTATGGAGGATTTTTGGATCAATATTCACAGCGATATTAGTCTTGCAATGTTTTTATCTGGCTTTGACCTCAGAGTAATGTTGGTCTCATACAATAAGTTTGAAAGTGTTTCCTACCTATATGTTTTTTGGAAGAGTTTGAGGGAGACAGATGTTAGTTTTTTTTAGTGTTTGTGAGAATTCACCAGTCAAGCCATATGCGCCTGAGTTTTTCTTTGTGGGGAGGTTTTAGGTTACTAATTCAATCTCCTTAATAGTTATACACTGTTGAGATTTTATTGCGTCAAGATTCAGACTTGATGAATTGTTTTTTCTAGGAATATATCCATTTTATGTAGGTTATCCTTGTTCATAATACTTATAATCATTTTCATTTCCATAACATTGGTTGGAATGTTCCTGCTTTCATTTCTAATTTTAGCTATTTGAATAGTATCTCCTTTTTCCTGAGTCAATCTAGCTAAAGTTTTGTCACTTTTGTTGATCTTTTGGAAGAAACAACTCTTGATTTCATTAATTTTCTGTATTGCTTTTTCTATTGTCTTCTAATTTGTGTTATCTTTTTCTATTTTCCTTTTTTTTTACTTTTATTTTAGATTTGGGGGTACACATAGAGGTTTGCTACATAGGTATATTGCATGATGCTGAGGTTTGGTGTATGATTGATCCTATCACACAGATAGTAAGCATAGTATATAATAGATAGTTTTTCAGCCTTTGCCCTTCTACCTTTCTCCCTCCTCTAGTGTCTATTATTTCCATCTTTATGTCCATAAGTACCCAATACTTAGCTCCTGCTTATAAGTGAGAACATACAGTATTTGGTTTGTTTCTGTGTTAATTCACTTAGGATAATGGCCCCCAGCTGCATCCATAATAATACAAAGGACATGATTTCATTCTTTCTTATGGATGTGTAGTATTCCATGGTGTATATGTACCATATATTATTTATCCAATCCTGTTGATGGGCACCTAGGTTGATTCCATATCTCCGCTATTGTGAATAGTGCTGCAATGAACATATGAGTGCATCTATCTTTTGGGTAGAACAATTTATTTCTCTTTGGGTATATATTCAGTAATGGGATTGCTGGGTCTAATGGTAGCTCTATTTTAGTTCTTTGAAAAAAGTTCAAACTGCTCCCAACAATGGTTGAACTAATTTACATTCCCACCAGTGGTGCATAAGGGTTCTCTTTTCTCTGCAGCCTCAGCAATATTTATTGTTTTGGACTTTTCAATAATAGCTGTTCCGACTGGTGTGAGATGGTGTTTGATGAGGTTTGGTGGTATTCCCACCCAAATCTCATCTTGAATTATAGTTCCCATAACCCCTACATGTCGTGGGAGGCACCTGGTGGGAGGTAATTTAATCATGGAGGTGGTTACCCTCATGCTGTTCTCATGATAGTGAGTGAGTTCTCACGAGATCTGATGGTTTTATTTCCCCCTTTTGCTCAGCAATTCTCCTTGCTGCTGCCATGTAAAGAAGGACATGTTTGCTTCCCCTTTGGCCATGATTCTGTTTCCTGAGGCCTCCCAAACCACGCCAAACTGTGGGTCAACTAAACCTTTTTCCTTTATAAATTACTCAGTCTTGGTTATGTCTTTATTAGCAGCATGAGAACAGATGAATACGGTATCTCACTGTGGTTTTGATTTCATTTCTCTTATGATTAGTGATGTGGAGCATTTTTTGATATATCTCTTGGATATTTGTATGTCTTCTTCTGAGATGTGTTTGTTTATGTCTTTTGCCCAATTTTTAAAATGGGATTGTTTCTACTTGTTGAATTATTTTAGTCCTTTATAAATTCTGGATATTAGATCTTTGTCAGATGCATAGTTTGTGAATATTTTCTCTCATTCTTTAGGTTATCTTTTTATTCCGTTGATAGCTTCTTTTGCTGTGCAGAAGCTCTTTAGTTTAATTAGGTCTCACTTATTGATTTTTTTTTTTATAAAATTGCTTTTGAGGACTTAGGCATAAATTCTTTGCCAAGGCCAATGTCCAGAAGGATATATCCTAGGTTTTCTTCTAGAATTTTTATACTTTGAGGTCCTACACTTAATTAAGTGTTTAATCCACCTTGAGTTAATTTTTATATATGGTGATAAATTGGGGTCCAGATAACTAGACAGTTATCACAGCACCATTTATTGAATAGGGAGCCTGTTTCCCACTGCTTATTTTTGTTAACTTTGTTGAAGATCAGTTGGTTGTAGGTGTGTGGCTTTATTTCTAGGTTCTTAATTTTGTTCCATTGGTCTATGTGTACAATTTTGTACCAGTACCATGTTGTTATGCTTACAGTAACATTGTAGTATAGTTTAAAATTAGGTAATACGATGCCTGTAGCTTTGTTTATTGTTGTTGCTGTTTTGCTTAGGATTGCTTTGGCTATATGGACTCTTTTTTCCAGACAAATTTTATAACAGCTTTTTCTAATTCTATGAAAAATGACATTGGCAGTTTGATAGGAAACTACCAATGATAGCATTGTATCTGTACATTGCTTTGAGCACTATGTCCATTTTAACAATACTGATTCTTCCAGTCCTTGAATGTGGAATGTTTTTCCATTTGTGTCATTTCTGATTTCTTTTGGTAGTGTTTTTTTAATTATCTTTGTACAGATCTCTCACCTCTTTGGTCAGATGTATTTTATTTTATTTTATTTTATTTTATTTTATTTTATTTTATTTTTATGGCTATTGTAAATGAGATTGCATTCCTCATTTGTCTCTCAGCTTGAACACTGTTGATATATATATAAATGTTACTGATTTTTGTACATTGATTCTGTATACTGAAACTTTACTTAAACTCTTTTATCAGTTCTAGAAGTTTTTTGGCAAAGACTTTAGGGTTTTCTAGGTATAGAATCATATCATCAGTGAAGGGAGATAGTTTGATTTTTTATTTACCTACTTGGATGCCTTTTATTTCTCTCTCTAACCTGAATATTCTAGGAAAGATTTCCAGTTTTATACTGAAAAGGAATAGTGAGAGAGGGCATCCTTGTCTTGTTCCATTTCTTAGGAAGAATGCTTTCAGTTTTTGCCCAATCAGTATGATGTTCGCTCTGGGTTTATCAGAGATGTCATTATCTTGAGGTATGTTTCTTCAATGCCTGGTTTATTGAGGGTTTTTATAATACAGGTGTATTGGATTTAATCAAAAATGTTTTCTGCATCTATTAAGATGATCATATGTTTTTGTTTTTAATTCTGTTTATGTGGTGAATGACATGTATTCTTTATGTATGTTCAACTATCCTTGCATACAAGGAATAAAGTGTACTTGATTGTGGTGAATTATCTCTTTAATGTACAGCTGGATTCAGTTTGCTAGTAATTTTTTAAGGATTTTAGCGTATACTTTCATCTGGGATATTGGCCTATAGTTTTCTTTTTTCATTGTGTCTTCTCCGGATTTTGGTATCAGAGTAATGCTGACTTTGTGGAATGAGTTAGGGAAGAATCCCTCCTCCTTGATTTTTTTGGAATAGTTTCAGTAGAACTACCAGCTCTTCTTTGTGCTTCTGGTAGAATTTGGTTGTGAATCCATCTGGTCAGGGCTCCTTTTTATTAGTAGATTCTTTATTACTTATTCAATTTCAGAACTCATTATTCTGGGTTTCAATTTTTTCCTGATTCAAACTTGGAAGGTTGTATTTTTCCAGGAATGTTTCCATTTCCTCTAAATATTCTAGTTTGCGTCCATAGATCTGTTCATAATAGTCTCTGATAATCTTTTGTATTTCTGAGAGACCAGTTGTAACATCACCTTTGTCATTTGTGATTGTGCTTATTTAGATCTCCTTTTATCTTTGCTAATAGAGTGCTTATTTAGATCTCCTTTTATCTTTGCTAATACAGCTAGCAGGCTATCATTCTTGTTTATCCTGTCAAATAATTCATTTTTAGTTTGTTAATTGTTTGTATGGATTTTGGGGTGTCAATTTCATTCAGTTTTGCTCTCATTTTAGTTATTCTTTTATTCTGCTATCTTTGAGGTAGATTGTTCTTATTTTTCTAGTTTTTGTAGGCGTGATGTTAGATTGTTCATAAGAGATCTTTCCAATTTCTTGATGTAAGTATTTAGCACTATAAACTTTCCTCTTACCACTGCTTTTGCTGCATCCCAGAGGTTTTGGTATGGCATGTCTCTATTTTCATTTATTTCAAAGAATTTTTTAATTTCTGCCTTAATTTTGTTGTTTACCCAAAAGTCATTTCAGAGCAAGTTGTTTAGTTTAAGTGTAATTGTTGGTTTTGAGATATCTTCTTGGTATTCATTTCTATTTTTATTCTACCATGGCCCAAGACTATGGTTGGCATAATTTCATCTTTTTTAATTTATTAAGACTTTCTTTATGGTCAAGGATGTGATTAATCTCGTAGTATTTTATGTGCAGATTAGAAGAATATACATTTTATGGCTGTTGGGTAGAGTATTCTGTAGATATCTATTAGGCTAATTGGTCAAGTGTCAAGTTTAAATCCAGAATACCTTTGTTAATTTTCTGCTTAACAATCTCTAATGCTGCCAGCAGAGTGTTGTAGTCCCCCAATATTACTGTGTGACTGTCTAAGTCTTTTCATAAGACTAGAAGTACTTTTTAATGAATCTTGGTTCTCCCATGTTGTGTGCGTATCTATTTAGGATAGTTAAGTCTTCCTGTTGAATTGAACCCTTTAACATTATGCAATGGTCTTGTCATTTCAACCATTGTTGGTTTAAAGTCTGTTTTATCTGATATGACAGCAGCTATGTCTGCTCTTCTATGTTTTCCATTTGCATGATAGATCTTCCTCCATTCCTTTGCTTTGAGCCTTTTCATGTCATTACATGTGAGAAGGGTCTCTTGAAGACAGCAGATGGCTGAGTTGTTTTACATTCAAGCTTAATACTGGTATGTGAGGTTTTGATTTTGTCATGGTGTTGGTAGCTGGTTTCTTTGTACTCTCAATTGTGTAGTTGCTTTATAGGTTCTGTGAGCTATGTACTTAGGTGTGTTTTTTTGGTAGCAGGTACTGTTCTTTTGTTTCTACGTTTAGAACTCCCTTACAGATATCTTGTAAGGCTGGTCTAGTGCTAACAAATTCCTTTAGCAATTGATTGGAAAATATTTGATTTCTTCTTTGCTTATGAAGCTTTGTTTGGTGATTTCTAAAATTCTAGGTTGGAATTTCTTTTATATTAAGAACACTAAAAATAGGCCCCCATCCTCTCCTGGTTTGTAAGTTTTCTGCTGAGCAGTCTTCTCTTAGCTAGATGGGTTTCCTTTGTAAGTGATTTGTCCCTACATTCTAGCTGCCTTTTATTCTTTTGTGTTGACTTGGGAAAGAATCATGATTATGATCCTTGGAGATGGTCATCTTGTAAAATATCTAATTCAGTTTCTCTGTGTTTCTTGGATTTCTTAGAAAAAAACAATGATTTTGAAAAGAATGATGACTGTGCCTTGGAGATGGTCATCTTGTATAATATCTATTGCAGTTTCTCTGTATTTCTCAGATTTGCATATCAATCTCTCTAGAGAAATTGGGAAATTTTCATTGACTGTATTCTCAAATATATTTTTCACATTGCTTATTCTCTTTCCTTCTTACTTAGGAATGCCAACGACTCACAGATTTAGTCTCTTTACATTATCCCATATTTCTTAAAGACTTTGCGCATTTTTTTAATTCTTTTTTTCCTTATTTTTGTCTGACTTGGTTGATTCAAAGGATTGGTCTTCAAGCTCTGAAATTTTCTTCACTTTGCTCTAGTCTGTTGTTAATGCTTCAAATTGCATTTTGAAATTCCTATAGTAAATTTTTGAATTCCAGAAGTTCATTTTGGTTCTTTCTTTAAATGGCCATGTCATCTTTTTGGATCATTTACTGGCTTTCTTGAATTGGATTTCGACTTTCTCTTGAATATCACTGAGCTTCCTTCCATCCAGATTTTGAATTCTATGTCTAACATTTCAGACATTTCAATCTGGTTAAGATCCATTGCTGGGGAGCTACTGCAATCCTTCAAAAGTAAGAAAACACTCTGACTTTCTGAATTGCTGCAGTTCTTTCCCTGATTACATTTTATCTGGGGGGCTGATGTTTATTTTTCTTTTTGTAGTTTCTGTTGTGTGAATGCGGCCTCTGTTTTTATATTTTTTCCCTTGAGGATTTGACTGTGGTATTTCTCTTTTTTTGAGAGGAGTCTTGCTCTGTCACCCAGGCTGGAGTGTGGTGGCATGATCTTGGCTCACTGAAAGCTCCACCTCCCGGGTTCATACCATTCTCCTACCTCAGCCTCCCTAGTAGCTGGGACTACAGGCACCTGCCACCACACCTGGCTAATTTTTTTGTATTTTTAGTAGAGATGGGGTTTCACCATGTTAGCCAGGATGGTCTTGATCTCCTGAACTCATGATCCGCCTGCCTCAGCCTCCCAAAGTGCTGGGATTACAGGCATGAGCCACCGCGTCCGGCCTGACTGTGGTATTTCTAGTGCATAATCTATTGGCTTCTTTTCTGGGTGCTTTCAGAGGGCCAAAGTTCTGTATGGGTTCCTTAGTTGTAGCTAGTTTCCTGCATTGAGTTTCAGAGGCTTTCTATGCTGAAGAAATTTTTGTTTGGTGGTATAATTCAAGCGTTGATACAGTAGATAGCACTTAAGAATATGGGCCAGCAAATAGGCTCTTACTGAGCTGTGGACCACTTTTGTATTTCAGTGATTATGCAGCAGTGCCCTGGGGAGGGGGAGATGGGGCAAGAGATGACCCTCTCACCAAGTCTGTTCCTAGACCTTGGAGAAGCCCCCTTCAATCACTGGCACCACATCTACATCTCCTTAGCCCCAAAAGGGGCCCTTGTAGGCTGCACTTGGCCTTCCACTAGGGGTGGCCCATGCCAAAGGTTAGGTCACAAGGACAGTTGCAACTCTCTGTGAACCTGCCAGTCCTCTGAGTTTGGGAGAGTCACACCAGGTTGTGGGATATGTCTGGTGGTGGTCTGGTAATGCAGTGGGTCAAGGGTGGAGGATCCCTGGGTAGGGCCATGGTGCCACACAGGTGTGCAGTTGGTGTGGTGCCCTTGCCCTGGGATCTTTTAGACCAGCAAATGGCTGTGGAGTCCACCCAGCTCACCATCTCCCTCCCAGGTCTCCCTCCAGTGTCTGCCACAGGAGCAAGCCTGAACAGCTAAATCTGTCCAAAACCTTCTGTGTCCAGATCACTGGGCTCTTCTAGGGCTCCCTCAAAGAGAAGCTGTGGCTAGCCAACAGACTACACCTTGCCCAGACCAGTTTTGCAGAGGGAGGAACATCTAGCACTCACACTGACACAGGAACCCATGCCTGATTCTTCTCTGTGTTTTGAGAGTGGGGCTCCTTCCTGCCTGAGCTCTGGCCACAGATTTCAGCTCAATACCCTTGGGTGGTGTGATTGAACCCTGGGGGGTTGAGACCAGCCTGCAGTTTTGTCTTTTGGCTCCCTGGGGTCAAGCACCAGCAGTGCAGGGGATATGAACTGCTCCCAGGAAGCTGCCAAAACACTCAGGTGGGTTAGTAGAGGCTGTGCTGTATGTACCCTTTTGAAGGAGCATGGGGCCAGCAGAAAAGACGAAAAGACGGCATGTGGATCAGTTGTGCCCTGGTCCCATGAGAAAGGCAGCCCTCCTCTCTCCCAACCTGACAGTCAGCAAGGGCTACAGTTACTCAGAGAAAGATGGAGAGTCTTGAGGGATGGGAACTTATGGTTGCATTTTGCTGTAGCCGCCCCGTGCACTGCAAAACCTTCTGGGCTCCATGCAGGTTTGAGCTCTACCTCTGCCTACTCTTCAGGCACTTCCCTCTGCCAATTCAAATGTCTGTTGGGGTCGTGGGCTCTCTTGTAGCTAGGATCCCAGAGGTCCATGGCAGAGGTGTGGTGCCCCAAAGTTCCTTCACTCACCCCTTCCTTGAGACCTGTTCAGGACCAGAAGCCAGTCCTGCTACTCGAAGACTCTGTGCAGGCTTCCCAGCTTCCTCCCTCTTCAACCTGAGCATCTCCGTGTTCATTGATTTTAAGTGTTTTCTCTCAAAAGATCTGTATGAAGTCTGATGATTTACTCAATATTTTGAGTTCTCTTTGTGGGATAGGTGTTTCCTGGCTGCATCTAGTCAGCAGTATTAGCTTTTTCCCTCTCTGTTTCCTTAAGATGTAAATTCAGGTTATTTATTTGCATTTTTAATGTAAGCATTTATAACTATAAACTTCTGTCTTAACATTGTTTTCCTTACATTCCACACATTTTGACACATGGTGTTTTTATTTTCATTTGCCTCAAGATATTTTATAATTTCCTATGTGATTTCACTTTTGACCCATGCATTGTTGAATATCATGTTGTCTAATTCACATATTTGTAGAATTTCCAGTTTTCCTTCTGCTACTGGTTTCTAGTTTCATTCCATTGTAATAAAAAAGATACTTTCTGTGATTTTAATATTTTAAAATGTATTAAGCCTTGTTTTGTATTTTAACATGTAATTTATTCTAGAGAATGTTCCATGCATACTTGAGAAAACATGTATTCTGCTGCTGTTGGGTGTAGTGTTCTGTATCTATTGGGTCCAATTTGTCTATAGTGTTGTTCAAGTTCTCTATTTCCTTATTGATCTGCCTGATTTTTCTATTCATTATTAAAGGTGTGGTACTGAAGTTTATTACTAATATTGTAGCACTGTCAATTTCTCCCTTCAATTCTGTCCACTTTTTATTTCTGAATTTAGGAGCTCTGATGTTTGATTCATAAATGTTTGTGACTATTGTATCTTCTTGGTGAATTGACCATTTTATCATTCTACAATGTCCTTCTTTGTCTCTTGTAATAGTTTTTTATTTAAAGTCTATTTTGTATGATATTAGTATAGCCACCTCTGCTCTCTTCTGGCCACTGTTTGCTTGAAATATCTTTTTTTTAATCTTTCACTTCCAACTATATGCTCTTGTACACAGTATATAGTTGGATAGTTTGATTTCTTTTTCCATCCTGCCAATCTACCAATCTACGTCTTTTGACTGGGGAATGTAATCTATTTACATGACTTGAAAGTAATTACTGATATGAAAGTATTTACTATTATCATTTTGTTATTTGCTATCTATATATCTTGTGGCTTTGTTATCCCTCTTTTCCTCCCTTACAGCTTTTTTTGTGTTTGACTGAGTTTTTGTAATGACATGTCTTGATTTCCTTCTCATTTCCTTTTATGTATATTCTGTAGATATTTTCTATGTGATTACCATGGGGATTATATAATGTCCTAAAGTTGTAACAATCTATTTTAAAATAACGACAACTTTAACCAAATACAGAAAAAATGGTACTCCTTTACTGCTCTGCCTACCCCCCACTTTATGTTGTTTGTTGATGTTACAAAGTAAACCTTTTTATATTGTGTATTCATTAACATAGATTTATAATTTTTTCTTTTGTCTTTTAAGTCCTATAAAACAAAAAAAGTGGAGTTATTGATCATAATTACAACAATAGTTTTTTAATTTGTTCATGTGTTCACCTTTACTGAGGAACTTTATATTTTCCTATGGTTTTGAGTTTCTGCCTAGTGTCCTTCCATTCCAAACTGAAGAACTTTCTTAAGCATTTCTTGTAGGCAGGCATAATGACTTTTAACTCCTTCAGCTTTTGTTTATCTGGAAATGTCTTAATTTGTTCTGCATTTTTGAAGGATTTTTGCCAACTATCAAATTTTCAGTGGACAGGATTTTTTTTCCAGCACTTAAAATATGTCACTCCACTATTTTGAAGCCTTCAAGCTTTCTGGGTTAATCTTCTGATAATCTTATTTAGGATCCTGTGTACATAAAAAGTTGCTTTTCTCTTATTGCTTTCAAGATTCTTTGTCTTTCACCTTCCGGTTTCATTTTAATGTGTCTTAGTGTGGGTCTCTTTGGGTTTATCCTAGAATGTACTGAGCCTCTTGAAAAGTATTTCCATGTTTTTCCTCGAATTTGAGATTTTTTTCAGCTATTGTTTCTTCAAATAAACTTTCTTCCCCTTTCTCTCTCTCTTCTCCTTCTAGGACTCATGTAATATGTATATTGATCCACTTACTGTTATTCCATAAGTCTCTTAGGCTCTGTTCACTTTTCTTCATACGTCCCTTTTACGGTCCTCAGACTTCATAATTTCAAATGACCTAGATTCCTGTTTGCTGATTCTTTTTTCTATCTAGTCAAGTCAGCTGTTGAAGCCCTCTAGTGAATTTTTAAATTGTTATTGTATTTTTCAGATTAAGAATTTATGTTTGGTTCTTTTTCATAATTTATATCTGTTAAAATCCTCATTGTTTCATATATTATTTTCCTGACTTCCTTTAGTTTGCTGCCTTTGTACTTCTTTTATCTCATTGAGCATATTTAAGACAGTTGTTTTTGAATCTTTGTCAAGTCTGAAGCTTGTTTCTTTCAGGTCAGTTTTGGTATATTTACTTTGTTAATTTGAAGAGGCCATGTTTCTCTGTTTATTCATATGCTTTATAATATTCTGTTGAAAATTTGGCATTTGAATAAAATAGCCACCACAGATAGTCTTTGGAAACTGGCTCCATGCAGGGGAAGACCTTCACAAATTGGCCCAGTGTAAAAGCTTAAATTTCCTCAGGCCTTTTCTTGGAATTCATCTTTCCTGGGCCTGTGCATGTGCTTTTTATCCAATTCCCTTGCTTTTAAAATCTTGATTTCCAGAAGAGTCTCACCTCTGCTCCTTCTCAGGGCCTTAGATGTTCTACTGTATTCCTCTGCCTGTAATCTCTTGCCCCAGGCACCAATAGGTCTGCAGTTATCCTGAAGCCCTCTCATGCCATCATGACTAAACTGTTTTCAGCAACTCCCAACTTGACATCCAAACTCTGCCATCATTTCTGTCAATGTTCCAAGTCAGGCAAGATAGAAACAAGTCCCTTGACCAGTCCCCTATACAAGCCAGAATGTTGCAAACAAGCTTTACTCTTTTTATTTTTTATCCTGAAAGAACAATCAGTCGTTGGTTAGCTTTTCTTCCTTGCTGCATCAGAGAAACAGTGAGTTAAATCTGAACAAAATTTCTACTATTTTGACTGTGGATTTTTCTTGGTTGGGCACTTGTTAGGTTGTTGCAGATCCTTAATGGTTTCCAGAGTTCTCACAGAGCTACCATGATTAGTATGTTGTTGTTTACTTGGTATTTCTGAGGGAGTTGCAGAGCCTGGAGCTTCCTAGTTTGCCATTTTCCACATTCATTATTTACAAAAATATAAATTGGGTGATATACCTCCATAAATTCTATTAAATTAGTCAGTGTCTTCCTATTAAAATAAGACCCTAGCTCCTTGGCCTTCAGGCATTACATAATTTATCTGATGCTTTTGTTTTCCTCTCCCACTGTAATTTGCTCCATTCTTTCCCTTTCTCACTAAGCTCCAACCATAACAATCATCTTTTGGTTCTAAGAAACCTCAAGCTCGTTCTGTCTGGGGGTCTTTTCATGAACTCTCAGTTGTATCTAGAATACCTTTCCTTCTCTCTCTGCATTACTAATGACTTTTTTTGTCCCTTTAGTGTTATAAGACACCTCTTCAGGAATGTTGTCCCTGACCTTTCGGATTAGGGTAGCCCCATTGTTATATGCAACATGGAACCAGAATTTTTTCTTCATATCACTTTTTCTACTGTAAACATATCATTTTTCATGAGGGTATTCATTCAATATCAATCCCCCCTACAAGCTAGTAAACTCTTTAGCATAGAGAAAACATTTGCTAGTTATTGCTATATCTACAGTACCTACCACAATTCCTACGACACAGTAAGCACTTAAATCTATTTTTGATTGTTTCTTTGATGAATTATTGAAGCTTTTCATTTGTCCATTTGCCTTGTTTCACTTGCTTTCCTCTTTAGTCCTATAGAAATGCTGTTGCATATGCTTTTCTTTCTGATTTTAGTACTTACACACTAGGCTAGACTGTCTCAATGTCTTTCCATAGTACCTGGGGATGACCCAGGGAAACATTATGAGAGTAGCAAAGCTTTCTCCTTTCAGTATTCTTTGCCTACCATAATCATTTCCTTTCACTTTAGGTAGCCAGTGCTCTCACCCTGTGAAGAAGTAATTGCATTTCTAAAAATTACCTTGAGTTCTTACTAAATTCTGGATTTATGTCATCAAGAGGCTCTTTTAGCAGCAGGCAGTACATAAGCATATCATGGAATTGCCCACATCAATGACAGGCATGGAAGAAAAATAATTTTACATCCACAACCCTAAAGTAAAGATTCAGAGTTCCTCCTAGTCCATCTCATTTCTTTTTTCATTCCTTCATTCATTGCAATGTATTGAATACCTACTACATAAAGAGTTAATTCAGGAACTAGTAGTAGTACAAAGGTTAATAAGATTTTATTCTTTTATTCCATTCTTTAAATTCAGTCTAGCAAAAGATATAGATATTTGAATAAACAATTATAACATGTTATCAATTATTAATTCATTTAAAAACATTTATTGAGAGTTTACCATGTGTCAGGACCTATACCAGGTATTGGGGAAACAAAGAGGTAAAGAAGTATCTTTCTTCTCAAATTAAATACAATATAAAGGAAAATACACTTGCAAGCAATTATTGTTAAAATCCATGGCCAAGATCTCAGAGAAGTGGGAAATAATTGCCTCATATAATTCTTTCATCAACTCAGCTAATAAAGGCAATTTCTATTCTTAAGAATATTTTTCTGCTGGTCCTTCTAACAAACGGCAGAGACAGACCTCTTTCTGCAGAAGGAAATATAGTATAATATAAGAAGAAAATTACAATAAAGGGAGACAAAAAGACCTATAAAATTAAGGAAATAAATGTCAAGAGGATAAAAGGTTAGAGTAAAAGCACAATTAAACTCTTAATAAGGCCAAATGGGAGCCAATTAAAAACAATAATGCTTCCTCAGTTCAGTTCAGAGCTAAAGAGCTGATAGGGACCTTGTTTGGTCCCTGGTTCAATTCCCTGCTTCTAGGAATTTCAGCTATCCTAGGCAGTGACTGTGATGTTCCCACCTGTAACCCCTGGTTACTATGCATTAGCATTCTTTATAATTCATTGCTTCTTCTGAGGCTTCTCAGAGGCAGTATCTGGTATGGAATTTAGCAGCACACTTACAGCACAACATGGACTATCCAAAACACAACCCCTTAATCTTTATTATGAAGCTGTAAAGAAAGATACAGTGTGAGCATCTGAAACATCGTGAAGTAGCTTAACCTGTTTTGGTAACTTGATGAAGTGACCCTTAGTGAGTGTTTGAATTTTTTTGTCTGTGCTAAGTGTTTCATAATAAAGTATGTGATATTTAAGGTCCCTCTCAGAGTTGACAGTCTATGAATCTGTATATTCTAACGTTTTATTTGACCTTACAAGGGGAAGATCGAATAAAATGACAATTGTAGTGGATACAGTGATGTTCTGCCCAGATCCTACCTCAAAGCCCATCCACCCCTCAGCTTTTTAATATCAGGGGGCTTTTGTGCATGGAAAACACTCATTCTTTGCTGTATTTTTGAATGCTCTATTTATTAAATTTTTGCCAGTAAAACTTCCAATACATTTTTCTTTGATATTTTAACACTTATTATAAACTTAATTAATTAAATCTCTTTAAACAGTTTAGAATAGACTTACTGATTTGGAATGAATTTAATGATTCCTTTGAATGTCTCAAACACCTTCATTAGTAGACAAAACATACAAAATACAATGTTTTGAAAATATATTACTATATCCAGACTTAAGCTTGTTCCAGAAGATTAACAAAACGTGTTTGACTTATTTTCTTCATTACTTCTATATTTCTTCATGTATTTCTAGTGTTATGGCAATGCTAACTTTGATGCCATCCCAGAGTTTCAGTATTCTTATCAAATCAAAAGGATAAAGAACACAAGCTCAGAAATCCATGGATACACAAAAAACCAAACACCGCATGTTCTCACTCATAGGTGGAAATTGAACAATGAGAACTCATGGACACAGGAAAGGGAATATCACACTCCAGGGACTGTTGTTGGGGGGGCGAGGGGGGAGGGACAGCATTAGGAGATATACCTAATGCTAAATGACGAGTTAATGGGTGCAGCAAAACAACATGGCACATGGATACATATGTAACAAACCTGCACATTGTGCACATGTCCCCCAAATCCTAAAGTATTATAATAAAAAAAAAGAAATCCATGGATATAGAATCTGTGTTACCAACCAATCGATTATGAGACTTGATGATCTCAAGAAGATTTTAAAAGATGATGCAGTCTTTTATTGTCATAGTTACAATAAGGATTCTTAAAACCAGATTTCAACTAGATTTTAGCTTTGTATAACTGATGGCTACTCCCAAAATGATGTACCTAAAAGGTCCACTTGTTTGTTGTTTGATAACAAATGTCCCATTAAGCAGCATTCAAATGTATTGTATTAGTCTGTTCCCATGCTGCGAATAAAGACATACCTGAGACTGGGTAATTTATAAAGAAAAGAGGTTTAATGGACTCACAGTTCCACATGGCTGGGGAGGCCTCACAATCATGGCAGAAGACGAAGGAAGAGCAAAAGGATAACTTACCTGGCGCAGGCAAGAGGGCATTTCAGGGGAAGTCCCCGTTATAAAACCATCTGATCTCATGTGACTTATTCACTATCAAGAGAACAGCACGGGAAAAACCTACCCCCACGATTCAATTACCTTCCACCCAGTCCCTCCCATGACACATGTGGATTATTACAATTCAAGGTAAGATTTAGGTGGGGACACAGGGCCAAATCATATCATCTATATACAGAATTCTCCTCTCATCTGGAGTTTCACTTTTTGTGGCTTTAGTTACCCACAGTCAACGGCAGTACAAGAATAATAAGTGCAAAATTCCAGAAACACGCAACTCATAAGTTTTAAACTGCATGTCACTCTAAGTAGCATGATGAAATCTCACACCATCCTGCTCCATCCCGCTCAGGTCATGAATCCTCCTTTTGCCCAGTATACTCTCTGCCCATGAGTCACTTATGAGCCATCTCAGTTATCAGATCTGCTGTAGCATTATCACTATGCTTCTATTCAAGTTACTCTTATTTCACTTAATAATAGCCCCAAAATGCAATAGTAGTGATGCTGATAATTTGGATCTGCCAAAGAGAAGCCATTAAGTGCTTCCTTTAAGTGAAAATGTGAAAGTTGTCAATAAGGAAGGGAAAAATCTTATGCTGAGGTTGTCAAGATTTACAGTAAAATATGAATCTTCTACCTATGAAATTGTGAAAAAGGAAAAAAATTCATGCCAGTTTTGCCGTCACACCTCAGATTGCAAAAGTAATGGGCACAGTGCATGATAAGTGCTTAATTAAGATGGAAAATGCAAAAGTAATGGGCACAGTGCATGATAAGTGCTTAATTAAGATGGAAAAGGCATTAAGTTTGTTAGAGAAAAAACATAAACAGGAACATGTCCCAACTTATTACATCAGGTTCAGTACTATCTGTGGTTTCAGGTATCTACTGAAGACCTTGGAATGTAAGCCCCATGACTAAGGAGGGAATATTATATATGCAATAACACCCTAGTAGCAAAAAGCACACCCCAACACCCAAGTCTTGGTTTTAAGACACTATTATCCAATAAAAGAAGCAGGGCTATTTAAAGAAACAACTGATTCTATGGGTGGAGAGAGAAATTACAAGTGGAACCTGGAATATTTTACTGTGCCAAAAAGTAAGAAATTGCTCTCAAAACAATGAGGGAAATGCTAACTAAAATATATGAAAGGATTGAATGAAAAATTACAAAAATTTCAATCATGTAGTCATAATAGATTCAGACAAGAATCATTAATGGGTGCTGAAATCATTGAGTGAAGATTTCTTCGGATACTTACATACTTTCAACGGTAGCGCCCCACAGTTTATTTGGCTTTAAAGGGAAAATGGTATGTTTACAATGGAGAATCCTGACAGATAACACCTTAATCTAGTGATCAAAATTAACATCACCAATATCTGTGACACCATTGATGTCACAGAGGACATAAATCACATACATATTTCCTAATCAAAACTAACTACCTGAATTTACATGAGGAAATAGGCAAATCCAAACTGAGTTTCATTTTACAAAACAACTGGTCTATACACTTCAAAATGTTAATGTATAAAAGCAAAAATGGCTGAGGAAATCTTCTAAATTAAAGAAGATTAAAGTGATATGAATTTCAATGCAATGTGTGATACTGGCTTGGATCCTGGACTAGGAGAAATTGTTATAAAGAATATTATTGGGATAATTGGTAAAATCTGAATATGGAGTGTATGTTCAAAGATAATTTTTATCAATTCTAAATTGTATGAGTTTAATATTATATGGTGGCTAGGTAAAAAAATGTCCTTGTTCTTAGATAGTGCACAGTGAAATATTTTGTGGTAAAATCTTTAAGTCTGAAACTTACTCTCAAGCATTTCAGTGATTTAGCTATAATAACAATTACATATATACATGTATGATAAAACAAATGTGGAAAATGTAAACAGTTGGTGAATCTGTGTAAGTAAAGGATATACAGAAACGAGGAATATGGGTTGTTGAGAGGAATGAAGCACTATTATTGTTTCACTATTTTTGATTGACAAATCCCTTGAAAGAAATATGTTTTGTTTTAGGCCCATGAGTTGTATTACTTTTTTCAGTGTACTACAGTATACTATTTGGAGAGTAGTATATGTATATTACATAGTAACATATACATATACACATATTCTGTATACTACTATGTACTATATATAGCAAATATAAAATATACTGCAATATCCTAGGAGAGTAAAGTTTAACCACTACACTTTTTTACTACATTGCTTAGATACATTACACACCATACTTCTGATGATATGTTTACAGTGTTGCTACTTCTTTCTGGTAGGTCTTACCTCCCCTCCTCAGTCTCAGCTGAAATACAGCCTCCTCTCCAATCCTACACTGTCTTCTCTAGAAGGCTGGGTCTCCTTCTCCTCTGCTCCCGTTTCCCCTGAATCTTCATATTATGCTCTGATGTTGCCATTTTTCTTTCTGCCTTATAGTTACCTGCTTTCAAATGATGTTTCTGGACTGCTCTCAAACATTCCCCCCTATTCTCCACTCACAATTTTGAAAGGGAGTGTGGGATTTATTTTCCTACAATCTTATAACTTCCGTCTCCCTTCTCTCTGCTTGCTACTGCTCAGAATATCAGAATAGTTAAGATCTGCAGGCTTTGGTATAAGTCTCACCCCACTTCAAATGCTGGTTCCACAACCAGACAGGTTGAATATTACATTCTCTATGTCTCAGTTTTCTTATCATTAAAATGGTAAACTGTATTCATAATGTCTTAGTGAGCATTACATAAGTTAGTGAATTCAAAATTCAGCACAACAATTAGTGAAAAACCACTCAGTGAATATTAACCTGCTATTACCACCACCACCACCATTACCATTATCATCATCATAATCATCATCGCTATCATCACCACCAACATCATCAATGCCACAGTGGCATAGTAGCTATTGGGTGCCACAAAGTCAGAACAATTGATGACATGTAATGTCTTAGGTTGCTAAAGTTAAAGAGTACTTAATAAAGTATTAACCATATTTAACTCTTATGACCCAAACTGCAGAAACTCTCATGGAGGAAAAGTCACAGTAATTTTTAGTCCTGAATTTGCCAAAAGCATCCCTTAATTCCTTTTTTTTTTTTTCTGATGGAGTATTGCTCTATTACCCAGGCTAGAGTACAGTGGCACAACCTCTGCTCACTGCAACCTCCACTTCCCAGGTTCAAGTGCTTCTCCGGCCTCAGCCTCCCGAGTAGCTGGGACTACAGGTGCTCAGCTAATTTTTGTATTTTTAGTAGAGACGGGGTTTTGCCATGTTGGCCAGGCTGGTCTCAAACTCCTGACTTCAAGTGATCCACACTCCTTGGCCTCCCAAAGTGCTGGGATTACAGGCATGAGCCACCATGCCCAGCCCATTTATTCTTAACATAATTAATCTACCTTAACTTTAACAATAATATGTTTCTCAGAAGTGGAGAAGTGTATTAACCAAATAGAATATGACTTGTGTAACACTTGGTCCATCCTTTTAGGCACCATCTATTGAGTACTTACTATGTACCAGGCACTCTTCTAGAGGTTAGCAACATTGCAATAAACAAAGTAGATAAATTCTGTGCTCTCATGAAACACACTCCAAACAGAGATAGGAGATATAGTCATCCCATTAAAAATATACTGTATATTACATATTAGTGACAAAAGCAAAGACAAAAGAGTAAGGACATAGAGAATAATAAGGAAGTTGCTACTTAAATGACATCATATAAGGCCTCTCAGATAAGGAATCATTTTTGAAATTTCTGGTCAAATTCATTTTTTCATATTTTAAATAAAATAAGACATCAAGTAAAACAATATACACTGAACTCATACCTTTAATTGCATAAAATCTTGCCCAAGATCAAATATTTAAATAGAAGAGCATAATTACTGATTATGGATGAATTCCAATTCACAGGTATACCCGGGGCTCTCAAGAATATATTGGAATACGCTCCAATTGCAATTAGTTCCATAATGTGAAGTGCCACTTGTTTTTCTGTGAAACAAGGAAACCAGCCTGGGGCGACTAGTTTACACTAGCCTGAGCTACATTTAGGCAATTTCTGGGAAGTAGTTTATTCCAGACTCATTTATCAGTCTACAAATACCATTCTCCTCTGAGTTCTGTGTCTGTTCAATATGCTAATAGTTAGAGGTAGTCTTCTATAATTAGAGTATGGCAGGCCATTTATTTTTCTCTTCCCCACCTACTATTTTGTTATCCTTCATTTCAAATATACTAAAAGCTCCTGAAAGCCTCTACTTTGAAAAAAAAATAAAATATATGCTTCCAATTTTGAGGTTCCTATCACATTATATAAGAGATCCCATATTTCATTTGGTAGTGGACACACTGTCCAGATTCATCTTTAAGAATGAAAGAACTTTTCTCCCAGCTGCTGGAACTGCTTTCAGCAGAGTCCTCAGCTATCAACCTCTTTTGGAAGTGCCTTGGTTGAAGAGAACTGCCTTGACCACGCATCTAGGAAATGGTCAATACAAGACTATCAAGGCCAGTCTCCTCACCTAGCTCAGGACAGTTCTGTAGGGCCAGTCCACACCAAGAGCTCTCTAGAGGTCAGTTATGGTACTCACTGAGATTGTATTCCAGCCCAGTTTTTTCTTCTGTCCAAGCTTGCTTCCTTTTTTTCACTTTCACGGCTATTTTTTCCAGGGTACTCTCTAATAAGCTGTCATATTACAGGTCTTCCTGGAATTTGGAAGAAATTTAATGGCTTCCATGAAAGACCTAATGGATGCAGGAGGGTGAGTCCCATTGTATCTCCAATTAATTCAACCACTCACCCCCCGCTCCCCTGCCCACCAAAAAAAAAAAAAAAGATGTATCCTGGAGAATAACAATGGATACCACAAACTCAGCCAAGCAATACTAGCTCAAATATGGCATCTTTGCTAGCATATATGACAATGACCTTAGGCACCTGGTATGTGACCATTCATCTGTCAAATACATTATTTTCTAACCACACCAAAAGCAATCAGAAAGAACTCTCATTCACTTGAAATGGACAATAGTATACATTTGCAATCTTGTCCAAGGGCTATGTTAACTCTTCTGTTCTGTTGCTATATAGTCTAAGAGATCTTGACGACTAGGATATCACAGAAAACTTCATTAGTCCACTATATCTAGGATGTCATGGCAATTGAACCAACTAGAAAAAAAAAGCGACAAGTACATTGTAGGCCTAGGTAAAATATATACACACTAGAGGATGAGAGATAAACTCTACAGAGATTCAGGACCTGACATGTTAGTAATATTTTTAGAAGTCCCACGGTTTTGAGTATTTTGGGATATCCCTTCCAAAGAAAATACAAATTATTGCAATTTGCACTTTCTGTCATGAATAAGGAAGCACCTTGCCTAGTAGGCGTTTCCATGTTCTGGAGGCAGCATATTCCATTGCCAGGAATACAGCACCAAATCATATGTCAGGTAGCATGAAAGACTGCTAACTTTAAGTAAAGACCAAAGCATTAAAAGAATCTATAGAAATTCAGACTGTGGTGCAAGTGACCCTTCCCTTGAGTGATATAAACTACTGGTATGACATAGCATTAATCTATGGTGGGAAAAGGTGCCATGTGGTGTTTATTGAAAGCCCAATGGGAGAATCAAAATGCAGATGCCTAGGGTTGTAGAGTAAAGCTGTGCCATCTACAGCAGATACATCTTTTGAAAAACAGGTCCTGGTTTGCTACTGGGTCCTGGTAGAAGTGCAGTGCCTGATTATGGACACCAAGTAAACATGAAGCCTGAACTGCTCATTTTGAGCTGGGTAATATTAGACCACAGGGTGGGTCCAGGACCTATACATCCTGAGATAAAAGTAGCACATTCAGGATTAAGCATTAACAGAAACAGACAACACGAGCAGGTAGCTTAGGTACTGAAGTCATCCACTATTGATGCTGTAGCTCTTGACCATCATCTTATGCCTATCAAAATAGAGGGGGATCCCTTCTAGCCAATGAACAGAACAGGATAAAAATCCAAATTTCATGCTTCAGGACATTGGTTTTGGCAAAGGTTTTTTTGAGTAAATCCTCAAAAGCACAGGCAACAAAAGCAAAAATAGACAAATGGGATTACATCAAGCCGAAAAGCTTCTGCATAGCTTGATGCAACAGCTTGATAGAATATACAAGGAACTCAAACAACTCAGCAACAAATAGTAAGAATGTGATTAAAAAGTGGGCAAAGGATCTGAATAGATATTTTCAATAGAAGACATACAAATGCCCAACAGGTATATGAAAAGATGCCCAAGTTCAATAATCACCAGGGAAATGCAAATCAAAACACAATTAGATAGCTCACTACAGTTAAAATGACTATTAGCAAAAAGACAAAAAATAACAGATGCTGATGAGGATGTGGAGACAGACAAATGTGCAACAGGTATATGAAAAGATGCTCAAGATCAATAATATCAATATATATATATGTATATGTATACAGACACACACATACTGTATCCATTGCGTGGTTTCACAGGCCTGCCACATATAATTTAAGCCATCTTTTCTCATTCAATGTTTTTCTTCCTGTAAAACTTGTTAAGGCAACTTAGTGACAAAACGTAATGTTGTATTTACACTTCTATACAAAAACAACAAAGAGCTGAATATATGGTTTTACTTGGATATAATTTTAAAGCACAATGTGCTAAATTTAAAATAAAGAAGATTTATAATAATATGCTCAGTAAAAAAATGGAATATATACAATGGAGTATTGCTCAGCCATAAAAAGAATAAAATTCTGTCATTTGCAGCAACATGGATTGATCGGGAGGACATTATGTTAAATGAAATAACCCAGGCACAGAAAGGCAAATATCAAATGTTCTCATACATACGTGGGAGTTAAAAATGCTGATCTCATGAAGCTAGAGAGCAGAATGATAGACCAGAAGCTGGAAAAAATTGGGAAAGGGGACGTGAAAAGTGGTTGATGAATGGGTACAAAAAATACATTTAGAAGGACAGGTTCTAGTGTTGGATAGCACAAAAGGATGACTATGCTTAATAATTTATTGTATATTTGAAAATAGTTAGAAGAGAAAATTTGGAATGTTTCCAATACAAAAAAATGATAAATGTTTAAGGTGATGGATATCTTGATTTGGTCATTACACATTGCATGCATGTATGAAAATATCACATGTGCCCAATAAACACATATAATTATTATGTATCAATTTCAAAAAAAAAATTTGGTTTAGAGATGGGTTGGCTTGGTATGTGTGTGCAAGCAAGAAATGGATGAAAGCTATATCACAGACTGACATTGAGGTGGCCCTTAGCAACAGTGACAGGCAGAAATCCTGTCAATAGGTAGAGCTATGGCAGCGCATGTGGTGAGCTCTTTATGTAGAAAAGGAAGTGTCCTGTAGTTAGAATGTGCATGGGTTCATGAGCAATGGCAAATGGCTTGACTGGGAGGTTAAGGGGTAGGAAAAAATAAAATTGAAAGGACAGAAAAATACGGTCTGAGGCAGAGGGATTTGCATGGACCTATAGGAATGGGAGTGAAATATAAAGATTTTTGTATCAAATGTTAACATGTACCAGAAAGCACCTACCATGGAAGAGGCACGAAATAACAAGCTAGACAATACGAGCCAGCCAGTTCACATCAGCAAGTCTTTCTCATTAGCCTCCCTAGTGCTAGCACAACACTCATATAAATAAAATGACTATATTTTCAGGGGTAGAAGTTTTGCATAGGATCAACAGAATAGCCCTCCACTTACTGAGGCTGATAAGTGACTGGTCCAATCAAATATGCAATCTGCTAGAAACGGAGACCAATACAAATTCTCTGGAATGGCACCATCTCGACAGGAGACCAAACAGTCCCTTGGTGATTGGACCTTTCATCCTGGAAGAAGCCGTAATTCATTTTTATAGGAATAGACACATGTTCTAGGTATGGGTTTGGCTTTTCTGCCCATAGCACTTCAGCCAGCACCACTACTTGAAGACTTAACAGAGGTTTGATTCACTGGTGTGGGATCCTACATGATAGAGCATCAGATCAAGAGATTCACATTAAATAAAGGAGGTTGAAGAGTGGGTATCTGGTGCCTGACCACTGGATCGCTGATTTGTATCCACATACCACACAAACCAAAATTTGCTGGTCTGAGGGAGCAATGGAATGGCCTGTTGAAGGCACAGCTGAAGTGCCAGCTTGAAGATGACATTGTCAATGTGGGGCTCTAACCTCCCAAATACACTGTACCCCCTAAATCAATGATCTTTATATGGTATTGTATCCCAGGTGCTTGAATACATGGATCCAGGAACTGATATATGGAAGCAAGAGTGGTCCCACTTATCACCACTCACAGTGACCACTTGGGAAATTTGTGCTTCTCATACCTGCAACTCTTGGAGCTGCATGGCTTGAAGTGCAAGCCAAAGAGAAAATGCTTCCACCAGGAAACATAGGAAAATTCTAGTTGTAATATAAGCTTTGGCTGACACCTGGGCATTTCAGGTTCCTTATAGCAAGTGACCAGCTTAAAATAAAAATGGTCACCATCTTGGCGGTAGCAATTAACCCTGAAAGAAAGTAGGGATTCTTATATACAATGGGGGGCAGGAAGAAATATGTTTGGCACCCATGTGGTCTATTTATCTACGTCTGATGATAAATGGACAAGTGCAGCTATGGCTTGAAGAGGACAGAGTGGCCAGGAGCTCAGGATGGTCACCACCATGCCACTGGGAAGCCACCAAGAACAGCAGATGATGAGGAAAATCTAAAGTGGATAGTGAAGAAGGATTTGATAAATATCATTTGAGACCTTGCAAATAGCTGTTTCTGCAAGGGTACCAGTTTATCCTATCAACCTTATTCTTACAAGATTCCGCCAGCAAAAGAAACCTATTAAGATCCTAGAAGATTGATTTTCAGTATGTATATGAAGATGTATATCTGAGTGGTATAAGCAGTAGACTGGATTACTCATTGGTATTCTCCAAGATGTCCCTTTAAGAATGAAGGCCTTATTTTACCAGCTTCTGGAAGTGCTGACAGCTGTCAGCCCTTAGCTGTCAGCCCTCTTTGTTAAGTGTCCTGGCTGAAAAGCGCATCCTTGCTCAAGGTCATGGCTTCTCCCTGGGTGCAGCAAATAAAGACTGATCTCAGAGTTATAAAGGACTGACCCCTTTGCCCCAACTCATGACAATCCCCAAGAGCCATCCAGTCTCAGACTTTCCTCTGGGATTATCTATGACTTTGATTAGACTGCATCACAGCCCACTTTTCCCCTCTTCCCAATTCTGCTCCCTCCTCTTCCATTCTATAAGTACTGTTTCCAAGATAATTACCTAATAAGATTCCTGCTCATTAATCTTTATGTCATTTCAGGAAACTCAATCTATGAAACCATTGATAGTTTCATGTCAAGCAAATTTATGCTCTGAACCAAAAATCAAGAGACTCTTGTTCTAGTCATGTGTTTGCTTTTAATGTGTTGATTTCCCCCAAGCAAGTCAATAAACTACACGACCTTTATTTTTAATCATCACATTTATGAGAAAGGAAAGAAATTGCTGTGGTTCTTAGTCCTAGACTAAGAACCAGAATACCTATACTTAAGTTCCTGAGTGGCTGTTAATTGGTTTTGTGACCTTGAGAATAACAATCCAAGACTTTTGTCCTGTCTCTAAAATAAGAAGTAGACTAAATGAGTTTTAATGCTCTTTCCAGCTCTAATAGCCTGTGGGTCTAAATATATAAATCCCACAATCATTATTTCTGTAACATAGCATTTAAGATGGCATTTTCCATTTTATGAATAACCTTGTTGTCAAGAAAAAAATTTTTTTAAGTCCTGATGCTCATCTCTGACTTCATTCTTTCTCATCTCATTGTTCTTTCCTTGACATTTTTAAATCCTCCTTAGATATGTTCCTTCTTTTTTTCTATTCCTAGAAAGATGTGCAAATAATGGGGGAACAACATGAGTATCAGCATTGACATACAACTGTTAGTTAGCCTAATCTTAAACATTTCATGTTTTCTGCTCTTTTCCCTTTTTTTTACCATCTCTATTGCATTGTGGGGATTCTCTACCTTGGTCTTTTTTTCCTATATTCATCAAGCGTTTACTACTAGAGCTCTTCATAAATATTGTCAAGTTTCACCAAATTCTTTCCTTCTACTAATACCCTTTCTCAACTAGCTTCTGCTCCACTCCATTCAATTTGCTCCCCTTTCTGGTCATTATCATAGAGGTTGCCTCAAACTAGTCCTTTCCCTTTCCTATCTCTACTCTCATCTAAATGATCCCACACGTTTTCACAAAGAAGACAAGAGATGTCAACACATTGCAACAGGAGCAATTAGAAATGGGCTTGACGGCTGGCTTGTGTCATTCTGGACATCTGAGGAGGAGCCAAAATTAGAAATGAGCTGAGTCTGTTTATGGCTTAGTGCTGCCAGAGGAGTTTTCTCAGTTAGTTCTCCAAGGCTATATTTTCTGAGTCATCTTTCACAGCTCGCAGGCCAAAACTCATAACTCATATGCTGTGTGCTCCATCAAGACACAGATAATGTCAGAAAGTGGTTACTCTCCAAAGGAAGATCTTTACTCATGTCCTGACGGACAGCCCACAGAGTCTGTGAAATGAAAGGCATATCGCTCACCTGTAACAAAGTTGCAGTGAAAATCTAAACCATACAGGTGCCTCACAATAAAAGTTAACTCATCTTCTCATTCTCATCTCTCCAAACCAATGATGTACTTAAAAATGAACCATGTTAAAAAGACACATATATTGGCATGGTTCACAGACTCCAAGCTATGTGAAACAGTGACTTCATGGAAGAATGGGAAAGTGAGAAACCATGGGATCCCTCGGTTAAT
Organism: Hylobates moloch; assembly: GCF_009828535.3. Taxonomy (NCBI): domain Eukaryota; kingdom Metazoa; phylum Chordata; class Mammalia; order Primates; family Hylobatidae; genus Hylobates; species Hylobates moloch. The sequence continues at coordinate 36,297,435 of NW_026652297.1, read as the reverse complement.
ATCTCCCAGGCTTGTTACCTTCTGGAGGTTTACTTTTTATTGTTCCATGAATGTCAAAGATAGTGGTGTTGTTGGTATTGTTTTCAAATCTTGCCACTAAATTGCACAGAATCAGTGGGAGGATAAAACCCAACTCTTTTAAGCTAACACGATTTTGAGGTTTCTTCTTTCTATGACCCTCTAAATGCCAAAGTTGTCAGCTGCCTCCCTAGTGTTAATTATTATTAACTATACCCTATTCCCAATGCCTGGGTCTTAGATGGCTTTACAACAAAAACATTTGCCTGTCCTCAACGCATGAGGTCACTAAACCAAGCGATAATTGTTTTCTTTCTGTCTTCCCCTCTTCCTTTCTTCATTTCTTTCTTTGGTTTAAGGAATAGCTTATAATTGCAAAGGCTGTAATAATGGCATCACCAGAGATGGTTACTATACTAGTCCATTTTCATACTGTTATGAAGAAATACCCAAGACTGAGTAATTTATAAAGAAAAAGAGGCTTAATGGACTCACAGTTCTACATGGCTGGGGAGGCCTCACAATCATGGCAGAAAACAAAGGAGCAACAAAGGCACGTCTTAGATGGTGGCAGGCAAGAGAATGTGTGCAGGGAAACTACCCTTTATAAAACCATAAGATCTCATGAGACTTATTCACTATCAAAGAGAACACCTGGGAAAAACCTACCCCCACGATTCAATTACCTCCTACCAGGTCCCTCCCACAACACGTAGGGATTATGAAAGCTACAATTCAATATGAGATTAGGGTGGGGACACAGCCAAACCATATTAGTTACTAATTATAGGATTTTGACTAAGCAAGGGTGGGGCCTAGGAGCTTACTGATACACATAAATCACAGCCCATTCCACCTACTCTGTTGTCCAATTGAGCTCCAAACACTGACATGAAGCTGGGGATGCTACATTAATGCCACAGTTGATGCTAACAAAAAATAAGGATGCTGGCTATGAAATTTCTTGGAGAGAAGGAAATATTTACTGTCTGCATCACAGCTTTTGTGTTCTTTAAATATTGCTCCCCAAGCCTGCTGACTTTGTAAGAGAAAACAGGTTGGACAGTCTGTTTCTCACATTCAAGGCTCTCAAAACAAATAAAGATGGGAACAGTAGCGCCATCAATGGATGTTGGTAAGCAGTAACTAATAAAAGCCAGGATAAAACACCTGGCACATGGAGGGTGCTGGGTTAATCACCATCAACCTAAAGTTAATACATATTGGCTGCAATGTTGATTTAAATGACAGGATAGGCGTCACATTACAACCATCTTTTCAAAATTTGTACTCTACTTCTTCAATGTATTTTGACCACAGTATGTAATATAAGGTGTTAGAAAAGTTTACATTTATTACTTGTTGAAATATTTTGGACTCTCAGCTATATTAAAAATATGCTGTCTGCAAAAACAAAGATGATGGGTGGACCAACATGTTCCTTAACACTACCAGCATAATATGTTCCCAGCTCTGCAAGGGGAAATGATTGCAATTCCTTCAACTACTGAGAAGAAATTGGTCAAGGGAGCATCACTATGGGTACACCAAATGATGTTAACAAGCTCCTTCACTCCACCATCCACCCTAACTCTCTGGAAATGCACTGTGCTATTAACCATGTGAGAGGCATGTTTAAGAAAAAATTGATGACAGCACATCATATCCTAGAAAATTGAGAGCTATAACATTTCCAAGCACCATGTTCCCATGAGAAATAATCATAAGGTGCCCCCTTTTGACATCATTTATGTTTTATGCCTTACCCAACAATGATATAGTGAGGGATTAGAGTTTCTTTTTAAAAATTGTTGCCTGGGTGTGATGGGTCACACCTGTAATCTCAAGACTTTGGGAGGCTGAGACAGGAGGGTTGCTTGAGGCTAGGAGTTTGAGACCAACCTGGGCAACATAGTGAGACCTGTCTCTACAAAAAGTAAATTAGTCAGGCACAGTGGCACATGCCAATTGTCCAAGTTACTCAGGAGGCTGAAGCAGAAGGCAGGATTGAGCCCAGGAGGTCAAGGCTGCAGTGGGCCATGATGACATCACTGCACTTCAGCCTGGGTGATAGAGCAAGACCCTATCTAAAAAATAATAAATACATACATACATACATACATACATACAAATTTGTCAGCCAGGTGCAGTGGCTCATGCCTGTAATACAGTCACTTTGGGAGGCCAAGGCGGGTGGATCACCTGAGGTCAGGAGTTCGAGACCAGCCTGGCCAACATGGTGAAATATAAAATTAATAATAAAAATTAATACAAAAATTAGCTGGGCATGGTGGCAGGCACCTATAATCCCAGCTACTCGGGAGGCTGAGGCAGGAGAATCACTTGAACCCAGGAGGCAGAGGTTGCAGTAAGCCAAGATCACGCCACTGCACCCCAGTCTGGGCAACAAGAGCAAAACTCCGTCACAAAAAAAATAAAAAATTGTCAGCAACCCAACATGCTATGGCATAACAGCTGTAATAATAAATCATTGCATTGATATATTTGTATAAGGCATTAGAGTTTCAAACGCCTACAAATGTATTCTTACTCAATTAAATACTCTCAATATCTTTTAAGATCTTACAAACAAAAGATCTCACACACAAAAATACAACATCAAACGAAGCATTATTAGCTCCAACCAGAAAATGATGAAAAGTAAGGCAGGGGATGTTAAGTAACATTCCAAGGTCACAAGCTGACAGATTTGAGAAAAGGTTAGCAAGAAACAACAGACAGAAATATTACCAAGACGGTAAAGGTCAGATGCTGAATAACTCAATTACCAGAAATAATGAATATATAAAGGAAAAATTTTAAGCCTCTACTAACTCAGAAGCCTCAATTCTGTTAACCACTTCAACAACTCCACCCCACCAAACATTTGAAATTAAACCCCTAATTTTACTTTTTTTAATTTTTTTTCTTCTTTTTCTATTAGAAGTATAAGTGAATAAAGAAATTACCTAATCTGATCATCATAGATAAGGATTCCATACCTTTGTTGTATTGCTGACACCTTTGGCCAACTGCTAAGGTCTGTAGACCACTCCTCAGATGAGTGTTTGAATGTATGAAAAAAATACGTAGGATTACAAAAGACACGAATTGCATTGAAGTATCCAGAAAAATGTGATTTAATGATGTCTTTCTATATGAATGCATTAAGTAACAAACTCTAGCTGCAGGTCTAATAACTACTATAATTTTCAAAAATAGTGATAAAGCATAAATGATGTTTCAAGATATCCGCAACAACTGTGATATTATATAAAAATATCAGTGTTTTCTACTGCTGACAAGGTCAGAGACACTCTTAATACTACTGTGGTTTGTGCCAACATATGTAATTGAAGAAATGGCTAAATTTCAGTTAGTAGTTAATTATTCAAAAGATGGAATTTTACTGCTTGCGTTCTATCCAAGGGCCTCTTGTGGGTCCATGGACCCTATATCAAAAACTCCTACCATATAACAAGGAAAGGATAGGAACATTCAGAATGCACATAAAGTATTCATCGTAGCCTGAATTAGGATAAGGTTTCATCAGCCCAGACAAGAACACTGTCTTGAGCTTCTCTTACAATTCCCCATATCCCCTAGAACAATGTTTGATAAATAGCCGTCAGGTGCTCAGGAATACTTGTCTTTGGACTCATGGCTGGCCATACCTCATGGCTGAGTCCTGCGGCAGGGTCTCCCTTCCTGAGCTGACTTCTGTCCCTCCTGGTGATAGGTGGACCCTCCTTAACAAAACAAGCGTGTGGCCTTCACGCGCCAAAAGAGTAAGAATGAAACAGCCCCTTATCTCCATTGGCAGGTGGAAAAATTACAATAGCAAAATGGGAACAAAACAAATTAAAAACATATCAGAGAGAATGTTTCATTTAATATAGTTTCTACTTGACAAATTATTTCTCCTCCTAGTGGAACGCTTTATTTTATATGACACTAAATGGCAAGAATAAATCAAAAGCATTGTTTAGTTGGGGTAAGGAAAGAAATAAACTTGAATGAATTTAAACTCTAAGTCAAAATGGTGCAGATACCTCTGACAAATTACACTGATTTTTCTCTCAATGGTTTCATTATGCAAATTATGTTATTTGTTTTCTAGCTTTGCCCAAAATAAATGATGGTGCCAGATTAAAAGCAGATCATATCTTTATCAAGGATCTCAACAATGTGACTTAAAGTATTACAAAATGTACCATATGCTGGCCGTTTTTATATCACCCATTGATCATTTAATTTCAAATGTTGATGTGACAATGTAATATCATCACTTCAGTTTTTTTTAATAAAGATCCTGTATGTAGGGCAGTATCATGGAAAATTAGAGCTTACAGTAAGGAGAACAAAATGGCTGCAATCTTTCTAGTCTTCCTGCCATATAAATTATTTCTTATTTTGTACCAATATGTTTACATTTCCTATTATGCCTCCACAGTAACAGTAGAAAAAAAGGCCAAGTATTTCTGAATTAATGAAATAGCAAAATGAGGCATATTAAAATAAATTGTTCTCTGGATCAGATTTGTTCTGTGGTGACGTGTCTTTTCCAGGCCAGGAGAAACCATTTCCCAGTCCAATTATTTCCCTTGGATTGTCCCTCAATTCTCAGTTTTGTTTCCTTATATCTCTGCTTAGCATCTTCTCAGTGTGGGCACCACAAGACTTTTTCTTTCATGCCTCCCTGGCTTCTGCTCATGACTTTGTTCCTAGAGCAATCACACAGAAAGCAGCATGAAATAAACAATCTAAAACAATGATTCTAAACAATAAATCTAAAACAATGATTCAAGCAAGTTGAGAATCATTTGCTTTAACTCTGGTAGTCAAGTAAATATCAAAAACATATGAAAAATACAGGAGAGAAATAGTTAAAATTCAGCAAATCTATTCACTTTTTTTCCCTCTAAAGATTGGGAAAAGACTCTAATTGATTTAGCAGTAGAAGGGTTCATATTTAGATTATTTACATCATTTTACTAGTAAAATCTTCATTCTCCGTGATCTCTATACCCTGACCCACCAGTAAAGTGTCTTCCTGAGCCAGAAAACTATGGGTTTTTTTAGAAATCATAGCTATACTGCAGCCAGACAAAAAAAAAATAGACAGGAGAATAATGTTTTAGAACATTGGCTATGAGCACTAAAAGACAGTTATACCATCTTGATTTACTGTTCAGTTCAAATCAGTAACATTTATTGAGCCTTTGTGATGTGCAAGGCTTTTGAAACCACCGGCAATGGCTGTGCATAGGTCATGAGTAGAAGGAGTGATGATCTTTATCCTATGGACTATAGTAAGATGTTTAAGCAAGGAAATGACCTGGCCCTGTTACAGTCGTCAGTCAGGCAGACATAACCAGAGCAGGTGAGGGTCCCCCCAGCCACCAGGAATGTCAGGCAACTATGAAGTGATGGCCTGGTGGTGGCTAAACTGCCTCTCTAAGATAATAATCGGTCACAACTGGCGCCAAGGAAAGGCAGTCTCCCAATAGATAGAAAAAGTATGAAACTCGTGATCAGCAGCTTCCCAAGAAGATCTCAGGGGTTGGGCAAGTGGGCTCAGGCATGTACACTAAAAGGTAAAAATGGTAAGTTTAACTGGTAGATGACCTCCTAGGAACATTAGTCCGGTAAAGGAAGAATGCCTCAAGTGAGCATGTGCACCACACCAGTACATACACTGCATGCTCCCCTCCCAATTGCTGACAGGCCACTGCTCATGTAGAATGCCCATCCCAAGGGAAAAATCAGGGAAGAAGGGATGCAACCCCTTGGAAGCATGCCAACATACAAAACCCCAAGTCAAAGGGCAAACAGTGCACTTGATCTCTCAAGTCGCCGGCTTGGCCCTCTTCCAAGTATACCTTACTTCCTTTCATTACTTCTCTAAAGCTTTTAAATAAACTTTCACTCCTGCTCTAAAACTTTCCTCAGTTTCTCCCTCTGCCTAATGCCCCCAGTTGAATTCTTTCTTCTAAAGAGGCAAGAAGTAAGGTTGCTGCAGACCCATATGGATTTGCCACCACTAACAGCCCTAGCTTCACTTTAGTAAGATTATTAAAAAGAAAAAATTGAAAGAAAATAAGCATTAAAGAATGGCAGGCAACCTATGTGACTTATTTCTCCTTGCTTGATATTCATGCGTCCTTTGCAGTTTTCCACATTCTAGTGAGCAAGTGCCATGCAATTCATATCTCTATCTATTTCTACATCCAATCTATTTCTATGTAACTATCAAAGAATCATTCAATATTAGTATTAGGCCAACTAGTTTAAGCCCCATTTTAAAGAGTAAGAACTTGAGGTCAAAAGTGTTTGTTTCATTTAAAGTCATGTAGCCAGTGGTATAGTTGAGATTAAATTCCAAGTTTATTGACTTCATAGCAAGTGATCTTTCCAATATTTTATGGTCTATGGAGTCAGGCTTACAAAATTTTAGTGTTTGATTAATTCTAATAACATTGCTAAGACAGTGTGTTTTGAATTTTTTTAAATGTTAGACCTAGGAGTCACAACTAAAAATTCCTTATGCCTTACAATTCAAAAGACTTTCTAATAAGAAAAAAACAAATTACTCAGAATGTTAAAATAACGTCTAATGAACCAACTCAAATATGATTACCCTATAAGAATATTAATGCATTGTTTTAGCATGTAACCAAAAGGCTTATGAAATATTAAGAAAATAGATCTGTTTTCTTAATCACTAAATTATTTGGAGAATTCATAGAGAATGAAAGACTATTCTCATTGCAAGAATGAAAGACTATTCTCATTGCAAGAATGAAAATTTTATTTCATATATTGAAAAAGGTTTTCAAGTAATTTGGATTAAGTCATTTATTTTGGACTTCTTGTTAAATAGGGCAGGTTTATCTCGTCTTCCTCCCAAACTCCACTAAAATAAAAGCAAAGGAAATCGATATAAACCCTCGAAGACAAAAGACATGAGTTCAGAGATACTGGTGGGTGACAGATGTTGATAAAATTTTGTAAGATGAAGTGTGGGTAGAGGAGCAGTAGTTAACAGAAAAGAGAAAGCTAAAAGCCTACTGTCAGCTTTGGGGGAAATGGTGGTTGTCAGACGGAAGCAATGCCTCTCATGGTTCAGAACCCTAGAGAGTTCAGAGAGCAGAGCCACCAGGAAACTATAACTCTCAAAATGGGGGTGGGTCAGAGCTGACAATAAGAAGACTGTTCAAATGTCAGTATATGTATAAAAATCAGTTATACATCTGTGTCTTCTTCCCAAGCATAGACTGTCAAATACCTGCCCCTTCCCTATTCTGGAATAAAACAGGGGATTCAATCTCAGGAGAAATAAAGCTGAAGAGGCTCTTGCCTCAGGGACAGTAATCACACCTGAGGGTTCAAGTAGAGTCCCTGTCAGAAACAGGGTAACTAAGAGGTGATCTACATATTGACTGGGCACAGTGGCTCAGGCCTGTAATCCCAGCACTTTGGGAGGCTGACGCAGGTGGATCACTTGAGCTCACGAGTTTGAGACCAGCCTGGAAAACAAGGTGAAATCCTGTCTCTAAAAAAATATAAAAATTAGCTGGGCATGATGGTGCATGCTTGGAGCCCCAGCTACTTGGGAGTCTGAGGTGGGAGGATGGCTTTAGACTGGGAGGCAGAGGTTGCAGTGGGCTGAGATCATGCCACTGCACTCCAGCCTGTACGACAGAGCCAGACCTTGTCTCAAATAAAAAGAGAGATGATCTACGTGTTGACTTGGCTTCAGAATGCTGGCAGTCTGGCACATAAGTTTCAGACAGGAGAATAAAGCTCCTCCTGGAGAAAGCAGTCAGTTCAACACAAAGGGCCCAAAGAAGTGATTAAATGCTCAGTTAATCTATGGTAAGGCCCAATGTTTCACAAAACAATCCATCCCCCACATGTACACATTTACAAAGTGCTTCCAATTACTTTTTCATACCTCATTTATAAATATGATGACCAGTCAAGCATCATCAAACATTCGCAATAGGCCTACTCAGACTTTCCTTTTTAAAATGTAGTATCAGCCAGGCATGGTGGCTCACCCCTGTAATCCCAGCACTTTGGGAGGCTGAGGCAGGTGGATCAGCTGAGGTCAGGAGTTCCAGACCAGCCTGACTGGGTGAAACCCAGTCTCTACTAAAAATACAAAAATTAGCTGGGCATGGTGGCAGGTGCCTGTAATCTTAGCTACTTGGGAGGCTGAGGCAGGAGAATTCCTGGAACCCAGGAGGCAGAGGTTGCAATGAATGGAGATCCTGTCATTGCACTCCAGCCTAGGCCAACAACAATGAGACTCCGTCTCAAAAAAAAAAAAAAAAAAAGGTAATATCACCCACCTTTTGGTACTTGCAATCCCATATCTGCCTTCAACGATTAGAACATAAGATCTTCAAGGGCAGGGGTTTATGTCTATCTCCAGAACCTATCTTAGTCCCTGGCATATCGTAATTATTCAATAAATATTGTTGAATGAATGAATGAATAAGAAAAAGGTCTTTGAAGTTAAAAATATAGTAGCAAATGCAAAAATTTAATAGACAAGTTGTAAAATGAAATTGAGGAAATCACCCAGAAAATAGAATGAAAGGATCAAGAGAAGAAAACAAAGAAGAAACAATTCTAGAATAAATAATACAAGAATATATTCCAAAATGAAGGATGTGAGTTTCCAGATTTAAATGATCCAAGTAGGGCCCAGAGAAATAATTTAGAAAGACCCAAGCCATAGTACATCATTGCAAAACTTTCGAGTATCAAGGAGAAAGATCCTGAAAGCTTCAGAGAGAAAAAAATAAATTATACACAGAAACTAGAAATCCACACATTATTAGACTTCTCAGTATCAACTCTGAAAATAGAAAATAATGGAAAAGTGGCTTAAATTTTCAGAAAAAAAATTATTTAAGATTCAATGTCTGGCAAAACAGCTAATCAAATGTGACAATATGATACATAGTTTCAGACATGCAAGTTTCTACAAAATATTATTGCCCCAACCCCTTTCTCAGGAAAGTATGGGAGAATGTGCTCTACCAAGTAAAATGTAATCTAAGAAACAGTATTCAGGAAATCCAGTAATCTTACAAAGAACCAAGGAGAACAGTAAAGGGAATTTCCAAAAAAGAGTGAATGTAAGTGTCTAAAACAACAGCTGTGGAGCAGGCTTAGAATGTAACCAGTTAAGATTAGAGCAGTCGGATAGAGACTTCCAGGAAGAATTCGCCAAGAAAAAAGAAAAAACCTGACCATACTGAGAAGATTTTTATAGCGCTTGTGCAAAGCATATGACTGATTTAGTAATAGGTAGAAAGAAATGTAAGAAAACACATTAAAATAAGAATATTTTAACTCCAGGAAAAGTAAAAGCATTTGTAGTAAAACAAAAATGTTATTATATGTAGTACACTACAGGGCTCAGCTCTAGCCATAGTCATGGTAACGAAAATTCTAAACTTAAACAGAAATTATATGTAAATCTATCAGGAAGATGGAGAAAGGAATAATGGGGGGAAAGGCAGGGGGAGGGGTGGTGTAAGAAAGCAAAACTCTCAAAACAGGAAGTCAATAAATAATACCTAAAGTTCAAAATCAAGAAGTCACAGTATAAGCATTTAATTTAGAAATAAGGAGACAACAATAGAAGTGTTGAAAATGTAACTAAAAGAATTGAAAGTGATTGCCTTGGAGAAGTAAAAAATCAGATCTGGAAGGAGGTCAAGTTAATGAGTGTTGTTATTACAAGTTTTGTAGCACTATTTGACTTTCTACATTATGTATAATTACTATTTAATAAGCATAAAATTTATTGTGAGCATTATTTCAAGTAGTACTACTGTAAATAGTACTGGCATAAGCTCCATTTATATTAGGATTGTAGTCATATGCACATTCGTTTCTATTGAGTAAACTATGCTCAGCTTATTGTGGACAATATTTACCATTATTAACAAACAATATATTTGGCCTATGATAGAAAAAAATTAGAATCTCTGATTCTAAAATTTCAAAAAACTGAGTTTTTTAAAATTTGTTTTTCATGTTTTTGTTTTTGTTTTTGTTTTGATAAAGTCTCGCTCTGTCGCCCAGGCTGGAGTGCAGTGGCCCAATCTCGGCTCACTGCAACCTCCACCTCCGGGCTCAAGCAATTCTCATGCCTCAGCCTCCCTAGTAGCTGGGATTACAGGCACGTGCCACCACACCCAGCTAAATGAAACTGAAGCTTTTTGGGGGTATATTTTCTAAGTCCACACTTAAAGGGATGTGGCAAAACTGATTAAGCTATGTGGTAACAGGTAGATGAAAAGAAAAACAAGAGAGCAGTTTTTAAGTAAGCACTCTAGTCTATATATTTGCAGATGAATTATCAAACAAGACCTATCTACCCAGAAGAAGAAAACAAGTTCAGGAAGCTTGAGTAGAAATTTGGTGATTAATTGGATATAAAAAAATGAAATGTCAAGAAGGATGTGAGTCTATTTTACTTGAATAACAACAGGATGGATAATGGTGTCATTCCCTGAGAGAAGGAACAGGAGAGGAAGAACAAATTTGGAGAATTGGAAGAGGTCTAGAGTTCTGTCTTAGTAGAGTTTGAGAAATCTAGTAGTTAGTTGGCTCTGTAGCTGAGGTCAAGAAAAAGATCTGGACTGATATCAGAGATTTAGAAGCATCAACGTGAATGTGGTTATGGAACTCCTGAGTGCTTACTACTTTGTGTGTGTGTGTGTGTGTGTGTGTGTGTGTGTGTGTGTGTGTGTGTGTGTCAGAGTCTCACTCATTCTGTCACCCAGGCTGGAATACAGTGGCGCCATCTTGGCTCACTGCAACCTCCACCTCCCAGGTTCAAGCAATTCTCCTGCCTCAGCCTCCTAAGTAGATGGGATTTCAGGTGTGTGCTGCCACGCCCAAATAATTTTTGTATTTTTAGTAGAGACAGGGTTTTGCCATGTTGGCCAGGCTGCTCTCAAACTTTTCTGACCTCAAGTGATCTGCCCGCCTCAGCCTCCCAAAGTGCTGGGATTACAGGTGTGAACTGCCATGACTGGCTAGGTGCTTACTACTTGGTAGGGTCGGAGACATCACTAAAGGAGGGGATGTAGAGTTATAACAGAGACAAAGAGGGAATTGTGAGGAATATTAACAATTAAATGACAGGAGAAAGAGAAACGTGGGGGAAAAAGTGAGTAGGAGAAGCAAAAAAAGTATACCAAGTGATTATGATTGATCTGACAGCAGAAAAAGCAGAGAAAAACTCAGGAATAACAGAGTGGTCTATAGATTTGGATGCTGTTGAGAGACAAAATGACAATGAATCCATAGAGTCAGAAACAAGAAAAACACTAACGTCCTTGGTTGGAGTAATTTCAGAGGACCTGTAGGAGAAGCCCTATTGCACTGGGTTGGTAAGAGAATGGAGATGAGAAAATGGTGGCAATGAATAGGTGACTCTACAAACAAGAAGAAAAGTATAGGGATGAAGGGAAAATTTCCCTTTTTCCCTCCAAAGGTTTGTGAAAAAATCAACAAAAGGCAGATTAATACTAGAAAAGACATACAAATTCTTATTAACATGCAGCGGAGAAATCACAGAGTGATCACCCCAACACCCAGTGGGGTACAAGTGGTTATCTACCCTTCTTCTTAGGATAACGGGAGATGAGGAAATATGGATGATTTTATGGGAGGAGTAGTAAATTATTTTTAGGGGAATTCAATAGGCTTGAAGAATATACAATGGCCTGGGACAAAGTCTGTTGGGCCCATAAGCAGGCAATGGCTGGTAAATGATTCTATATAATACTGAATGGAACTGAAGCAGAAGACAATGGTTTATGACAAAAGTCTGTCCAGGCGTGTTAACAGACTTCAGTCTTTCTTCCCTAAAAGTGATTTCAATTAATACAAACTCAGGGAAGGGAACAGAGGTAATTGTTTTATGCTTTGGCAGTTCCAGACTTTAGGCAGATCAAGGAACTTCAGAGAACAATTTCACCCTGTGCTTTGGGGAAGACAGAAGATTGGGAGCGGAGGGGAAGGTCAAAGAGACCTGAGGCTTTTCCTTCAACTCAACATGTCAAAGCGCCATGTATTGGGGTATCAGCTTCTGAGCCCTAACATGAGGAAGAGGGGCTTTGGGCAGTTGCTGGAAGAAAAAGCGTTAACATGAAACAAAATAAACTCTCATCTACTCAAAAAAGCACCTAAAACCCTGCCTACCCACTCCCTAGCCTCCGTTTCAGAAAAACTGGTTCTGTTTTCAGAAATCTTAGATGCTGTTCAATGTCATCAACCAAACTGAAAAGACCACCTTGAAACAGTACTTGCCAGATGCCTAATTTCTAGTATTATTACCATTAGGGACTCTTGTTGGTGTGATTCTCATTCATACTTTGCCTCTCTCCTGACACTTCCCTAAATTAAGTGTGAGCTCACTGCATTGTGTTTGGCCCTGAGAGTTTGATGACTGGCGAATAGAGTCCAGCACTCTGTGCACTCTCTAAGCAATCCTCCTCCCCGACTGACCAGAGCCACTTGAGGGTCCACCATGCTTCAACACCCATAGTAATAATAATTGCCACTATTTTGTGCTAATTATTGGCCAGGAACCATGCCAGGTGATTGTTAGCCATTATCTAATTTCATCCTCACAATTTTATTATTCCCTTTATTTCCAGATGATTACATGGATGCTTACAGAAATTAAGAAATGTACCCAAAAATCCCATTTAGTAAGTAGTGGATCAAAGATTCAAACTTAGCTTTATCTGACTCTGGAGCCATATCTAGGATGTTATGAATTAAAATAGACCTCACATATGCATGGCATGTCCTGAGGAAGCCACGTATCCTGGAGCAACAGGATTAGTTGAGGTCATCAACATGTCATTGTTCCCCCTATACAGCCACTGGATAATATAAGCACAGAAACAAACAGCCTCTGCCCTCAAAGCCTTTTTAATCTAGCTAAGATCAGACAAATAGGCTTGAAAATGCAATGAACCATATAAAGTAGCATATGATTCAGGGTCAAAGGACCAGTACAGATTAGAAGTGCTGTTAAGAAGAGGAAGGAGTGATTAAATCAAACCGGGGGGGCGGCGGGGGGGGAAGGAAGGGTATCAGAGCAAAATCCCGAGCTAGATCTTGAAAAGTGGCTCCAATTTTGACAAGAAGAGAAGAGGGAGGAGGATATGAAACCAATCAGTAGATATGAAATTAGGACTGAAGTGTTGGTGATAGCAAATGCAGGAAATGAGCAGGTCACTAGCATCTGATCAGGGCAGAGACATTTCTTCTCAGCGTGGAAACATCCACAGCCAAAGTTATCCTTCTCAAGCTCCTTTTTAATCTTCTCGCCTAATGATGGTTGTATTTTCTTCAGTGTTAATAAAAAGCTTTCACTTTGTGAGATACTGCTCCATCCTACCATTAAACAAATCTCAATTCAAGTTATTTCAAGATGTTGATTTCTCATATTTTCTGATATGACTCATGCAGCTTGAAGGAATAGGCTTAAAACCTCTAATCGAGGTGGCAAAGAAATGATGAATTAAGCCTTTTACGCCCGTATTGCTTCCAAAATTCTGTGGAAGAATGAAACACACATATTCATGTTTATATATATTTTAAGCTAGATGAGCTCATTAAATTAAAACAAAGAGGTCAAGCAAACTAAATATATATTTTTAAATTTTGACTGCTTTATTAGCCAATCCTTCCAGTTTGATAAATGAGAAGAGGATTTCAGAAAACTGTCTTATGAATGAAAATCTGTCTCTCCAGAAGTAGGTATGATTATACTCAGGCTATTATAAAGTATAAGAGTAATAGCTATTGTGTTTATTTTTTAAATGATTAAATAATAAGATGATGCCTTCATTTCAGCTTTTGTTCTGATTTATTAAAAATGATATGCAAGAAAATATTTGACTTAAGAGTGAAGGGTTCAAGAACCATACAGGAAATAATCATGTTTGATATTTACAACATGCTAATGTTCTCAATCATCATCTAAATATCATTTTTGGCATTGGTGATTAAAGTAAATAACTACAAGTAGTGACATCCATTACTGCCTTTATTCCTGGGTAGACCTTTGAATGTAAAGCTTTGGGTTTTTAGAGAGGGTATAATTTTTTACTGTCTGGAAATCTCAATGCATGATTAGATTCAGCACTCCTCATTTGCATATAATGTTACAATCAGCTCTACTCCATTTGCAGTCAAATGTCCACTGCTAATTGCCTAGCAATTAGCAGTGGACATTTATGTGTTTAAATATTTATATGTTTAAATATAGTGAGCAAATATTTGTGCCTGGAAAATAATGAGCTGTATTTTAATTAATTTGAAAATAAATGACAAAACAAAAAGGCCTTGTGAAGTAGAAGCTATTCTAAACAGAAGACATTAAGAAGATTACATTCTCGCTTTTTATCTATATTCATTTCAATATCCCCCAGAGCAACACTCTATGAGCCTTCAGTAAATGATTGTTGGATTGATTTTGCAAAACAGAAACATGCAACTGACTGACTCTAGTCAATGGAGGCATTGCTGTGTAGCCAGGTTTCCAACTGAGGCCAAATTTGTTTATTTGTAACTGGTTTGTAGGTGATCATTGCAGGTTTTCATTTGCATGAATTAATATTCATATTAGTTTTAGTGTTTCGACTAAAAGAAGAAAATATTTGGGTTTTGCTTGGTTGTTTGCTTGTTCGTGATATGACTGGTTGGAGAAGGTCAAAGAAATGGTAAAGATGATAAAGAAGATGCCAAGGAATTTCCTTCTCTCCTCCCTACATGACACCTGTGGAGGGAAAAATGGGATGGTGACAGGTGAAGGAGCTGACTTCATGAAAGACTATGTAAGGCTCTGATCATGACCATTGATGCTTTAAGGCATCAGTGACAAGGTCCTCACCGAGTCAGGCACCTAAAGAACTGCTCTTCCTTCAGGAACATCAGTGGATCGTACCCCACTACAGAAACACACATTTTCAGGGAGGGCAGCTCCCACAGAGGCAGAACTAAGAGATGGAAATGAGAAGCCAGAATTAGTACAACATGAGCAGCCTTGTTCCTGAGCAAAACATCCTGAAAATTTCCAGGGTTCTCTGAAAGGGATTTTAAGAGCAAGCTGAGCTCCTATGTAAGCAGTGGGGAGATGGAGAGGAAGTGGTAAAAGAATGAGGCCATGAGTACCCTCATGGTTTTTCTCGCAGTCGTGGCTGGCTCTTGAATAGTATATAAGTAGAAGATATGTTTATGAATTTAATATGAAAATGTCAACCTCCCGTCCAAAGGAAGCGAGGCAAAATTTTCAACGCAGATAAACTTGTTTGAAGAGTAGTCTAAGCATGAACCTCTCAGCATGAAAATCAGTGAATAGTAAGTGATGAATATCTGAAAGAGATAATTTTCCACTACACAGTAATTTTTGCAGGACATTATGCATTTTCTATATGCTACAGAATTGGTTGTTTCATCATTTTTAAAAAAAGTTTCCATAAGGATGTAAAATGTGCTCTCTTTCAAAGCTAGAAAGTAGATAATTATTTACAACTTGTTCCAGCTACTGTTGTATCCAGTATTAATGCAGTTAAATTGAGACAGTGTACGACTTTACTAAGCAATGGACCCTTACTGCATCCTTTTCATGTTGCTACTCTAGAATTTTAATTCACCTGCTATAATCTACTAATATCATACTCAATGAAAGATTGAATGTTATTGAACTAGACTAGGATCAAGAGAAGGAGGTCTGCTCTCAGCTCTTCTATTCCATATTGTACTATGGGCCCTAACCATTGCAACCCAGCAATAAAAATAAATAAAAGGCATACAGATTGGAAACAAAGAAATAAATGTTTTTCATAGTCAATACTATCATGGACATAGAAAATTCTAAGGAATTGACTTAAAAATCTACTACGACTAATAAGTGAGCTTAACAAGATTTCAGAAGATAAAACCAGGGCATTAAAAGCAGTAATTATACTTCTATATACTAGTGATAAATATTTTTAAATGGAAATTTGAATATTCCATTCAAAATAGCATCAAGACAGAAATGTATCCAAATATATTTGTGGCTTATACATTGCAAACTGCAAAATATTACCAATAGAAATCAAAGAGGACTCAAATAAATAATTATACTAATGAATTGAGGATTCAACATTGTTAATATATTGATTCTTCCTAAATTTATCAATAGATACAACACAATCACAATTAAAGACAGCAGGAATATTTTTAGTAGAAATTTACAAACTAATTCTAAAAATGTATTATGTGTGGTGAATGCTATGAGGTACCACCTTTATTATTTTTCAGAAAAAAAGGAATTAAAGCTTTAGCTGCCTACAAACAGCCCTAGGATGTCAGCCCCATTTGGGAATTGCCTAAGCAGAAGAAACCTGCTTCACCCAAGGTCACGCCCCGTTCCCAGGGCAGCCTACTTTCAGTAACTGATAGACACAGAGGTTTAAAGGCCTGGCTCTGTCATCCCAGCTCAAGACAACTTGACGGTTGCTCCATCTAAATTCCCTGCAGCATCCATTGAGGCACTCTATTCAAACTGCACTACAGAGTGACTTCTTTCTCTGTCAAATCCTGTTTATTTGTTTGTTTTCTCTTCCTTTACACAGAATGGATACCAAAAGCACTCCCTGATAAACTTGCTAATTTCTAAGTGTCTGCTTTCTAGGGAATCACATTTGTGATAAGAGTCAAGGTATAGAAGTCACAGGAACTTGACTTGACATTATAAACAATGACTGCCAGACAATTAAAGTGGTCCAATAGTATAATATTCCACCCTGAAACGCAGTCAATTTCTTAACAAGGACTGATATCAAAATGAATGCCAGAGAGACTGTAGAGAATTTCTCATTCAGTAAAAAGATTTAAATACTATATAAGTAAAACATCTATTCCAATTCAAAAAGCTTCCAGTTTATTATAGCCCAACTTGGTTTTCTGACTTGGGACAAATCACTTATTCACTTAAAACAGTTTCCTTTTGAGGAAAACAAGGCATTAGAAGTCCCTTATTGTCTTGTGATTTTATAATTTTTTTATTTTATTTTTGCATAAGTTATTGGGGTACATGTGGTATTTTATAACAAGTTCTTAAGAAAGGTAAAGCTACTATGACCCCAGTTTCACAGGTAATGAAAAAGAGGCATGAAAAGTTTAGGCCCATGTCTATCACAGTAGAAAGAGAATGTAGAACACTCTGCTAAACTCCTGGCTTTCTTTGAGATGCTCCAAGTTCCTGTGAAAAGTATATTTGCCAATAACCAGCCTATTATAATTGATTCTAGTTTAGTTACTTTCCTCATATTTCTCAAAATTCCCCTTTAAAATGCTGCACCAACACTTTATCTTCATGCCAACTGGTATATGAAACCATCAAGTTTGTGTGCTGAAAGATTTTCTGGGGCTCAGCTGGAAAGTTTAAGAAATTCTGTGTTAGATTCTGATATTGGGAAGAGTCGCATTGCTCACCAAAAGACAGTGAGAGAGAGAGAGAGAGACTTTCTCATTATTTTTATTATCCAAGTTCTTAAAATCAATGATATGATAACATGATATTATGCTAATATTACCATAAATAATGTTCATATTTTTGAATAGTACTTTACAGTTTAGTAATAATTTTCATGTGCATTATTATATTTACATGTATACTTAAAAGTGTTGTAGGAGTTGCCTTCTTGCCCTTGCCCCACATGTGCCAGGCAACATGGCCACCCCCACATATCTCCACGTGTGTAGAGAACTGTAGAGAATTTCTGTAGAACATCATGGTGCCCTGCATTTGCATATTAAAAGGCTAGGGTGGGAGGGCTGGCTTTTTCCCAGGCTATGTGAATCACATGCCTGGTCAAACCAATCCACTGAGCCCTGTGCAAATCAGACACCACCTCCTCCAGCCTCTATATACACATGGCTGGTTTCTGCTTCACTTGGGGTTCCCTCTCTCAGCTTTGGAGCCCCCCTTCCTCTTTCTCTGTATAGGGGAGCTTCTTCCTTCTTTCTTTTTTCTTGCCTATTAAGCCCTCTGCTCCTTAAAACCACTCCATGTGTGTCCGTGTTGTTTTATCTAATTCAACTTGAGACAAGAGCCCTGGTGTTCCTCTACTTGTCAGAGCCGTATCACAAGCAGAGAAGTAATGCCCAAAAAGTAGTAGTAATTATTATGTCCACTAAGGAAAGAACAAAAGTAATAAATTTATCCTGTAGCATATAATATTGAGATGACACCTTGGATATAATGTCAGCCACATGGACTATTAGACTTTGAAATGAAAATTATCTAATATTTTTCTCGGAAGGATTTTTAAAGGTGGAATAAAAATGAATCACATGTGACAAGGAAAATGTAAAGTGGGTGTGTGTAGAGCCACCTACTTAACAGCCTATTAAGGATCTGGGAATAAAATCACACACCCACCACTACTTCCTAGACTATTTAAATGATGAAACATCAGGGGATCAGTCCAAAATTTTTTTCTGAATTTGTCTTATTAGACCATTGAATATAATAATAAGTCACCATTAAGTTTCAAAGATGCTTCTGGCAAAGTCCATGAAAACAATGTAGGCAATATTGCAGCTTTCATTAAACAGCCTTCCAAATCATTACATGGAGACTTTGTGTTTGATCCTAATCAGCAAAATTATTTTGTGATCATCAACAAATGTCTCCAATCCATTGATCAATTTCAATATTAATTAAGGTATATTCAGAAAGTGGTAAAATTCAAATTGAACCCCATACTTTAAAAACACTCCTTGGATATTTCCACCGTGTCTGCAAAATTTTTTTTTGCTGTTTTGCATATTTATTTGTTTGAATAACAAAAAAGAAGACAATCCACTTGGCAAACAAATAATAAAACTGGAGCCAAGCATGGTGGCTCATGATTCTAATCCCAATTACTTGGAAGGTGGGAAGATGGCTTGAGCCCAGGAGGTCAAGGCTGCAGTGAGCTATGATTAGACCACTGCACTCCAGCCTTGATGAAAGAACAAGACCCCCTACCCTGTTTCTAAAACACTGGTCAACACCTATTCTTCATTTCAAGATTCTATGATGCTAAAATTGTACAGGGATAGCCCTAGATTTATCTTACATTTTCTAGAGTAAAAGAACATAGGATGGAAATATATACTGTAAAAACATAACTAAAAACTATAGCCCTAAGTAGCTGCTAGCTGCTTAACATTAATTCTGGTAGCCATTCTTATGCTTTATGAGTTATGGTTAAACAACGAAAACACAACCAAAACCAAAAGAACACATACAGTATGTTGAACAGACTACTGAGTTTCACTCTTTTTGCATGATGAAAATTATCTTAACAAGTGAAGGGTTGTTCCAGTTCAAGATGATGGACTGAGCATTCAGGGCAGCCTCCACTGCTGGTACAAATTCCTTTACAAGCTAAAAGAAGAAAAAAAAATGTTGGTGCAAAAGTAATTGTGTTTTTTGTTTTCAATTAAAATTGCCAAAACTACAATTACTTTTGCACCAACCTAATAAATAAATCTATCTCAACAATAGAAAACAAAAAAAAAGGAGATACTGTCAGGACTTTAAAAGGCAGAAAGCAGAAGACTGAATTGGAGATGGGAACCACAGCCCAAATGCACTTAAGAGAGTGGAAACTACAAAACACAGGAGAAGCGCCAGTAACCTCATGTCTGAAAGTAGCAGAAACTAGAAATAGGACAGGGGCCAGGCAAAACAGGGTGGATCTTTACAGCAGGAGCAACCTACACATCCTTTATCTCCTCTCCTCTCTCCTCAACCTGCCCAAGAGTCAAGCAATAGAAAAAAAAATCTTCAGGTGGAGGAGAGTGGCAAAACACTGGGTCAGAGAGACAAAGTTGTGCTTCAGGCAACTGTCAACACCCAGTAGAAATGGTGAGCCCAGGGCACAGATTCTTATCTACTTAGTTTCATGTTCAAAAATTGGTCCTCTTTCTCCCACCAAGCAGAATGCAAAAACAGATACACCATTTTCTGAGTTTAATAGGGAATTTCAGAAGATGTGCAAGAATCATAAAATATTTAGAGAAAGCCAATACCATGAACAAACAATATGCGACTCAACAAAGAGAAGAAATTTATATGCAAAGCAAGAAAATTTACAGTGAGTAGGACAAGACTTTTTATCATTATAGATAATATTCTCCAAAACATATTTAAAAATTTCACCCTTAAATAAAATCAACACAAGATGGAAGAGATTAAAATTTTGACTATATAGGGGCATTCCAAGATGGCCACATAGGAACAGCTCTGGTCTGAAGCTCCCAGTGTGATCAATGCAGAAAATGGGTGATTTCTGGACTTCCAACTGAGGTACATGGTTCATCTCATTGGGACTGGTTGAACAGTGGGTGCAGCCCATGGAGGGCAAGCTGAAGCAGGGCAGGGTGTCGCCTCACCTGGGAAGCACAAGGGGTCAGGGGATTTCCCCTTCCTAGCCAAGGGAAGCCAAGACAGACTACCTGGAAAAACAGGACACTTTCACCCAAATACCCTGCTTTTCCCAAGGTCTTAGCAAAAAGCAAACAAGGAGATTCTCTCCTGTGCCTAGCTTGCCAGCTCCCACGCCCATGGAGCCCTGCTCCCTGCTAGTGTAGCCATCTGAGATCAACCTGTGAAACGACAGCCTGGCTGGGTGAGGGGTGTCCACCATTGCTGAGGCTTCAGTAGGTAAACAAAGTGGCCTGGAAGCTCGAACTGGGCAGAGCCCACTACAGCTCAACAAGGCCTAGTGCCTCTAGTCTCCACCTCTGTGGGTAGGGCATAGCTGAACAAAAGGCAGCAGACAACTTCTGCAGACTTAAACATCCCTGTCTGACAGCTCTGAAGACAGCAGTGGTTCTCCCAGCATGGTGGTTGAGCTCTGAGAATGGACAGACTGACTCCTCAAGTGGGTCCCTGACTAACTGGGAGATACCTCCCAGTAGGGGCCGACAGACATCTCATATAGGTGGCTGCCCCTCTTGGACAAAGCATCCAGAGGAAGGAGCAGGTAACAATATTTGCTATTCTGCAGCCTCTGCTGGTGATACCCAGGCAAACGGGGTCTGGAATGGACCTCCAGCAAAATCCAACAGACCTGCAGCTGAGGGACCTGACTGTTAGAAGGAAAACTAACAAACAGAAAGGAATAGCAGCAACATCAACAAAAAGGTCATCTACACAAAAACCCCATCTATAGGTCACCAACATCAAAGACCAAAGGCAGATAAAAACACAGAGATGGAGAGAAACCAGAGCAGAAAAGCTGAAAATTCTAAAAATCAGAGCGCCTCTTCTCCTTCAAAGGATCGCAGCTCCTCGTCAGCAACAGAACAAAGCTGGATGGAGAATGACTTTGACGAGTTGACAGAAGTAGGTTTCAGAAGGTTGGTAATAACAAACTTCTCTGAGCTAAAGGAGGATATTCAAACCCATTGCAAGGAAGCTAAAAACCTTGAAGAAAGATTAGATGAATAGCTAACTAAAATAAACAGTGAAGAGAAGACCTTAAATGACCTGATGGAGCTGAAAACCATGGCACAAGAACTTCATGACGCATGTACAAGCTTCAATAGCTGATTTGATCAAGTGGAAAAAGGGTATCAGTGATTAAAGATCAAATTAATGAAATAAAGTGAGGAGACAAAGTTACAGAAAAAAGAGTAAAAAGAAAAGAACAAAGCCTCCAAGAAATGTGGGACTACGTGAAAAGACCAAATCTACATTTGATTGCTGTACCTTAAAGTGATGGGGAGAATGGAACCAAGTTGGAAAACACTCTTCAGGATATTATCCAGGAGAACTTCCTCAACCTAGCAAGGCAGGCCAACATTCAAATTCAGGAAATACAGAAAACATGACAAAGATACTCCTCGAGAAGAGCAACCCCAAGACACATAATTTTCAGACCCACCAAGGTTGAGATGAAGGAAAAAATGCTAAGGGCAGCCAGACAGAAAGATCAGGTTACCCACAAAGGGAAGCCCATCAGACTAACAGCAGATCTCTCAGCAGAAACCTTACAAGCCAGAAGAAAGTGGGGACCAATATTCAACATTCTTAAAGAAAAGAATTTTCAAACCAGAATTTCATATCCAGACAAACTAAGCTTCATAAGTGAAGGAGACATAAAATCCTTTACAGATGAGCAAATGCTGAGAGTTTTGTCACAATCAGACCTGCCTTACAAGAGCCCCTGAAGGAAGCACGAAACATGGAAAGAAACAACTGGTACCAGCCACTGCAAAAACAGGCCAAATTGTAAAGACCATTGATGCTATGAAGAAACTGCATCAATTAATGGGCGAAATAACCAGCGAACATAATAATGACAGGATCAATTCACACATAACAATATTAACCTTAAATGTAAACGGGCTAAAAGCCCCAAATAAAAGACACAGACTGGCAAATTGAATAAAGAGTCAAGATCTATCAGTGTGCTGTACTCAGGAGACCCATCTCACATGCAGAGACACACATAGGCTCAAAATAAAGGGAGGGAGGAAGATCTACCAAGCAAATGGAAAGCAAAAAAAAGCAGGGGTTGCAATCCTAGTCTCTGATAAAACAGACTTTCAACCAACGAAGATCAAAAGAGACAAAGAAGGCCATTACATAATGGTAAAGGGATCAATTCAACAAG
The DNA here is from genome assembly GCF_009828535.3 of Hylobates moloch. Classification (NCBI taxonomy): domain Eukaryota; kingdom Metazoa; phylum Chordata; class Mammalia; order Primates; family Hylobatidae; genus Hylobates; species Hylobates moloch. Next base: position 36,274,702 of record NW_026652297.1, on the reverse strand, counting down.
AAGAGCTAACTATCCTAAATATGTATGCATGCAATACAGGAGCACCCAGATTCATAAAGCAAGTCCTTAGAGACACATAAAGAGACTTAGACTCCCACACAATAATAATTGGAGACTTTAACACCCTACTGTCAATATTAGATCAACAAGACAGAAGGTTAATAATGATATCCAGGACCTGAACTCAGTTCTGCAACAAGCAGACCTAATAGACATCTAAAGAACTCTCCACCCCAAATCAACAGAATATACATTCTTCTCAGCACCACTTCACACTTATTCTAAAATTGACCACACAGTTGGAAGTAAAGCACTCCTCAGCAAATGTAAAAGAACAAAAATCACAACAAACTGTCTCTCAGACCACAGTGCAATCAAACTAGAACTCAGGATTAGAAACTCACTTGAAACCACACAACTATATGGAAACTGAACAACTTGCTCCTGAATAACTACTGGGTAAATAACGAAATGAAGGAAGAAATAAAGATGTTCTTTGAAACCAATGAGAACAAAGACACAACATACCAGAATCTCTGGGACACATTTAAAGCAGTGTGTAGAGGGAAATTTATAACACTAAATGCCCACAAGAGAAAACAGGAAAGATCTAAAATTGACACCCTAACATCACAACTAAAAGAACTAGAGAAGCAAGAGCAAACACATTCAAAAGCTAGCAGAAGGCAAGAAATAACTAAGAACAGAGCAGAACTGAAAGAGATAGATACATTAAAAAACCCTTCAAAAAATCAGTGAATCCAGGAGCTGGTTTTTTGAAAAGATCAATAAAATTGATAGGTACCAAGACTAATAAAGAAGAAAAGAGAGAAGAATCAAATAGACACAATAAAAAATGATAAAGGAGATATTACCACAAATCCCACAACAATACAAACTACCATCAGAGAATATAATAAACAACTCTACACAAATAAACTAGAAAATCTAGAAGAAATGGATAAATTTCTGGACATGTACACCCTCCGAAGACTAAACTAGGAAGAAGTTGAATCTCTGAATAGACCAATAACAGGCTCTGAAATCGAGGTAATAATTAATAGGCTACCAACCAAAAAAAACTCCAGGACCAGACGGATTCACTGCTGAATTCTAGTAGAGGTACAAAGAGGAGCTGATACCATTCCTTCTGAAACTATTCCAATCAATAGAAAAAGAGGAAATCCTCCCTAACTCATTTTATGAAGCCAACATCATCCTGATACCAAAGCCTGGCAGAGAAACAACAAAAAAAAGAGAATTTTCGACCAATATCCCTGATGGACATTGGTGCAAAAATCCTCAATAAAATACTGGAAAACCAAATCCAGCAGCACATCGAAAAGCTCATCCACCATGATGAAGTCAGCTTCCTCCCTGGGATGCAAGGCTGGTTCAGCATACACAAATCAATAAACATAATCCATCACATAAACAGAACCGATGACAAAAACCACATGATTGTCTCAACAGATGCAGAAAGGGCCTTCAACAAAATTCAACAGCACTTCACACTAAAAACTCTTAATAAATTAGGTATTGAGGGAATGTATCTCAAAATAATAAGAGCTATCTATGACAAACCCACAACCAATATCATACTGAATGGACAAAAACTGGAAGCATTCCCTTTGAAAACCGGCACAAGACAAGGATGCCCTCTCTCACCACTCCTATTCAACATAGTGTTGGAAGTTCCGGCCAAGGCAATCAGGCGAGAGAAAGAAATAAAAGGTATTCGATTAGGAAATGAGGAAGTCAAATTGTCCCTGTTTGCAGATGACATGATGGTATATTTAGAAAACCCCATCGTCTCAGCCCAAAATCTCCTTAAGCTGATAAGCAACTTCAGCAAAGTCTCAGGATACAAAATCAATGTGCAAAAATCACAAGCATTCTTATACACCAATAACAGACAGAGAGCCAAATCATGAGTGAACTCCCATTCACAATTGCTTCAAAGAGAATAAAATACCTAGGAATCCAACTTACAAGAGATGTGAAGGACCTCTTCAAGGAGAACTATAAACCACTGTTCAACAAAATAAAAGAGGACACAAACAAATGTAAGAATATTCCATGCTCATGGATAGGAAGAATCAATATCGTGAAAATGGCCATACTGCTGAAAGTAATTTATAGATTCAATGCCATCCCCATCAAGCTACCAATGACTTGCTTCACAGAATTGGAAAAAACTCCTTAAACTTCACATGGAACCAAATAAGAGCTCGCATTGCCAAGTCAATCCTAAGTAAAAAGAATAAAGCTGGAGGCATCACACTACGTGACTTCAAACTATACGACAAGGCTACAGTAACCAAAACAGCATGGTACTGGTACCAAAACAGAAATATAGACCAATGGAATAGAACAGAGGCCTTAGAAATAACACCACACATCTACAACCATCTGATCTTTGACAAACCTGACAAAAACAAGAAATGGGGAAAGGATTCCCTATTTAATGAGTGGTGCTGGAAAAACTGGCTAGCCATATGTAGAAAGCTGAAACTGGATCCCTTCCTTACACCTTATACAAAAATTAATTCAAGATGGATTAAAGACTTGAATGTTAGACCTAAAACTATAAATACCCTAGAAGAAAACCTAGATAATACCATTCAGGACATAGGCATAGGCAAGGACTTCATGACTAAAATACCAAAAGCAATAGCAACAAAAGCCAAAGTAGGCAAATGTGATCTAATTAAACTAAAGAGCTTCTGCATGGCAAAAGAAACTACCATCAGAGTGAACAGGCAACCTACAGAATGGGAGAAAATTTTTGCAATCTACCCATCTGACAAAGGGCTAATATCCAGAATCTACAAAGAACACAAACAAATTTACAAGAAAAAAACAAGCCCATCAAAAAGTGAGCAAAGGATATGAACAGACATTTCTCAAAAGAAGACATCTATGCAGCCAACAGACACTGGACATCAGAGAAATGTAAATCAAAACCACAATGAGATACCATCTCACACCACTTAGAATGGTGATCATTAAAAAGTCAGGAAACAACAGATGCTGGAGAGGATGTGGAGAAATAGGAATGCTTTTACACTGTTGGTGGGAGTGTAAATTAGTTCAACCGTTGTGGAAGACAGTGTGGTGATTCCTCAAGGATCTAGAACTAGAATTACCATTTGACCCAGCAATCCCATTACTGGGTATATACCCAAAGGATTAGAAATCATGCTACTATAAAGACACACGTACACATATGTTTATTGTGGCACTATTCACAATACCAAAGACTTGGAACCAATCCAAATGTCCATCAATGATAGACTGGATTAAGCAAATATGGCACATATACACCATGGAATACTATGCAGTCATAAAAAAGGATGAGTTCATGTCCTTTGCAGGGACATGGATGATGCTGGAAACCATCATTCTGAGCAAACTATCACAAGGACAGAAAACCAAACACTGCATGTTCTCACCCATAGGTGGGAATTGAACAATGAGATCACTTGGACACAGGGCAGGGAACATCACATACTAGGGCCTGTTGGGGGTTGGGGGTTGGGGGCTGGGGAGGGATAGCACTAGGAGAAATACCTAATGTAAACGATGAGTGATGGGTGCTGCAAAGCAACATGGCACATGTATACCTATGTATCAAACCTGCACCTTGGGCACATGTACCCTAGAACTTAAAGTATAATAAAAAAATTTTACTATAGAAATAAAAATTAACCAGATTAGTTTTATTTAACCTGGTAAATACAGAAGAGTTAGATAAATACAGAATTTCAAGTATATAGAAATTACAGAAAGAAAGAAAAAGACTGACATCATTTACCACTTGGAAATGCTGTCTGAAAAGAATTATTAGAGGATGCAATGAGTAGAGGAATGAGAAGAGCAACAAAAAAAAAGCAAAAAAATAAAATAAAATACAAAAAGAAAAAGTGGAGTTAAAAAAGGTAATGATAAGAAAAGAAGGCTACTTAAAGTTGTCTAAGCATATTGACAGGCTAGAACAATAAAACCATAGCAGCTATCAAACTCGAATTTCAAATTATATGAAAATGAGTAAGTGCAGAGATACCTATGTAAATAATGGGGAAGGCTGGGATACTGAATAACTAAACTTTGGCAAAAAAATGAGATGAACAAACATAAGTTTGTATGATAGAAATTTAGTGATAATTACTCAGAATAGCATTATCTTCCAAACCATTAGAATGAGAAAAAAAGAGAAAAAATATCAATCTAACAAAAGACTGGAAAGGAGGTAAAGAGAAATATATAGCAAGTGAAGTAAAAAGAAAACAAAATAAAATCACAGAAAAAAACTTAAATTCATTATTAGCTATAATACATACACCAGGGCTAATCTATCTATTAAAATATAGCAATTCACAGATTAGGTTAAAAAAAAAGCTTGCTATGCATTGTTTATAAGTGACATCCTTAACATGAAAGCACACAGGAAAACCAAAAATAACAATATGAAAAAGAAACCTTAGACAAATTCTAACAAAAGTGCAAGCTGAAGGCCAGACACACTGAATTACACCTGTAATTCCAGAACTTTGGAAGGCTGAAGCAGGAGGATCACTTGAAGCCAGGAGTTCAAGACCAGTCAGGGCAACAAAGTAAGACCCCATCTCTCTGGACCAAGAAAAGAAAGAGTTTTAGAGCTTAAGGATCAATCTTTCAAACTAACCCAGTCAGACAAAAGTAAAGAAAAAAGAATTTTAAAAATGAACAGTCTTCAAGAAATACGGGATTATATGAAGTGACCAAACCTATGAATTATTGGCACTCCTGAGAGAAAGAGAGACAAAGAAAACAATCTAGAAAGCATTTGAGGGAATATTTCAAGAAAAGTTATCTAATCTTCCTAGAGAGGTAGACATCCAAGCAAAAGAAATACAGAGAACGCCTGTGACATAATATACTAAATGAACATCACCCAGGAAGATTGTCACCAGACTGTCTAAGGTCAATGCTAAAGCAAAAATCTTAAAGACAGCTAGAGAAAAAGGTCAGAACACTCACAAAGGGAACCCCGTCAGTCTAACACTGGAATTCTCAGCAGAAACCTTATAAGCCAGAACAGATTGGGGGCCTATTTTCAGCATTGTTAAAGAAAAGAAATTTCAACCAAGAATTTCATATCCTGACAAACTAAAATTCATAGGCAAAGAAAAAATAAAATATTTTTCAGACAACCAAGCACTAAGGAGATTTATTAACACTAGACCACCCTTATAAGAGATCCTCAAGGAAGATTTAAACATAGAAATGAAAGAACAATACTTGCTCCACCAAAAAAAAAAAAAAACCCACTTAAGTATGTAGCCCACAGACCCTATAAAGCAACCAAACAATAGAAACTACAAAGCACCACCTAACAACTCCATGAGAGGATTAAAGCCTCACATATCAGTAGTCAATCTTGAATGTAAATGGTCTAAATTTCCCCACTTAAAAGGCACAGAGTGGCAATTTGTACAAAGAAACAAGACCATTTGTCTGTTGTCTTCAAGAGACGAATCTCACATGTAATGACACCCACAGGCTCAAAGTAAAGGGTTGGAAAAGATCTATCATGCAAATGGAACACAAAAAAGAGCAAGGGTTGCTATTCTCATAGAAAAAAAAACAGACTTTAAATCAACAACAGTGAAAAAGGACAAAGAAGGACATTACATAATGATAAAGGGTTCAATTCAACAAAAAGACTTAACTATGCTAAATATGTATGCACCCAACATGGGAGCACCCAGATTCATAAAACAAGTACTTTTTGACCTAGAAAAAATTTACACAGCCTCACAATAATAGCAGGGGACTTCAACACCCCACTGATAGTTTTACACAGATCATCAAGGCAGAAAACTAGCAAAGAAATTCTGGACTTAAATTCAACACTTGACCATTTGGACCTAATACACATCTACAGAATACTCTACCCAACAATGACAGAACATACAGTCTTCTTGTCTGCACACAGAATATACTCCATGATCAACCACATGCTTAACCATAAAGCAAGTCTCTAAATTCAAAAAAACTGAGATCATACTAGCCATACTTTTGGACCACAGTGGAATAAAAATAGAAATTAATAACAACAGATCTCTCAAAACCCCATTACATGGGATTTAAACAGCTTATCCTGAATGAGTTTGGGGTAAACAACAAAATAAAGGTAGAAATCAAAAAAAAATTATTTGAAAGAAATAAAAACAGAGAGATGACATACCAAAAATCTCTAGGATGCTGCAAAAGCAGTGTGAAGAGGAAAGTTTATAGTGCTGAACTCCTACATCAAGAAGATACGAATATCTCAATTTAATAATCTAACATCACACTAGAAATACAAAAAACTAACCCCAAAGCTAGAAAAATAAAAGAAATAAATGAGGGCAGAACTGAACAAAATTGAGACCTCAAAATTTATACAATCAGTGAAACCAAAAGCTGTTTCTTTGAAAGGATAGAAGAGATAAATAGACCACTAGCAAGGTTAACAAACAGAAGAAGAGAGAAGATCCAAATAAGCACAATCAGAAATAACAAAGGTGACATTACAACAAATCCCACAAAAACATAAATGATTCTCAGTGACTATTATGAACACCTCTATGCACATGAACTAGCTAATCTGGAGGAAATGGATAAATCTTTGGAAACACATAATCTCCCAAGATTGAATCAGGAAAATACTGAATCCCTGAAGAGACAAATATCAAGTTCCAAAATTGTATCAGCAACAAAAAAAAAAAATACCAACAAAAAAAAAAGGCACCCCAGACCAGATGGATACACACCAGCCAAATTCTACCAGATGCACAAAGAAGAGCTGTTACCAATCCTACTGAAACTATTTCAAAAAATTGAGGAGGAGGGACTCTTCCTTAACTCATTCTATGAAGTCAGCATACTCTGACACCCAAACCTGGCAAAGACACAACTTAAAAAGAAAATTACAGCCAATATCCATGATGAACATGGACACAAAACTCCTCAACAAAATACTAACAAATTGAATCCAGCAGCACATCAAAAAGTTCACTCGCCGTGACCAAGTAGGCTTAATTCTTGGGATACCAAGTTGGTTCAACATATGCAAATCAACAAATGTATTCACCACATATATAGAATTAAGAACAAAAAAAAATATTATCATGTCAATAGATGCAGAAAAAGCTTTCAATATAGTCCAACATCCCTTCTTGGTAAAAGTTCTCAAAAAACTAGGCACTGAAGGAACATACACCAAAATAATAAGAGCCATCTATGACAAACCCACAGCCAACATTGTAGTGAACAGGCAAAAACAGGGAGCATTCACTTTAAGAACTGGAACAAGCCAAGGTTGCTAACTCTCACCACTCCTATTCAACAAAGTACTGGAAGTCCTTCCCAGAGGAATCAGGCAAGAGAAAGAAATAAAAGGCATCCACATAGGTAAAAAAATCAAATTATCTCTCTTTGCTGATGATAAGATCTATACTGAGTAAGCCATAAAGACTCGTCCAAAAGACTGTGGGAACAAATAAGCAATTTCTGATTGCCTGATTGCCCGGGCCAGAACTTCCAACACTATGTTGAATAAGAGTGGTGAGAGAGGGCATCCCTGTCTTGTGCCAGTTTTCAAAGGGAATGCTTCCAGTTTTTGCCCATTCAGTATGATATTGGCTGTGGGTTTATCATAAATAGCTCTTATTATTTTGAGATACATCCCATCAATACCTAAGTTATTGAGAGTTTTTAGCATGAAGGGCTGTTGAATTTTGTCAAAGGCCTTTTCTGCATCTGTTGAGATAATCATGTGGTTTTTGTCTTTGGTTTGGTTTATATGCTGGATTACATTTATTGATTTGCGTATGTTGAACCAGCCTTGCATCCCAGGGATGAAGCCCACTTAATCATGGTGGATAAGCTTTTTGATGTGCAGCTGGATTCAGTTTGCCAGTGTTTTACTGAGGATTTTTGCATCGATGTTCATCAGGGATATTGTTCTAAAATTCTCTTTTTTTGTTGTGTCTCTGCCAGGCTTTGGTATCAGGATGATGCTGGCCTCATGAAATGAGTTAGGGAGGGTCCCCTCTTTTTCTATTGATTGGAATAGTTTCAGAAGGAATGGTACCAGCTCCTCCTTGTACCTCTGGTAGAATTAGGCAGTGAATCCATCTGGTCCTGGACTTTTTTTGGTTGGTAAGCTATTAATTATTGCCTCAATTTCAGAGCCTGTTACTGGTTTATTCAGAGACAATCCAGCAGTAGAAAGAAATAAAGCATATTCAATTAGGAAATGAGGAAGTCAAATTGTCCCTTTTTGCAGATGACATGATTGTATATTAAGAAAACCCCATCATCTCAGCCCCAAATCTCCTCAAGCTGATAAGCAACTTCAGCAAAGTCTCAGGATACAAAATCAATGTGCAAAAATCACAAGCATTCCTATACACCAATAACAGACAAACAGAGAGCCAAATCATGAGTGAACTCCCATTCACAATTGCTTCAAAGGGAATAAAATACCTAGGAATAAAACTTACATGGGATGTGAAGGACCTCTTCAAGGAGAACTACAAACCACTGCTCATCGAAATAAAAGAGGATACAAACAAATGGAAGAACATTCCATGCTCATGGATAGGAAGAATCAATATCATGAAAATGGCCATACTGCCCAAGGTAATTTATAGATTCAATGCCATCCCCATCAAGCTAACAATGACTTGCTTCACAGAATTGGAAAAAACTACTTTAAAGTTCATATGGAACCAAAAAAGGGCCCGCATTGCCAAGACAATCCTAAGCCAAAAGAACAAAAGCTGGAGGCATCACGCTATCTGACTTCAAACTATATTACAAGGCTACAGTAACCAAAACAGCATGGTACTGGTACCAAAACAGAAATATAGAACAATGTAACAGAACAGAGCCCTCAGAAATAATACCACACATCTACAACCATCTGATTTTTGACAATCCTGACAAAAACAAGAAATGGGGAAAGGATTCCCTATTTAACAAATGGTGCTGGGAAAACTGGCTAGCCATATGTAGAAATCTGAAACTGGATCCCTTCTTTACACCTTATACAAAAATTAATTCAAGATGGATTAAAGACTTAAATGTTAGATCTAAAACCATAAATACCCTAGAAGAAAACCTAGATAATACCATTCAGGACATAGGCATGTGCAAGGATTTCATATCTAAAACACCAAAAACAATGGCAACAAAAGCCAAAATTGACAAATGGGATCTAATTAAACTAAAGAGCTTCTGCGCAGCAGAAGAAACTACCACCAGAGTGAACAGGCAACCTACAGAATGGGAGAAAATTTTTGCAATCTACTCATCTGACAAAGGGTTAATATCCAGAATCTACAATGAACTCAAACAAATTTACAAGAAAAAAACAGGCCCATCAAAAAGTGGGTGAAGGATATGAACAGACACTTCTCAAAAGAAGATATTTATGCAGCCAACAGACACATGAAAAAACGCTCATCATCACCGGCCATCAGAGAAATGCAAATCAAAACCACAATGAGATACCATCTCACACCACTTAGAATGATGATCATTAAAAAGTCAGGAAACAACAGGTGCTGGAGAGGATGTGGAGAAATAGGAACACTTTTACACTGTTGGTGGGACTGTAAACTAGTTCAACCATCGTGGAAGACAGTGTGGCAATTCCTCAAGGATCTAGAACTAGAAATACCATATGACCCAACCATCCCACTACTGGATATATACCCAATGGATTATAAGTCATGCTGCTACAAAGACACATCCACACATATGTTCATTGCGGCACTATTTACAATAGCAAAGACTTGGAACCAACCCAAATGTCCATCAATGATAGACTGGATTAAGAAAATGTGGCACATATACACCATGGAATACTATGCAGCCATGAAAAAAGGATGAGTTCATGTCCTTTGTAGGGACATGGATGAAGCTGGAAACCATCATTCTCAGCAAACTATTGCAAGGACAAAAAACCAAACACCACATGTTCTCACTCATAGGTAGGAATTGAACAGTGAGAACACATGGACACAGGAAGGGGAACATCACACACCGGGGCCTATTGTGGGGTGGGGATGGGAGGAGGGATAGCATTAGGAGATATACCTAACATAAATGACGAGTTAATGGGTGCAGCACACCAACATGGCACATGTATCCATATGTAACAAACCTGCATGTTGTGCACATATACCCTAAAACTTAAAGTATAATAAAAAAGTATATATATGAAAACCAAATAAGCAATTTCAATAAAGTTTCAGGATACAAAATCAACGTACAAAAATCTGTTTCATTTCCACATACTAATAACAATCAAACTGACAGCAAAATCAAGAAAGCAATCCCATTTACAACTGCTGCAAAAACCATGAAATACCGAGGAATACCTCTAACCAAGGATGTAAAAGATCTCTACAAAGAGAACTACAAAACACTGCTGAAAGAAATCATGGATGACACAAACAAATGAAAAACACATTTCATGCTCATGGATTAGAAGAATCAATGTCATTCTAATGGCCATACTGCCAAAACTACAGATTCAATCGTATTCCTATCAAGCTACCAATGTCATTTTTCACAGAACTAGAAAAAAAACTATTCTAAAATTCATACAGAACTTAAAAAAGAGCCTGAAAAGCCAAACCAATCCTAAGCTGAAAAAACAAAGCTGGAGGCATCACATTACCTGACTTCAAACTATACTATACAGCTACAGTAACCCAAACAGCATGTACTGATACAAAAACAGACACATAGACCAATGGAACAGAATAGAGAACCTGGAAATAAAGCCACATGTCTACAGCTAACTGATCTTTGACAAGGTCAACAAAAAGAAGCAATGGGGAAAGGACTCCTTATTCAACAAATGGTGTTAAAATAACTGGCTAGCCATATGCAGAAGAATAAAACTGAACCCCCACCTTTCACCATTTACAAAAATTAACTCAAGACAAATTAAAGATTTAAATGAAAAACTTTAAACTATAAGAATCCTAGAAGATGGCCGGGCGTGGTGGCTCACGCTTGTAATCCCAGCACTTTGGGAGGCCGAGGTGGGCGGATCACGAGGTCAGGAGATCAAGACCACGGTGAAACCCCATCTCTATTAAAAATACAAAAAAAAAATTAGCTGGGCATGGTGGCGGGAGCCTGTAGTCCCAGCTACTCGGAGAGGCTGAGGCAGGAGAATGGTGTGAACCCGGGAGGCAGAGCTTGCAGTGAGCCGAGATTGTGCCACTGCACTCCAGCCTGGGCGACAGAGCGAGACTCCATCTCAAAAAAAAAAAAAAAAAAAAAGAATTCTAGAAGAAAATCTGAGAAACACCATAGTGGATATCAGCCTTGGCAAATAATTTATGACTAAGTCCTCAAAAACAATTGCAACAAAAACAAAAATTGACATGTGGGACCCAATTAAACCTAGGAGCTTCTGCACAACAAAAGAAATTATCAACAAAGTAAACAGACAACTTAATGAATGGGAGAAAATATTAGCAAACTATGAATCTGACAATGGCCTAATGTCCAGAATCTATAAGAAACTTAAACAATTGAACAAGCAAAAAACAAATAACCCCATTAAATATGGGCAAATGACATGAACAGGTACTTTTCAAAAGAAGACATACAAGCAGCCAACAAACATAAAAATATGCTCACCATCAATAATCATCAAATAAAAGAAATCAAAACCACAATGAGATACCATCTCACACCAGTCATTACGGCCATTATTGAAAAGTCAAAAACAACAGAGGCTGGCGAGGCTGTTGAGAAAAGGAAATGTTATACCCTGTTGTTAGGAATCTAAATTAGTTCACCCACTGTGGAAAGCAGTTTGGAGATTTCTCAAAGAACTTAAAACAGAACTACCAGTCAACCCAACATTCCCATTACTGGGTATATATCTAAAAGAAAATAAATTATTCTACCCAAAAGACACATGCAGTCATATGTTCACTGCAGCACTATTCACAACAGCAAAGATGTGGAATCAACCTAGGTTGCCCATCAACGGTGGATTAGACAAAGAAAATGTGGTATATATATACTATGAAATACTATGCAGCCATTAAAAATAACAAAATCATGTTCTTTGCAGCTACATGAATGCAGCCCAAGTCCATTATCCTAAGCAAATTAACCTAGAAACAGAAAACCAAATATCACATATTCTCACTTATAAGTGGAAGTTAAACAATGGGTACTCATGGACATAAAGGTGGCAAAAATAGACACTTGGGACTACCAAGTGGGGAGGTAGAGAGGGGAGCAAAGGTTGAAAAACTATTGAGTACTATGCTCAGTACCTGGGTGACAAAATCCACCATACCCTAAAGCTCACCATCACACAATATACCCAAGTAACAAGTACATGTATTCCTTGAATCTAAAAGTTGAAATTATGAAACAAAAAACGGAAATTGTAGCAAGCACCAAAAATAGTGCAAAAAATTAGAAATGAATAACCTCAACAAAAATAATGTTAATAAAGCCCCCTTCCCACCAATAAAAATTAAGTAACTGAAGATAACAAATGTCAGTAAGAGTATGAAGAAAAGGGAACTTGTATACACTGTTAGTAGGAATGCACATTGGTGTGGCCATTATAGAAAAGAGTATGGTGTTTTCTAAAAAAATTAAAAATAGAACTCCCACATGTCCCAGTAATATCTCTTCTGGGCATGCCCAAAGGAAATGAAATCAACACCTCATAAAGATAACCCATTTCCATGTTCACTGCAGTATTTTCTACAATAGCCAAGATATGGATACAACCTAACCTAAATGGCCATTAATGGATGAATGGATAAAGAAACTGTAGTACATGTATACAATGGGATATTCTTCAGCCTTAAAAAAGAATGAGATCCTGCCATTTGCCACAATGTGAAAGAGCATGGAGGACATTATGATAAGTGAAATAAACCAGATACAGAAAGAAAAATACTGCATGATCTCATTTATAAGTAGATTCTAAAATAAGTAAATAAATATACAGAAATAGAGAAGACAACCATGGTTACCAGGGGTGGTTGGAACAGAGGAGTGGAGAAATGAAGAAACGTAGATCAGAGAATACAAAGTAGCAGGTATAGGGAGCAAGATGGCAGAATAGAAGGCTTCACTGATCGCCTTCCGCACAAGGATACCAATTTAACAACTATCTACACAGAAAAAAGAAAAAAAAAAAAAAGCTTCATAAGAATCAAAAATCAGATGAGCACTCATAGTACCTGGTTTTAACTTCATATCACTGAAATAGGCAACTGGATAGAAAAAAGAGCCCTGAACCCCTGACATTACCTGTCTTCCACCCCCTGGCAGCCATGGCATGGTGCAGAGACCATCTCTGGGTGCTAGAGGAGGAAGAACATAGCAACTGTGAGGCATTAAACTTAGTTCTATCCAGTTGGAGCAGAAAGGGAAACCGGACCAAACTCAGCTGACACCTGCCCACGAGGGGAGCATTTAAACCGGCACTACTCAGAGGGGGATCATGGATCCCAGAGGTCAGAACTTGAGTTCCTGCAAACCTCACTACCGACGGCCAAAGTACTCTGTGTCTCCAAATAAACTGGAAAGCCAATGTAGTCCATAAGGACTGCAACAATTAGGTGAGTCCTAGTGCTGAACCAGGCCCTGAAACAGTGGACTGGGGGGACACATGACATACTGAGACACCAGCTGAGGTGGATAAAGGAGTGCTGGCATCACCCCTCCCCTACCCCCAGGCTTCGCAGCTCACAGCTCGAAAAGAAACCCCTTTCTTCCACTTGAGAAGAGGAGAGAGAAGAATTGGGAGGACTTTGTCTTGGATCTTGGATACCAGCTCAGCCACAGCAGGATAGGGCAGTGGTCAGAGTCATGAGGTCCCTGTTCTGGGCCCTACCTCCCACATGAACTTTTTAGACACGCCTTTGGTCAGAAAAGAACCCATAACCTTGAGGGAAAGGACCCAATCCTGGCAGCATTCATCTTCTGCTAACTGAAGAGCCTTTGGTCCCTGAAAAACCAGAAGCGATACTCAGGTACCACATCAAGGGCATTGGGTAAGCCTCTGAGACTTGCTGGCTTCAGGTATCAGCACAGCCACAGGGTGGGTAGAGCACCAAGCAAGCTCTTGAGCTCCCAGTTCCAGGATTTGACTATTGCCTAAAATTTCTGGCTCTGTCCTGGTCCAGAGTGGAGTCCACTGCTCTGAAGGATGAGTCCCGGGCCAGGCAACATTCACCACAAGCTGACTTAAGAGCTCTTGGACCTTAAAGAAACATTGGAGGTAGTCAGTCTGACAGTACTCCTCATGGTCTGGGGTGGCAGTGGCTACAGGGTGAGGCTCCTCTGCCTTTGGAAAGAGGAGGGAAGAGTGAGAATAATTGCATCTTGTGGTTTGAGTGCCAGTCCCTCCACAGTACAATAGAACACCAGATAGACTGCTAGGTTTTTAACTCTAGTCCCTAACCCCTAGATAGCACTTCTGGATCCACCTGGGCCTAGGGAACCTTACTGCCCTGAAGGGAAGAATACAGACCTGATTGGCTTTGCAACCAGCTGACTGTAGAGCCTCAGGGCCTTGTGTGAACATAGCCATTAGCCAGGGAGTGGTTACAGCAGACCCAGTGCTGTGCTGGCTTCAGGTCTGACTCAGCACAGTCATACTGGAAGTGGTCACAGGCGTGCTTGTGTCACTCTACCCCCAGCTTTAGGTGACTCAGAACAGAAAGAGATTCTGTTTGTTTGGGAGAAAGTAAGGGAAGAGGACAAGAGTCTCTACCAGGTAATCCGGAAAATTCTCCTGGATCTTGTCTAAGTCCATAAAGGTGATCCTTTACAAGTCTGCAAGAACCACAGCATTACTGGGCTTGGGGTGCTGCTAAAGCAGATATAGCCTAGATCACAATACCCAAGTCCTTTCAAAAAGGATAGCTACAAATAAGCCCAGATAGTGAAGACTACAATAAATATCTAACTCTTCAACGCCCAGACATTGAACAACATCTACTAGCATCAACGCTATCCAGGAAAACATGACCTCACCAAATTAACTAAATAAGGCAGCAGGGACCCATCCTAGAGAAACAGAGATATGTGAAATTTCAGACAAGGAATTCAAAACAGCTGTGTTACAGAAACTCAAAGAAACTCAAGATAACACAGAGAAGGAATTCAGAATCTTATCAGATAAATTTAACAGAGATTGAAATAATTAAAAAGAATCAAGCAGAAATTCTGAAGCTGAAAAATGCAATTGGCATAATGAAAAATACATCAGAGTCCTTTAATAGCAAAATTAATCAACCAAGAGAAAGAATGTGTGAGCCCGAAGACAAGCTATTTGATACACAGAGACAAGAGAAAAAATAATAATAATAATAAAAAACAATGAAGCACACCTACAGGATCTAGAAAATAGACTCAAAATGGCAAGTATTTAATAATCAATCTGCCAGAGATCAAGGCTAAAGCAGGGATCCTAAAGGCAGCAAGAAAAATGAAACAAATAATATACAATGGACAGCCAATATGCCTAGCAGCAGACTTTTCAGTGGAAACCTTACAGGCCAGGAGAGAGTGGTATGACATACTTAAAGTGCTGAAGGAAAATAACTTTTATGCTAGAACAGTATATTTGGCAAAAAATATCCTTCAAACATTAAGGAGAAATAATGATTTTCACAGGCAAACAAAAGCTGAAAGATTTCATCAACAGCGGACCTGTCCTACAAGAAATGCTTGTAAAGGGAGTACTTGTAAAAGGAGTACTTATAAAGAGAGTACTTCAATCAGAAAGAAAAGAATGTTAATGAGCAATCAGAAATTATCTAAAGGTACAAAACTCATTAGAAATAGTAAGTACGTAGAAAAACACAGAATACTATACACTGAAACTGTAGTGTGTAAATTTCTCTTATTTTAAGTAGAAAGATGAAATAATGAACCAATCAAAAATAATAACTACTACAACTTTTCAAGACATACACAGGACAATGGACAGACCAATGGAAGAGTATAGAGGACCCAGAAACAAATCCACACAGGTACACTCATTTTCAACAAAGGTGCAAAGAATATACACTGGGGAAAAGAGAGACTCTTCAGTAAATGGTTCTGGGGAAACAGGATATTCATATGCAGAAGAATAAAAATATACCTCTTTCATCATATACAAAAATCAAATCAAAACACATTAAAAACTTAAATCTAATACCTCAAACTATAAAACTACTACAAAAAAACTGGGGAAAAATCTTCAGGATGTTGGTCTGGGCAAAAAAACCTCTTGAACAATACACCACAAGCAAGGCAACCAAACAAAAATGGACAAATGAGATCACATCAAGTTAAAAAGCTTCTGTACAACAGAGGATACAATCAACTAAGTGAAGAGACAACCCACAGAGTGAAATAAAATATTTGCAAACTACTCATCTGACAAGGGATTAATAAGCAGAATATATAAGGAGTTCAAGCACCTCTATAAAAAAAACTAATAACCTGATTAAAAATGGACAAAAGATTGGAATAGACATTTCTGAAAAGAAGACATACAAATGGCAAATAGGGATATGAAAATGTACTCAACATCATTGATCATCAAAGAAATGCAACTCAAAACTACAATGAGATATCATCTCACCCCAGTTAAAACGGCTTATATACAAAAGATAGGCAAATAACAAATGCTGGTACGGATGTAGAGAAAAGGGAATCCTTGTACACTGCTGGTGGGAATGTAAATTGGCAAAATAACTAGGGAAAACAGTTTGGAGGCTCCTCAAAAAACTAAAAATTGAGCTACCATATGATCCAGCAATCCTACTGCTGGGTATATACTCAAAAGAAAGGAAATCAGTATATCCAAGAAATATCTGCACTCCTAAGTGTGTTGCAGCACTGTTTAAAATAGCTAAAATTTGGAAGCAATCTAAGTGCCTATCACAGATAAATGGATAAAGAAAATGTGGTATATATACATAATGAATTCCTACTCAGTTATAAAAAGAATGAGATCCAGTCATTTGAAACAACCTGGATGGGTGGAACTGGAGATCATGTAGAGTGAAATGAACTAGGCACAGAAAGACAAACACCACACGCTCTCACTTATTGTGGGATCTAAAAATTAAAACTATTAAACTCATGGACAGAGAGAGTAGAAGGATGGTTACCAGAAGCTGGGAAGGATAGTGGGATGTTGGTGGCAGTGGGAGGTAGGGATGTTTAATGGGCACAAAAAAATAGAAGGTATGAATAAGAACTACTATTAATTAGTAGATAGCACAACAGGGAGACTATAATCAATAACAACTTATTTGCACATTTTAAAATAACTAAAAGAATAGAATTAGATTGTTTGTAACTCCAAGGATAAATTCTTGAGGGCGTGGATATCCCATTCTCCACGATGTGCTTTTTTGACATTACATGCCTGTATCAAAACATCTCATGTACCCCATAAATATATACACTTACTATATACCCACAAAAATTAAAAGTAAATAAAAAAGACCAAAGTAGCAGATATATAGCCTAAACAAATCTAGAGATCTAATGTACAAGATGAAGACTATAGGTAATAAAATTGTACGGTACCTAGAATTCACGCTAAAGCAGTAGATTTTAGCTGCTCTTTCCACACACAAAGTTTTTTCCTCCTATATGAGATTATGTGTATGTTAATTTTCTTCACCATAATAAATTTTTACTACCTATGTGTATTCCATAACATAATGCTGTATACCTTAAATGTACACAATAAAATTTATTTTAAAAATTAATCACTGAAAAGTGTTCAGCGCATTCAAAATTACTCTTAGGTCAAGGGAGCGGCGAAATGAAAATTACAAACTACATAGAACTATTGAGAGTGTGAGAATGAGAAAATAAGGATACACCCTCAGTGTTATGCCAAGATAGTGTTAAAAAACAAAACAGATTGAAAATTGTTGAACTAAGCTTTCAGTTGGCTAAGAAAATGCTCAGAAAATTAGGGTAAAATTATTGAAGATTTTTTAAAAGAAATTAATAAACTTAGAAAATAGAAAAGTTTATCAATAAAACCTAAATGTAATTTTTAGAAAGACCAATCATTTTCAAAATTTCAGCAAGTATAATTTGAAAAAACAGACACAAAAAACTTAATAATGTTGTCAATGAAAAGTGGAAATATGGATGAATTTAAAAATATATAAAAATGATACATTTTATTATCTAGATGAAAGTCGGTAATATCTTAAGAAATAATTATCAAAATTGCCTCAAGAAAAATAGAAGATACAGATCTAAAAGAAACTGAAATGTCAATCAAAGTAGTATCCTAAAAACTGTATGAGAGCCAGATAAATTTTTTCTTTAGACGTTCCATAACCTTTAAGAAACAAACAATTCCAATTTATACAAATTATTTCAAAATATATGAAACATTTCCTGGCCCATTCCTCAAAGCTAAACAACACTGACATCAAAACCAGAAAAAGACAGTACAAGGAAAGTCAATTATTTATTATTTTTACTAATAAACACATAAACTAAATTTCTAACTTAACTAAACTGAGCACCAAAGTGTGTCAAAATAATAACATATAGTGACCAAATAGGTTTGTCTCCAAGTACGAGTCTAAGGATGGTTTCAATGAAATTAAAATTAAAAGAGAAAATTTTTATGATCATTACAAATGAGACCAAAAACCGTAAATAGTTCTCCTTAATATGCATGTACATGGATATGTATTATATGATATGTAGTATGCATATAGATATGTACAATGCATATTTAGAACCATAAATAATTCTCCTTAATATGCATATACTAGATATATATTTATATATTCTATATCATATAATATGTATATGTATATCTATGTACATGCATATTAAGGAGAATTATCTATTGTTCTATATATACATATATGCATATATCTATAATTCATACATTGATATACAGAGACACATATCTATACATATATAGACACATGTTTATAATATTTATATATATTCACTATATATTTACATATGTATTAATTCAGTTAGAGTCAATTTAAGATATAGAATAGAAACCACAAGTTATTTTTACACAAATAATTCAATATAAAGAATTGCTATCCGACCAGATATTGAAAAATGGAGAAGGCAAGAGGGAATACTAAAATATCACAGTATAAGCAACATAGGAAGCAGCTACCTAGTGCTGAGACAACAAAGGGAAGAGGTTAGAATTACAATATAAATACTAAACTTAGAAATTTGAGTGGCTTCTCAGAGCTGGGACCTAGACCGCTCAGTAGGGGGCGCTTGCTGGTTGGCGTTGGTATCTTAAAAAAAAAAAAAAACCCTAAGGAGCTCGTTCTAGGAATGCTGTCAAAACTAAAAACTGGAAGTAACTGTTACTGCTGAAACAAACTATAACTGCTGAAATGAAAAGTAATTGTTAGGATGTCATTAAACAGAACGGGAAGCAAACAGAAAGTGTGTTCCTTCTTCCCCACTCAGCCTTCCAGTCCGCCCCTAGCGTCCTCTGATTGGCAGAGTCTTAACAGGGAGCTTACTGGCAAAAGAGAAATGTGATTTGTAGAATTCCAGGCAGCGTCACAGAGTGTATATGGGTGGGGCTGAAATTAAGGCAATAGCTTAACCCCAGCTTATGTATATATGTATATACCTGGAGGTCACAATGTACTTCCCATAGCTTGGATTTTTCTCTGTACATCCAAATCAAATAGCTTTATTTCTTTTATTGTTTTTTATCATTATACACAAAAATATTAAGAAACAAGAATAGCCCAATTTAGATAATTTTAATAGTTGTACTACATGTACATAAATATTATTTTTATAAAACTCAGAATTTAAACCATACTTCCCTTCACTTATACCACCTATCAAATATATTTATTTTGATTTCACCCTTCATTAGTTCAGTTGTTCAAATAACTCATGCATGGGTTTCTTAAAGTCAAGCTCTATGTGTACGTTTAAATAAGGTAAGGGTTTAATAAAAATAGTATTTATATTAACATACTCTTGAGGGGCTTTTTGTGAATTGTGTGATTTTTAAATAGTTTTTTGTTTGGATGTGTTTTTTGCCGGGGGTGGGGGCAGGTGCAGCGGGTGAGGATTGGGTTTGTTGTTATTGTTGTTGCTGTTGTTTTAGCTGGTTCCTTGGGTTGTAAAGCAGTAAAGTCCCTGGGTAGAGAGGGAAGCAAAGGGTGACAAGAGTCATGGATTCTCAAGGGAAAAAGTCTGCCTATCCAATGGCCTGAGTGCTTTTCTTCTGTCCCTACAAGAGCCCATTTTCAACACTTCTGCCAGACAAGGTGACTCTACTATTATTCAACCATTCTTCTATATTTTGCAATAAACTCAATTCCCTCCTGCGTTCCTCTTCCTTCCCCATTTCTGTCCCTCACTTTGCCTCACTCACTGTGCCCACTGAGACTGTGACTGTGGGCTACAATTATCACTGTGGCATAAAAGAAATTGCTGAACCGGAACATTTGCAAGCCTTTCTTCAACTCACATGTCCTTTCAATTATCTCCTTTCACTGCTTCTATTCACAGCAAAGCTTATCTAAAGAATTATCTACATTAACTTTTTTTCTATTTTCTCCTCACACTTATTCTGTTTATCTTAAAAGTTGTGTTATTATGAAGCAATGTTTATTTAAAACCAATGTATATTTCACCAAAGACAATATTCAAATGGCCATTAAACCCATGAAAACATTCTCATCATCCTTAGCCACTAGAGAAATGTCAAAGAAAATCACAATGAGATACCACTTCACATCTACTAGGATGGCCATAATTTAAGAAACAGATAATAACAAGTATCCTTGAGGACACTTGTGGGAATATAAAATGATGTCATCACTCTGGAAAACAGGTCTAACAGTCCCTCAGATTAAATATAGAATTACTTTATGATGCGGCAATTCTACTCCTAGTTACATACCCAGCAGAAATGAAATTATTAATATATGTCCACATAAAAACTTTCTACATGAATGTATATTACAGCACTGTTCCTAACAGACAAAAAGTGGAAACCATTAAATATCAAGTAATGAATGGAAAAGAAACGTGTTATATCCATACAATGGAATATTATTCAGCAACAAAAAGAAATGAAGTACTGATATGTACTGTAACATGGATGAACCTTGAAAATATTATGCTAAGTGAGAGGAACCAGACACAAAAACCACATATTATTTGGTGCTATTTATATGAAATATTCAGCACAGGCAAATCTATAGAGAAAAGTAGAATAGTGGTTGCCTTAGGGCTGGAGATGTTAGGGATGAGGAGATTAGGATTGACTGCTAATGAGTCCCAAGTTTCTTTATTAGGGTGTTAAAAATATTCTAAAATGTATTGTGGTGGTGGCTATCAGAGTAGCAGGAGGCAGCCAAATACCTAGGCGGATAGGGGTGGCTCCATGGTGAAACCCCACCTCCAAGCCAAAGAGTTTAAAGCCTGAAAACCAAGCTACAAGTTAAATCCTCAGACTGACTTAAGAACTTGCTTTCCTGTTTGTCATGCTTTATCTAATTGATCCTCACCCTTCATCTATTTTACATATACCTACCCTTTCCTAATTGGTCTTCTACACTCTCATGCCCACGTCTGAGTGGTGTCTTTGTTTTAACCTTTTTTGCATACTCACAAACCAATCAGCATGCACTCCCCATTCTGAGTCCATAAAAGACCTCAGACCCAGCCACATGGGGCGGCACGTTGGGGGGCCTTCCCACCTTCGGGTAGGGGAACCACCCCCTTCCCCACATACCCTCTCCACTTAGAGTTTTCATTTCGCTTAATAAATTCTACTCCACTCACTCTCTCGTGTCCGCGTGCCTAATTCTTCCTGATCATTTGACAAGAACCCGGACCTAGCTGAGCTAAGGAACACAAAGACTCTATCAGTTACATAACTGTAAATATACCAAAAACCATTAAATTATACACTTTAAAGGAAATGTGTGATGGTATATGAATTATATCTCAAAGCTGTTACTTTTTTATAAAGGAACAAAAAAAGAGTGTATATACAGTCCAAACAACATCTAATTTTTAAAAACCTAAAATTTCTGCCATATCCTCCGTATGCTCTTTGTTTTTTTCTAACTCCTATATGAAACATAGGAGTTATACATATAATCTGAACATTAATCCTTTGTTGGTTAAAACTATTGCAAATTTCTTTCAATTTGATGCTTATTTTTTACATAATTTAAGGTATCTTTGGACGAAGAGAAGGGCTTAATTTTTAAAATCTAATTTAAATTAGATTTTTAAATCTAGTTTATCAGCCTTTCCATTTTGACATTATGCTATATGTGATTGCTTAAGAAATTTTCCCCTACCCTGTAAAATATTCTTAAACATTTATTCTCTAAATATTTTAAAGTTTTGTTTTTCACATCTAAATCCTAAATCTGTCTGGAATTGAATTTTATATATGATGTGAAGTAGAGATCCAATTATAAATTTTCTGTAAAAATAATCATTGTACCAGATGACTTAATAAAAGAAATATTTGCTCACTAATTCAATGCCACCTTTCCAAAATATTTAATTTCCCTAAATTAACATGTCAATTTCTGAACTTTCTGTTCTATTCCACTGATCTATACAATCACCCATTCTTAATTATAGTGGCATTATTATAAGCCCCTTGATTTTGTTTCTTTAAGCATATGTTGGCTATCCTTGGCCCTTTGTTCTTCCATGTATATATTAGAATCAGCTTGTCTAACCTCATAAAAATTAGTGTTTGGGATTCTTATTAAATTGCATTGGACTATATATCAATTTGGAAAGAATTTGGACCTTTATGCTATTGTGTCTCCATACTTACAAATATAATCTTTCTTCTTTAACATTGTTAAATAAAGTTTTCTGGATTTCCTTCTTTCAGATCTCGTACATCTTTATTTGATTTATTACTAGGACCTTAATATATTTTATTGCTCTTGTAAATAATATCTTTTAAAATATATTTCCTAATCTTTCATCCTTGTGTATAGATTTGCAGTTGAGATTTATATTTTGTATATCCAATACTGTCACTAAGCTTTCATATTAATTCGAATAGTTTTCCTGTATGTTGTAGAGGACTTTCTGTGAAATTAATTTTATCAACTATAAGTAATGACAAAAAAAGTCTTCTGCTCATATTCCAATATATTTCTGTTTTCTTGTCTTCCTGAGCATTCTGAGACCTCCAATACAATACTAAAAAAGAAAAAAGAGGAAGACTGGGAGAGCAAGAAAAAGAGAGAAAAAAGCAAAAAATAAAAACATATGCATGTCTGTCATGTTTTCATTTTAAAGGGAGTGTTTCTACTATTTAATCTTCAAGCATGATGTTTGCTGTGGGCTTTTAGTAAAAATGGTTTTTCAGGTTAGAAACTTTTCCTTCTACTCTGAACTTCCTGATAATTTTTATCATTAATGGATAGAGTTTTCCTCCATCTACTACAATATTTGTATATTTTTTCTTTAATATCTTCTATTTTTAATGTGATATGTTACATTTAATGTTAAATCAACATTGTCATTTCAGTCATGTTTTAAATTTTTATGGGAATTCAAACAATAAACCTGTGCCCATATGCATTAGAATTTTTTTTGATGTTGTGTAGCAGTCTCAAGTAACCTAGTAGAAAACTGAATCAAAGACCGTAATAAACTATAGCAATAGTTTATTAATCTTAAAAGGTTAACTTTTAAGGAATACCAACTTTTAATACCCTTAAAAATTCACTCGAGAAGCAATCATAAGACAATTTTATTTTACCACGAAAAAAGGAAATTTATAAACATTTTGGTCAATGTTTGACCAAAATTAACTCCACGAAGAACTTATATTTCAGCAACAATTCAACGCCCTTTGGGATTACCCAGCAGTTTCCTCTTATAAGCCAAGAGAATCGCTGCTCTGGTCACAGTCTACACTCTACCAGCCATATCTATTTACCCCCTCCTTACTAAAGCAAAACCTCTGCTTCTCGAATTTTGAATTACTTTATTCTATATTTCCAGATATTTTCTTTTTGGAAAACTCTTTTTTTTCCTTCAAATTACTACTTAAAATTTTTCATAAAGTTTTTCTTCTCTGAATATCTCTCTCTGATTCAATTATCCTACACTTTTTATGAAAGTATTCTTATTCTTCAACTATTATTTCTAGTCATTGGTAATGTATTACATTTTGATAATAATTATGTAAAATACATAAATAGCTTGATGTCTGACATATAAATTGCATTTGATACATACTAATTATCTAGTTAAATTCTTTTCCCCGTTAAATGCAAGCTAGTCACATGCTATGTACAGCATTCATACTTCCCTATACAAAACTATTTTGTTTTGCACGTAATTAACATTCTGAAATATGTCCAAAAGCTATTAATCCTCTCCCCCTCAACCACTATGAATATACCATACATTCTTCTCTTATAGTGCTCTGCTTTGCAGCGTACATTTTTTTTCCTATTCATCGTTGCAATTTCTACTAGTAAATTGGCTTCTTTCTTATACTTGATCAGAGTATAAGATGTTAGACTACATGTTGGACTACAAGCATCTTGTAATTAGAGCCAAGACTTACATCTGATAAGGAATTATTGTTTATGCTCAATAACTTACATTTCAGGTTGCCAGTGAATGGAGAATTTGCTGCCAAGTGTTTTTGGAACAATGTTTTGAATCTTCTACCAGATACAGACATAATAAAATTAGCATTTGAAAATATTAGACAGTAAAGTATTTCTACAGAAAGTAAAATCAATGCTAATAAAAGAAAAAGAAATGAGTATTACCAATTAAAGCCTTTAATACAATAAAAACTCTAAAAGTGACAGAGGATAGTTAAATAATGTGAACTACTATCTGAAATGTGACCTCATAACCTGATTTTCAAACTCTGAGTAAAACCACAGGCATATGACATCTTTAGGCCATTTCCTGTGCATATATTCTAATAAGGTTTGGATTTGTGTCCCCACCAATATTTCATGTCAAATTATAATCCCCAATGTTGGAGGAGGGACCTGCTGGGAGGTGAGTGGATCATGGGGGCTGATTTCCCCCTTGCTGTTCTCATGATAGTGAGTGAGTTCTCATGAGATCTGGTTGTTTAAAAATGTGTACCATCGGGAAGGTGGTTCCAAACTGGCCGATTAGAAACAGCTCCAGTCCACAGCTCCCAGTGTGAGCGACGTAGAAGACGGGTGATTTCTGCATTCCCAACTGAGGTGCTGGGTTCATTTCACTGGGGCTCGTCAGACAATGGGGGCAGAACAGTGGATGCAGCACACCAAGTGTGAGCCAAAGCAGGGCGAGGCATTGCCTCACCTGGGAAGTGCAAGGGGTCAGGGAATTCCCTTTCCTAGCCAAGGGAAGGGGTGACAGACGGCACCTGGAAAATTGGGTCACTCCCACCCTAATGTGTCCAGAATTGGTGGGTTCTTGGTCTCACTGATTTCAAGAATGAAGCCGCAGACCCTCGTGGTGAGTGTTACAGCTCTTAAGGTGGCACATCTGGAGTTTGTTCCTTCTGATGTTCAGATGTGTTCGGAGTTTCTTCCTTCTGGTGGGTTCGTGGTCTCACTGGCTCAGGAGTGAAGCTGCGGACCTTCACGGTGAGTGTTACAGCTCTTAAGGCAGCGCGTCTGGAGTTGTCCGTTCCTCCCGGTGGGTTCATGGTCTCGCTGGCTTCAAGAGTGAAGCTGCAGACCTTTGCAGTGAGTGTTACAGCTCGTAAAGGCAGTGTGGACCCAAAGAGTGAGGAGCAGCAAGATTTATTGCAAAGAGCAAAAGAACAAAGCTTCCAAAGAGTGGAAGGGGCCCTGAGCGGGTTGCCACTGCTGGCTCAGGCAGCCTGCTTTTATTCGCTTATCTGGCCCCACCCACATCCTGCTGATTGGTCCATTTTACAGAGAGCCGAGTGGTCTGTTTTGACAGGGTGCTGATTTGTGCATTTACAATCCCTGAGCTAGACACAGTGGTTCTCCAAGTCCCCACCAGAGTAGCTAGATACAGAGTGTCGATTGGTGTTATTTAGAATCCCTTAGCTAGACATAAAAGTTCTCCAAGTCCCCACCAGAGTAGCTAGATACAGAGCATTGACTGGTGCATTCACAAACCCTGAGCTAGACACAGGGTTGGATTGGTGTGTTTACAAACCTTGAGCTAGAGACAGAGTGCTGATTGTTGTATTTACAGTCCCTTAGCTAGACATAAAGGTTCTCCAAGTTCCCACTAGACTCAGGAGCCCAAATGGCTTCACCTAGTGGATCTCACACGGGAGCTGCAGGTGGAGCTACCTGCCAGTCTTGCACCATGCACCCACACTCCTCAGGCCTTGGGTGGTCGATGGGACTGGGTGCTGTGGAGCAGGGGGCGGTGCTCGTCGGGGAGGCTCGGGCTGCACAGGAGCCCACGGGGGGCAGGGGGAGGCTCAGGCATGGCGGGCTGCAGGTCCCAAGCCCGGCCCCAAGGGAAGGCAGCTAAGGCCCGGTGAGAAATCGAGCGCAGCGCCAGTGGGCCAGCACTGCTGGGGGACCCAGCACACCCTCTGCAGCTGCTGGCCCGGGTGCTAAGCTCCTCATTGCCTGGGGCCGGCAGGGCCAACCGGCTGCTCCCAGTGCAGGGCCCACCAAGCCCATGCTTACCCAGAACTCCAGCTGGCCTGCAAGCGCCCTGCGCAGCCCTCGTTGCCGCTCACGCCTCTCCCTCCACACCTCCCTGCAAGCTGAGGGAGCCGGCTCCGGCCTTGGCCAGCCCAGAAAGGGGCTCCCACAGTGCAGTGGCGGGCTGAAGGGCTCCTCAAGTGCCGCCAAAGTGGGAGCCCAGGCAGAGGAGGCACTGAGAGCGAGCGAGGGCTGTGAGGGCTGCCAGCACGCTGTCACCTCTCACTAATATTGCCCTTTTCCAATGGTCTTAGCAAATGGCACACCAGGAGATTATATCCCACACCTGGCTTGGAGAGTCCCATACCCACGGAGCCTCATTCATTGCTAGTACAGCAGTCTGAGATCCAACTGCAAGGCTGCAGTGAGGCTGGGGGTGGGGCGCCTGCCATTGCTGAGGCTTGAGTAGGTAAACAAAGCATCCAGGAAGCTCGAACTGGGTGGAGTTCACTGCAGCTCAAGGAGGCCTGCCTGCCTCTGTAGACTTCACCTCTGGAGGCAGGGCATAGCCAAACAAAAGGCAGCAGAAACCTCTGCAGACTTAAATGTCCCTGTCTGACAGCTTTGAAGAGAGTAGTGATTCTCCCAGCACGGAGTTTCAGATCTGAGAACAGACAGACTGCCTCCTCAATTGGTTCCATGACCTCTGATTAGCCTAACTGGGAGACACTCCCCAGTAGGGGCAGACTGACACCTCACATGGCTGGGTACCCCACTGAGACAAAGCTTCCAGAGGAACAATCAAGCAGCAACATTTGCCATTCCTCAATATTCACTGTTCTGCAGACTCCGCTGCTGATACCAAGGTAAACAGGGTCTGGAGTAAACTCCAACAGACTTGGAGCTGAGGGTCCTGACTGTTAGAAGGAAAACTAACAAACAGAAAGGACATCCACACCAAAACCCCATCTGTATGTCACCATCATCAAAGACCAAAGGTAGATAAAACCACAAAGATGGGGAAAAAACAGAGCAGAAAAGCTGAAAATTCTAAAAATCAGAGCGCCTCTCCCTCTTCAAAGGAACACAGCTCCTCACCAGCAATGGAACAAAGCTGGATGGAGAATGACTTTGACAAGTTGAAAGAAGAAGGCTTCAGAAGATCAAACTTCTCCAAGCTAAAGGAGGAAGTTCGAACGCATCACAAAAAAGCTAAAAACCTTGAAAAAAGATTACACGAATGGCTAACTAGAATAACCAATGTAGAGAAGTCCTTAAATGACGTGATGGAGCTGAAAAACGTGGCATGAGAACTACGTCACGAATGCACAAGCTTCAGTAGCTGATTTGATCAACTGGAAGAAAGGATATCAGTGACTGAGGATCAAATGAATGAAATGAAGCAAGAAGAGAAGTTTAGACAAACAAGAGTAAAAAGAAACGAACAAACCCTCCAAGAAATATGGGACTATGTGAAAAGACCAAATCTATCTCTGATTGGTGTACCTGAAAGTGATGGGGAGAATGGGACCAAGTTGGAAAACACTCTGCAAGATATTATCCAGGAGAACTTCCCCAATCTAGCAAGGCAGGCCAACATTCAGATTCAGGAAATACAGAGAATGCCACAAAGATACTCCTCGAGAAGAGCAACTCCAAGACACATAATTGTCAGATTCACCAAAGTTGAAATGAAGGAAAAAATGTTAAGGGCAGCCAGAGAGAAAGGAAGGGTTACCCACAAAGGGAAGCCCATCAGACTAACAGCTGATCTCTCCGCAGAAACTCAAGAAGCTAGAAGAGAGTGGGGGCCAATATTCAACATTCTTAAAGAAAAGAATTTTCAACCCAGAATTTCATATCCAGCCAAACTAAGCTTCATAAGTGAAGGAGAAATAAAATTCTTTACAGACAAGCAAATGCTGAGAGATTTTGTCACCACCAGGCCTGCCCTAAAAGAGCTCCTGAAGGAAGCACTAAACATGGACAGGAACAAATGGTACCAGCCACTGTAAAACATGACAAATTCTAAAGACCATTGATGCTAGGAAGAAACTGCTTCAACTAACGAGTAAAATAACCAGCTAAAATCATAATGACAGGACCAAATTCACACATAACAATATTAACTTTAAATGAAAATGGGCTAAATGCTCCAATTAAAAGACACAGACTGGCAAATTGGATAAAGAGTCAAGACCCATCAGTGTGCTGAATTCAGGAAACCCATCTCATGTGCAGAGACACACATAGACTCAAAACAAAGGGATGGAGGAAGATCTACCAAGCAAATAGAAAACAGAAAAAGGCAGGGGTTGCAATCCTAGTCTCTGATAAAACAGACTTTAAACCAATAAAGATTAAAAGAGACAAGGCCATTACACAGTGGTAAAGGGATCAATTCAACAAGAAGAGCTAACTATCTTAAATATATATGCACCCAATACAGGAGCACCCAGATTCATAAAGCAAGTCCTTAGAGACAAAGAGACTTAGACGCCCACACAATAATAATGGCAGATTTTAACACCCCGCTGTCAACATTAGACAGATCGACGAGACAGAAAGTTAACAAGGATATCCAGGAATTGAGCTCAGCTCTGCACCAAGTGGACCTAGCAGACATCAAGAGAACTCTCGACCACAAATCACCTTTAAATGGGACACATTTAAAGCAGTGTAGAGGGAAATTTATAACACTAAATGCCCACAAGAGAAAGCAGGAAAGATCTAAAATTGACACCCTAACATCACAATTAAAAGAACTAGAGAAGCAAGAGCAAACACATTCAAAAGCTAGCAGAAGGCAAGAAATAACTAAGATCAGAGAAGAACTGAAGGAAATAGAGACACAAAAAAACCCTTCAAAAAATCAATTAATCCAGCAGCTGGTTTTTTGAAAAGATCAACAAAATTGATAGACAGCTAGCAAGACTAATAAAGAAGAAAAGAGAGAAGAATCAAATAGATTCAGTAAAAAATGATAAAGGGGATACCACCACCAATCCCACAGAGATACAAACTACCATCAGAGAATACTATAAACACCTCTACACAAATAAACTAGAAAATCTAGAAGAAATGGATAAATTCCTCGACAAATACACCCTCCTAAGACTAAACCAGAAAGAAGTTGAATCCCTGAATAGACCAATAACAGGCTCTGAAATTGAGGTAATAATTAATAGCTTACCAACCAAAAAAAGTCCAGGACCAGATGGATTCCCAGCCGAATTCTACCAGAGGTACAAGGAGGAGCTGGTACCATTCCTTCTGAAACTATTCCAGCCAATAGAAGAAGAGGGAATCCTCCCTAACTCATTTCATGAGGCCAGCATTATCCTGATACCAAAGCCTGGCAGAGACACAACAAAAAAAGAGAATTTTAGACCAACATCCCTGATGAACATTGGTGCAAAAATCCTCAATAAAATACTGGCAAACCGAATCCAGCAGCACATCAAAAAGCTTATCCACCATGATCAAGTGGACTTCATCCCTGGGATGCAAGGCTGGTTCAACATACGCAAATCAATAAATGTAATCCAGCATATAAATAGAACCAAAGACAAAATCCACATGATTATCTCAATAGATGCAGAAAAGGCCTTTGACAAAATTCAACAATGCTGCATGCTAAAAACTCTCAATAAATTAGGTATTGATGGGATGTATCGCAAAATAATAAGAGTTATTTATGACAAACCCACAGCCAATATCATACTGAATGGGCAAAAACTGGAAGCATTCCCTTTGAAAACTGGCAGAAGACACCGATGCCCTCTCTCACCACTCCTATTCAACATAGTGTTGGAAGTTCTGGCCAGGGCAAACAGGCAGGAGAAAGAAATAAAGGGTATTCAATTAGGAAATGAAGTCAAATTGTCCCTGTTTGGAGACGACATGATTGTATGTCTAGAAAATCTCATCGTCTCAGCCCAAAATCTCCTTAAGCTGATAAGCAACTTCAGCAAAGTCTCAGGATACAAAACCCATGTGCAAACATCACAAGCATTCTTATCCACCAATAACAGACAAACAGAGAACCAAATCATGAGTGAACTCCCATTCACAATTGCTTCAAAGAGAATAAAATACCTAGGAATCCAACTTACAAGGGATGTGAAGGACCTCTTCAAGGAGAACTACAAACCACTGCTCATCGAAATAAAAGAGGATACAAACAAATGGAAGAACATCCCATACTCATGGATAGGAAGAATCAATATCGTGAAAATGGCCATACCGCCCAAGGTAATTTATAGATTCAATGCCATCCCCATCAAGCTACCAATGACTTTCTTCACAGAATTGGAAAAAACTAAAGTTCATATGGAACCAAAAAAGTGCTCACAATGCCAAGACAATCCTAAGCCAAAAGAACAAAGCTGGAGGCATCACGCTACCCGACTTCAAACTATACTACAAGGCTACAGTAACCAAAACGCATGGTCCTGGTACCAAAACAGAGATATAGACCAATGGAACAGAACAGAGCCCTCAGAAATAATATCACACCTATACAACCATCTGATCTTTGACAATCCTGACAAAAACAAGAAATGGGGAAAGGATTCCCTATTTAATTAATGGTGCTGGGAAAACTGGCTAGCCATATGTAGAAAGCTGAAACTGGATCCCTTCCTTACACTTTATACAAAAATTAATTCAAGATGGATTAAAGACTTAAATGTTAGACCTAAAACCATAAAAACCATAGAAGAAAACCTAGGCAATACCATTCAGGACATAGGCATGGGCAAGGACTTCAGGTCTAAAACACCAAAAGCAATGGGAACAAAAGCCAAAATTGACAAATGGGATCTAATTAAACTAAAGGGCTTCTGCACAGCAAAAGAAACTACCATCAGAGTGAACAGGCAACCGACAGAATAGGAGAAAATTTTTGCAATCCACTCATCTGACAAAGGGCTAATATCCAGAATCTACAATGAACTCAAACAAATTTACAAGAAAAAAACAAACAACCCCATCAAAAAGTGGGCAAAGGATATGAACAGGCACTTCTCAAAAGAAGACATTTATGCAGCCAAAAGACACATGAAAAAATGCTCATCATCACTGGCCATCAGACAAATGCAAATCAAAATCATATTGAGATACCATCTCACACCACTTAGAATGGCAATCATTAAAAAGTCAGGAAACAACAGATGCTGGGGAGGATATGGAGAAATAGGAACACTTTTACACTGTTGGTGGGACTGTAAACTAGTTCAACCATTGTGGAAGTCAGTGTGGCGATTCCTCAGGGATCTAGAACTAGAAATACCATTTGACCCAGCCATCCCATTATTGGGTATATACCCAAAGGATTATAAATCATGCTGCTATAAAGGCACATGCACACGTATGTTTATTGCAGCACTATTCACAATAGTAAAGACTTGGAACCAACCCAAATGTCTATCAAGGATAGACTGGATTAAGAAAATGTGGCACATATACACCATGGAATACTATGCAGCCATAAAAAAGGATGAGTTCATGTCCTTTGTAGGGACATGGATGAAGCTGGAAACCCTCATTCACAGCAAACTATCGCAAGGACAAAAAAACCAAACACCGCATGTTCTCACTCATAGGTGGGAATTGAACAATGAGAACACTTGGACACAGGAAGGGGAACATCACACACTGGGGCCTGTTGTGGGGTGGGGGAGGGGGGAGGGAAAGCATTAGGAGATATACCTAATGTAAATGAGTGGGTAATGGATGCAGCACACCAACATGGCACATGTATACATATGTAACAAACCTGCACGTTGTGCACATGTACCCTAGAACTTAAATTAAAAAAAAAAAAAGAAAAATACTGGAATAAGATTGCCAAATTAGATACAAAGCTTAAAAGAAAAAAAGTGTACCATCTCCCCCTTCTGTCTCTTCCTCCTGCTCTGGTCATGTAAGACGCGCCTACTTCCCCTTCACTTTCCGCCATGATTAAAAGTTTCCTGAGGCCTCCCCAGCCATGCTACCCAAACAGCCTATGAAACCATGAGCGAATTAAACCTCTTTTCTTTATAAATTACCTAGTCTCTGAAATTTCTTTATCGCAGTGTAAGAATGGACTAATATACATTCAAAGAGAAATAATAAAGTTGAGAAAAAAAAGTAGCATACTAGCATGCAGAGCAGAAAAACTAGTAATTTTTTAAAGTAAACAATTTAAAGACAACTTGTAATTTTTCACCTAATGATTGGCTTTCCCACTCTCCCTTGTTATCTCCTTTCTTATGTTTTCTCTCATGAGCCATTAGCCTACCAGGTACTAAATGCCTTTGGGGGGATTTTTATCAAATATGCCACTGACAGGAGTCAGCCTTCTCCACCTACTCTATAATACATCCCTATGAACTATTCTTGTCTACCTCACTACAAACTCGAACTGTATATTGATGATCTGTGGGCTTCCAATGCCTCTGTTTCAGCAGCTTCCAGTCCTGTTAGTGAGATGTAGACGGGATTGGAGGGGGCCAGAAGCCTTCTCCATTCATAGGTGTTTGACCTCAAGCCCTTCACTCTCCTGGGCCTCAGTGCCTTCACCTGAAAATTAGGAACTTATACTAATCAATGCTAGAGTCCCTGAACTGTACCTGCTATAAGCCAATGAGCAGAAATTGGTACAACAAGAGAGATTTTTAATATGAAAAAAATTAAATGAAACATCCATATTCTTTCATGCTAAGTAGTTCTCCATGTTAACCTCTACATTTATATTCTTAATTCCCTGGGCCTTCTTAGCCCTGCCAATTTTCTTATTATGAAGCCAATTGTCAATTACAGGTATTTCCTGAAGTCACATAATCCCAAACTCTCAGTTTTCTCTAATTATTATTAGAGTACCAAACAACAGGAACACTAAAGTTACTATTTTCTGTACTGGAGATTCTGAAATCAGTTTATAGCTTACATATGTGTGAAAGCTGTGAGTTTCTTCTTATGAAAATATATTTTGGCTCTAAATAGGGTAAAACATCAAATAGCAATGTTTCAGTCCAGGTTTGTAGAGAGATGTCTAATTTATTATAGAGATTTGACTGGGTACAATTATGACAGCTGGTTGCACAGTAACGATACTAAAAATTGACCACTCTGGCATTATGGGAGGCAGTGGGTGACCTTGACAAGAGTGATTTCAGTGAAATGGCAAGGATGAAACTATAATTGCAATGAACTTCAGGAAGTACGCAATGCAAACAAATGGAGACGTGAATATAAGTAACAATTTCAAGGAATTTGGCTGTAGAGTAACAGAAAAATGAGACATATACTGGAGGTGAATGTGGATTAAGGGAGTTTTGTTTTGCTTTCAAATAAAGAAAATATTGCATGTTTATGCAAAAGACCATGTAAATAGTAAAAATTGCCACTGCAGGATGAAGAGCCAACTGCAGAATGAGCTCCTTGAAAATATCAGAGGATGAGAGGTGGTGTATAAGTCAAAGGCTTGTCTTACACGGGAGTAGATAATCAATTGCAGCAAGAGGGAAGGTGGAGTATGTGGGTACAGATGAGATCTCTGCTCCAACCACTTGTCTACATCACCTAAATACATCCTTCAAGTTTCAGCTCAAATGTAATTTATTCCAGGAAGTATTCCCTGCCCCCCCTAACTGGGGTCCGCTGACCTTATCTGTGCGCCTGTACCCTCCTGACATAGGGCATAATACTTCACTTTTAATGATGCAATAACATGGTCCTGTTACACTGGGTAGCTAATCACACATGAACAGGGCAGGAGAGGGCCCTCCCAACCCCCCGCATACACACACCAGCTGACCATCAGGTGATGATCAAGTGGTTGTTTACTGTCTCTCTAAAATAATAATTAGTTGCAGCCCGCGCCAGGGAAAGGCAGTCTCACAATACATAGGAAAAATCTGAAACGTGATCAGC
This sequence comes from Hylobates moloch, assembly GCF_009828535.3. NCBI lineage: Eukaryota > Metazoa > Chordata > Mammalia > Primates > Hylobatidae > Hylobates > Hylobates moloch. Next base: position 36,240,104 of record NW_026652297.1, on the reverse strand, counting down.
TGCTTCCCTCTAAGATTTCAGGAATTGGGCGAGTGGGCTCAAGCATGAGCACTAAGAGGCAAAACAGCAGGGCTTAAGTGGTACATCACCTTCCACTAGGAATGCTAGACCGGTAAGGGAAGAACGCCTCTAGGAAAGCATGCGTACAACTCCAGTAAACACGCTGCGCCTACGGCCTCTCCCAAACGCTAGTAGGACACTGCACATACAGACGGCGCACCCCCCAGGGAAAAATCAGGCGATCAGGGACACAAGACTCCACAAGTATGCCAACATACTAAACCCTAAGTCAAGGTCAAACAGCGCACTTGGTCTCTCAAGTCACCTGCTTGGCCCTCTTCCAAATGTACTTTCCTTTCTTTCATTTCTGCTCTCTAAAGCTTTTAAATAAACTTTCACTTCTGCTATAAAACTTGCCTCTGTCTCTCCTTCTGCCTCATGGCTCCTCCGTCGAATTCTTCTGAGGATGCAAGAGTTGAGGTTCTTGCAGACCCTTACGGAACCACTGCCACTAACAGTGCTTTCCAGGTCCTTCTCACTCACAACTTGGTTCTTTTTTTTTTTTTTTTTTTTTTTTGAGACCGAGTCTTGCTCCGTCGCCCAGGCTGGAGTGCAGTGGCACGATCTCCGCTCACTGTAAGCTCCGCCTCCCGGATTCACGCCATTCTCCTGCCTCAGCCTTCCGAGTAGCTGGGACTACAGGCGCCCGCCACCACACCTGGCTAATTTTTCTATTTTTAGTAGAGACGAGGTTTCACCGTGTTAGCCAGGATGGTCTCGATCTCCTGACCTCAATGATCCGACAGCCTTGGCCCTCCAAAGTACTGGGATTACAGGCGTGAGCCACCGCGCCCAGCCACAACCTGGTTCTTCTTAGAGCTCCTTGTGCCTCAGCCCTAGCACAGGGTTGGTCCCTAAGAGACAACAGATGTTACTAAAGAGGAAGAAAATTAAGCAAGACAGAAGATATAAAGCACTTTGGGAGGCTGAGGAGGGCAGATCACGAGGTCAGGAGATCGAGACCATCCCGGCTAACACGGTGAAACCCCATCTCTACTAAAAATAAAAATAAAAATAAAAATTACCTGGGGGTGGTGGCGGGAGCCTGTAGTCCCAGCTACTCAGGAGGCTGAGGGAGGAGAATGGCGTGAACCTGGGAGGTGGAGCTTGCAGTGAGCCGAGATCGTGCCACTGCACTCCAGCCTGGGCAACAGAGTGAGACTCCAGCCTGGGCAACAGAGCGAGACTCCATCTCAAAAAAAAAAGAAAAAGAAAAAAAGAAATAGGAAAAAATAAAGGAAACCATGTCACCATTCACTGAAGACTCCATTCAGATAGAAACCATCCCAGGATTTGTATTCCAAAGATGCAGAAGTCATGAAAACTAAATTTGTAAAAACTAAATGGAGGTGAGATACAGTAAAGCCTTCTGGGAGAGAATGTGTCACACTTTGGTATTAAGCTGACTTCAAATTCAATTTCAGAGCACCAGACTTCAAAAAAATAAATTTAAAAGTATCTCACAAAAATATTACTCAAAAGTAACTGTGGTGCTCAAGCAAACGATTTTGGATCATTTTTCAATACCATGCTTGTTTGCAGAGAATCAAAAGCAATGTTATCTTGTCATCTGTTCTCCAGAGCTTCTTCCCTAGTCATTCCTCTGCCTTTCCTATCAGCTTCATTTAAAAACAATCAAATGTGCTGTCACAGACACTAGATTATAACTTCAGGTTCAAAACAAGTAATGAGGAACTCTCTAAAAAAAAGGAACTCTCTCTCTAAAAAAGGAGAGAAAGTACATCACCACTGACTGCATGCAATGTGAAAAATGAGGCAATAGAATTGGGCTGGAATTTTCTCTTGGGTACCCTCCCTTAATATAAAATTGTAACCAGCCAACAGATTCTTCCTGGGCTGCATAGACAAAACCAACTCAGAAGACCATGGCATTGCAATGCAGAAGAAGTTTAATTGACACAAGGCCAGCCACACCATGGAGGAGACAGAGTTATTAATCAAACCGATATCCCAGAAAATTAGGAGTCTATGGTTTTTCAATAATAGTTTGGTGGGCCAGGGAGTCTGCTTCAGGGTGGGGCCACAGGACTGGTCAGAGGGAGTGGGGAGGTCCAGGTGAAGCTATTGGTCATCAGAAATGCAAACATCTCAAAAGGCCAATCTTAGAGGCCTTTAACATAGAGATGTTATCTGCAGCAGTAATTGGGGGATTTGCAAATCTTGTGACTTCTGGAATCACGGTGGGTAATCCTTTAGGTCAACACCTGAGCAGAATTCAGGTTGCTCATCCTCCTAACCTGGTTGTCTTTTATCAGCTGTACCAAGGTGGTTTAGTTTGGGGGAAGGGCTATTATCATTTGAACTATAAAATAAATATCTTCCGAAGTTAGCGTGGCCTAAGCCCAGGAGTGATTAAGGGCAGTTGGAAGGTAAAAAGGCAAGATGGGAGTTAGTTAGACAGATCTCCTCACTGTCATAGTTTCCTCACTGTTTTAATTTTTGCAAAGGCAGTTTCAGAATTGGCTTTGCAATCTGCAAGAAGACGTGGGTTCTGCAATAAATAAGCAATCCTAACCCTCTCTTGCTTCTCCTAAGAGGGATACTATACTCCAAGCTCAGAAAACCTGCTTCCTCTGAATTCCTCCTGGGGCAGAAACCAGGCCTCAGACTTTGGGCAAAGAATACAGAATCATGCATCTGACTCGTGTTTTTTGGAGGCCATCAAGTAGTTAGTACCTTCCCTTCCTCCCCCACCATCCCCACCTGGCTCTTACCTAAAATCCTTCCAGTAAATATTTTTCTTACTATTTCAGAAGTCAGAATTTCTCTATGCCAGTGTTTCCTAAACATGCCCAACTATCTGAGTCACCTGGTATGCTCTCTAAAATACAGATTCTCCTGGGACTCTCCCTTGGAGATTATGAATCAATAGGTCTGGGATAGATCCCAGGCTGCTCCATTAAAATGCAAATGCCCCAGAGAATAGATAATAGCTTAAGCTCTTGTTTTATTCATTTAATTTATACCTCCTGTCTTTTAAAAACTTTGAAGTGGCTAGTCACAAGGTGGCCTAAAAGTAACGTCACAAGATTCACCGTGTGACAAGAGGCATCCCAAGCTGTCACTGTCCTACCGGGTAACCACAGAAGCATTGTGCACCTCAACATGCCCCCACAGTGTGAGCAGGAAGGAAGAACTCCAGGCCAGAAATTGAGCAACAGTGGAATCCACTCTCAGCATCTTCATCATTAGTTGTTTGTGAAGTTTGTAGCTTATTTAAGATTCTGGGCTAATATTTTTTTAACTATCAAATGTTGAATTTGATGATATTGGAGGGTGGCTGCCTACCTTATATGTAGAACAGGTGCATTCATCCTGACCCCTCTCATGAAGCTTCTAGGAAAAAATTGCTAAATCTGATGGGTAACTATTCCCTTAGGGACCCTTCTCTGAGCAAATGCAAGAATGAAACTTTCCATATTGTCATTTGTTACAGATTTAATTTTGTTCCCCCAAGAAACATATTAAAGTTCTAACCCCCAGTATCTCAGAATTTGACCCTATTTAGAAATAGGGTCATTGAAAATGTAACAAAGTTAAGATGGGGTCATAATGAATTAGGGTGAACTCGATTCCAATATTGGGTGTCCTTCTAAGAAGAGGAAAATTTGGACACAGAGACACTAGGAAGATGACCACATGAAGATGGAGGCAGAAATTGGAGCGAGGCATCTATAAGCCAAAGAACATCAACTACAGCCTGCAACCACCAGAAACTAGAAAGAGGCAATGGAGGAATTTTCCTAGAGCCTTCAGATAGAGCATGGCCCTACCAACACCGTGATTTCAGATTTCCAACCTCTAGAACTGGGAGAGAATAAATTTATGCTGTTTTAAGCCGCTCAGCTTGTGATACCTTTATAGCTGCCCTAGGAAACACCAACTACCTAATAAAATATAAGCATAGAATTGTGATGCTTAGAACTATATTTTACTTAGAGCTAACACTCATCTGTTTAGAGGTCCCACCTCTTTAAAAAAAAGAAAAAAGAAAAACAGAAAAAAAAAGTATCGAGAAAGCAACATGTCCCACCCCTGACTTCTATTATCACAACTTCCTCTCACTGTGACATTGAAATAAAATGTTAACACATCTCTCCAGCAGTTTACAAACTGTAGAAAAGAAAGAGAATGCGCATGTGGAAGTCAAAACATTGAGCATGCTAACTGACTGCAAAAATAGCTTTATGTAATTTATTAGACTGAAACGAGATTGAGTCTTGGCGTATGTGGCTACCAGACAAAATATCTAATGCTGTAGGACACAAAAAGAAACACTCTGGAGTTTGCTTTCATTTTGCCCATTATAATTCAGAATTTGTTGTACAGATCATTCTATTTGTCATCCAAATTGTTCATATTATGGAGGATCTCTGAGGAGTCTTCTAACACATCCACACACCTAAAACCCAGGAACAAAGAATGCTTCCAAGCAGTCAGCCTTGGGTATAACCAGTCTTATTTCAGTCATTGTTGAAGCAACTAAAATATCACAAATAGACCAGGAAAGTGGAGAAAGTATAGCCCTCCACGCTGGACTTTCTATACATCATTATTTTCTCTCTACGAGTGTTGACTGCTAGTCACCAAATTTTCCAAAGACAGAGAGAAATGAATTATTGCCTCTGCTTCTTGCACTACTGGACAACTCACTTGCTGAGAAATAAATGTTCCTGTACATCTGGATTTTCAAATAATATTTAGGGAGTGTGCTTTGTAAGACTTTCCTCCAGGAAACAAATAAACATTGGCAGGTGAGATAAAACAGGTATGGAGGAAGGCAGTGTGATCATAAGGAACATGCTGGAAAGTGGGCAGGACACTTCATGCCTCTGTCAGTTTTATATGTGATTCCTCAGGAATGCCCTGATTCTTTTTATGTTGGTTACTTGATGAGAGGATTGATTTCAATCTGCAAAGAGTTTATGTTAATCAGCTCTTAGGAAAATTTTAAAGAATAATAAAATATTGCGCTAATAAAAATCCACACTAAATCAATACCTTTACTGCCATTTTCCTTTAGTAGTCATCCATAAATGACTTAAATTGAATGATCAAGTGCCCACATCCTGAGTGGGATGGTATAAGATACATAGCAGAGAAAAGCCAAAAGTCCAGGGTCCCTAGCTCACAGGGAAATTGTACTGGTGAATTTACCCAGGGACACAAAATAATACTTGATTTGACTTTTATTTCTGACTTCAGATTTGGCAGACTAGTCCTATTAGTTAGGATTCAGATCTAACAAAAATCATCACATCAGTGCAAGTCATAATTAGGCAATTACAGCTTCTAATGCCATGATTGTTCATATTTATACTGACAGCACAATTAGACCTAATCACATTAGGGGTTCAAGGATACTAAAGATTTCTATTTTTTTAAAGTGCTCATAACACAAAAATCATTCTAAGGTCATTTACGTTGTTTTTAACCTATAAGATAAAATATGCCTGTAGTCTTCTCCATATTTCTTAATACATAGAATGAGTCAAAATAAAAAATCTGCACAAACATAAAGCCTTTCCCCTGGGTTCCCACCACGACTTGACAGAGACACACACACATTGTCCAGGGCCATCCTCTATCTCCCATTAATGATTTCTCCTACCAACCTATCCCTTTAGTACAGACATGTTATTTTTACTACAAAACATTGGAATCTTTAAATACAAAAGAAAATAAACACTAGGCATAGAGCGACTCAGTTCTGTATTCATTAACATAATATTCAGTAGTCTGAATCTTCCTCAGTAGGCTGGTTCTTCCTAGGGTGTCTCATGGGACCTTTTACTTTCTTGCTAGTTCACCTCCCTCCCTTAGGCCAACCCTGAACTGAATTCTCCATCTTATCCTCTGGGCTTCAGGAACATAAAAATCTTATATGTAAGAAACACATGCCCATCAAGCAAATTAAGGATGAAACTCTTGCTTCAACGATATTTGAGACTTAACTCCAGCATTTCTCTATCTTGCACATTCTGTCCATTTGTACCCTCCTTCTGCCCTGGACACACAAGTGTGATCATCATATTATTCAAAAAACTCTTTTATAGACTGGAATTTACTGCACTCTGTCTTCAAAGTACCACACATTCACATGTCAAAGGAATTCTCACGTAACTTGTACCTGTCATGTGTCATATTATTTTTAATCAGACACTAGATAAGAACATGGGCTCTGTAGCCAGACTGATCTGGATTCAAGTCTCAGTTCTGTCAGTTACTATCTGTGTGACCCCTGGTACCTTACTTAGCTAGTCTGTTCCTTGGTTTCCTCATATATAAGGTGAGGATAAATTTATGTGTCTCTCTTATAGGCCTGTTACAGAGATTCACTGGGATCACGTGTGTAAAGCAGCCGGCACAGTGCCTGATATACAATAAGGCTAATGAATGTTAACAATGATTATTATCATAAATTAACCACTCAAGTGTGCTCATCAGTATCATCTCGTATCATCAATATAATTGTTATCATCACTTTCATTATCAAATATTACATTTGAAATCTATTGTAGAAATTGAATAGAAGACCCACACTTCAAAATAAGGAAATGAGGCTTATGATGTTGATGTTGTCTTCAAGAGTTATCTCTATTTTGTCCTTTGTTTCTGTATAGTTTTGATACATTAAAAAGTCATGCTTTTATTATAAGTACCCATTCTTCTCTACTCCCTCACAAATTCTTTGTAATGAATAATTACATTTAAAACCAACATTATGAAAACCAACATTATGGGATGAAACTAGAAATGGATGCTCTCTCACTGGCTACATATTTCTAGGAATTTCTGCTAGATAGGGAGGGCAGGATGAGATTGAAGGAAAGGCCTGTGTACGCCTTCTCTATTGTGAAACAGAGCAGCTTATCATGGAGGTCTATGAGGGGGAGAGTCTATTAAGCCCCACATGAATTTAGAAGAGTTGGGAATGGCATTGGGAACAGGCTATTGGACACTGGGGAGATAGCCATGTGGTGTCCTTTGAGTTTTTCTGGAGTTCGATTCCACTGGCAATACTGAAAGACTCAGAGATATCTTCCTGAAATTGGCAGCCCCAAAGCAGGCAGAAATTTAAAAATTAGAAACTCTGCCTGAGATTTACCTCTGGAATGGGAGTCAAGATAAGCAGAAGAGGACATGGAGTAGAAATATATGAGGGAGTATACAGAAAACAATGAATTTCCTGAGTAATTCATCTATAACTGTGCGGTATTGTTAAAGCTTTATGTGATGACTATATAGGGCATTCCAACCTTCTGAATTTCCACTTCTCACCTCATTTAAGACTCTGGGGACTCTGAAGCTAAGGGTCCTTCTAAAAATGAGTGAAATGTACACATACAAACATTAGCCTACCTCAATTCCTACTTGATTAATATCAGTATTGAGCCTCCTTCTCTTAAAAAGAGCAAATCCAAAGTATATGAGAAAATAGTGGTGTCCAAAATAAGCGAGTCATTGTTTTAAAAAATGATGGAATATCTCCTTTTAAAATAGGGTTACTCCAAAATTCAGAAGAAATATTTAGAAAATATTGGATTCTCTTCCAGAAGGGTTCAAGAAGCCATGGCATCTCTGTAACTGGGAAATATTCACAAAGGAAGACTTAAATCAGAAAGGTCTGAGTGAGGTCGACAAACATAATGCCAAACTAACAACTGGATGATGGCAGTAAGAAAGATAAGCAGGAAATGAATGAGTGATGGAGAAGATAAACTCAACAAATTCTCCCAGAATTAGCAGAAGAAGATAAAGACATGAACAAAAGGAGGTAGAAGATAAGATACATAAAGAATAATTCTAGAAGGTGCTTTCTCCTATAAGATTATGCATCAGAAAACAAAATAATCAATAATCAGAGAAATAAAAAAATGGTTCCCAATCTGAAATTTATAGTAGCATAAAATTTTAAATGTATTTTTTGATGCTTAGGAAAAACTTCATGAAAATAAACTAGACAACTAGACTTACACAAGCTTAATCAGGTAGAAATATCAAATTTCAGAGATGAAAGAATCCCACAAGTACTCTGAAAAATATTTATTCTTCACAAAGGAATAAAAATCAGCATGAAAAATATTAGATTCTTCACAAAAGATTAATAATCAGCCTGGCCGTGCATTTGTTTTCCTTAATACAAAACACTAGAAGACACAGGAGTAACATTTCTAGAACTCTGTAGAAAAAATATGCCATCCAAAAATTCTATACCTTCTTAGACATGCTAGAACTCAAAAATGAATTCTCACACTATGTTTCATTCTTTTTTTTTTTTTTTTTGAGACGGAGTCTTGCTCTGTCGCCCAGGCTGGAGTGCAGTGGCGCAATCTCGGCTCACTGCAAGCTCCGCCTCCCGGGTTCACGCCATTCTCCTGCCTCAGCCTCTCCAAGTAGCTGGGACTACAGGCGCCCGCCACCACGCCCGGCTAATTTTTTGTATTTTTAGTAGAGACGGGGTTTCACCGTGGTCTCGATCTCCTGACCTCGTGATCCGCCCGCCTCGGCCTCCCAAAGTGCTGGGATTACAAGCGTGAGCCACCGCGCCCGGCTGTTTCATTCTTAAATGAGCTTCTTGAAGATATTTTCCTCAACAGTAAAAGAATAAGACAGGCACCATGGCTCATGCCTGTAATCCCAGCACTTTGGGAGGCCAAGGCAAGAGGATCGCTTGAGCCCAGGATTTTGAGATCAACTTGGGCAACATGGTAAAAGCCTGTCTGTACAAAAAATATAAAAACTTAGCCGTGCATGGTGGTGTGCACGATAATAACAGCTACTAAGGAGGCCAGGGTAGGAGGGTAGCTTGAGCCCGGGAGTTTAAAGCTGCAGTGAGCTATGATTGTGCCACTGTACACCATTCTGGGTGACAGAAACCCCATCTCTACAAAAAATAAACAAAATTAGCCACAGTCAGTGGTGCACACCTGTAGTCCTAGCTACTCAGGAGGCTGAGGCAGGAGGATCACCTGATCCCAGAAGTTTGATGCTGCAGTGAGCTATGACCACATCATTGCACTCCAGCCTGAATAACAGAGCAAGACCTTGTCTCTAAATAAATAGTAAACATTTTGAGATCACTAAATGGCATTTTGAATCAGTAGAGAGACTTACATTTCAAAATAGTGTCTGGGTAGCATTCTCCAAACCATTCTTTCCAACTAACCGTTAAATACTTACAAAGGCACACCCACGAGAAAAAAAGAAATGAAGCTCTTAAAAACTCTGAAATCTAACACTGACAGATAATTCAAAGCCAAAATGCAGGATAAATGGAAATTAATCACAAGACAGTAGAAGTTAAATTGAGGAAAATCCTACTTAGAATTCTATTCCTGACTTCATGCAGCATCATCACATGCAATAGAAACAGATGCACAAAAAATGTAAATGTGTCTCCATAGTCAAGGATCCAACGCCTGTACTAGCCAGAAAACAGGTTATTTCTCTCTACATCTTAGATATCGCTGTGTTAGGAAAAAGGTGTAGTTTTTCATACAAACCATTGCATGATTTTTTTCCCACTATCTTTCCACATAGAAGAAGATTCTATGAAGTCTAGAGAACAAATAGGCAGAAACTAGAGAATAGAGCTTTCAGAGAGGTGTACTTTCCATTAAGAAGACGGCAATATATGCAGAGGGAAAAACAACATCCTAATAACAACACATACTTCTCAAGAAATAGAGGTTTTCCAGCACTCAGAAGAAGATAAAACTGCAATAGAACAGAAGAGCACTAGGAGGAGATTTGCTTACAAATGAGAATTAAACTGGGAACTACACAAACCAACTAGCCTTTCAATTATGGATTTAAAGCACAAATTCCAAGATCACATCAATAGACAGAATGTGATCAAGGACCACACACACACCCATTCTAATGAAAAATAAGTATAGAGAATCTTTGCTTGTCAAAAATATATTTTGCCAATCTTTGATTGGAAAAATATAAAATTATAACAAATTAGAAATATAATGGGGTAAGTTAAATAGAGTCGCTTCCAAAAAGTAGATCTCCAAAAGTTTTCAGAAGGTAATTTTAGGAAACTATATGCTATTATCTAAAGAAAACAGAATTACGAGTTTTTTCATGAATAAGGTGATAATGGAACAAGATTTTTATAAGCAATAAGAAAGATTAGTTGAGACACGAAAAACATAAAAACAAGGAACCCAAGAAAACTAAACGTAAGAGAAATAATTTCTTAATTTAATGTAACTTAATCAATATGGAGAGTAATGGAAAAAAAATAGATGGAGAAGAAATTCAAATCAAAACCGTAAAAGTGAAACTCAAGACATGTCAGCATAGAATAACAGTATAAACCGATTAAAATAATTGGAGAAAAATGAACAATATAGAAGATGAAGAAAAAGGAGACGTCATATGGATAATAGTTGTTTCTGAAGAAGCCAGCAAAAAAGAAGAAATATAATAATAAGTGAATCATTAGAAGAAAATCTAAATTTACAGAAATCCAGTATATATAAATCAAAAAAAGATTTCTATCCCAAGAAATAAGAAGAAATGTTATACCTAATGACATTGTCATAACATTTTTGAATAGTAATAACAATGATAGTGATAGAATTCCTTATTCAGCTACCTCTGCCCATCACTTTGGGAAGCAGAAATGGGAGGATTACTTGAGGCCTGGAGTTCAAGACCAGCCTGGAAAACACAGTGAGACCCTACCTCTACAAAAGCAAAATTAATTAGCTGGACGTATTCATGAGGCTGAGGCAGGAGGGACACTTGAGTCTGGGAGTTCAAGGTTACAGTGAGCTATGATCATGCCCCTGTACTCCACCCTGGACAACACAGCAAGACTCTGTCTCTAAAAAAATAAAAACAAAACACAAAACCCCAGAACTAAATGGAGCAAAATTCAAGCTATCATTCAAGTTCAATGTGGGGAAAAAAAAAAAAAGTCAGCTGTGCAACAGCTCAGAAAACATACTTCTCTTTAAGGAAATTAATCAAAGATATACTCCAACTGACTGAGAGAATAGAATTAACAGAACCTTTTAAGATCAGTTAAAAATACATATTAAACCTAAGAAAAATTTTAATGTCTGGATATAAAATTGAATGCAGAGCAAAATATGTCCCCAAAGAGAAGATATATAATATAAAAATAATATCGTTAGTAAAATTATCAGTATCTAAATTACAAAAGAGTATCGGTGTAAAAGACAGAATTCAGAGAAGGAAATGAATGTTGTGGTACTGGAGAAATAAAAATAAAAGTATCCTAAACTTCTTATGTCAAGGGGGAAGCCCCCAATAAAACCCTTGGAACATCACGTTAAACATAGTTGAAAAAACTTTTGAGTAACCACCCATGGAACGGAAACAAAATATGCTTCCCAAACAAGTTTAGCAATATAACAGCAAGGAAGCCAGACAGGAAATACAGAAACTTTAAGGAAGCATTTATTTAATATATAAATTTATTTTATAAAAAATAAATAATATTCATTTAATAATATAAATGCTTCAAAACAGAAGCATTTATTTAATATAAATAAAAAAACATAACACTAACTATAGCAAATATAAAAAGTTTATGTCTATCCCAATCCTCAGAATGTGACCTTATTTGGCAATAGGGTCTTTGCAGATTAGTTAAGATAAATTCATATTAAATTATCAGCTATAAGCAGGATGCAGTCCCAGCTACTCAGAAGGCTGAGGCAGGAGGATAACTTGAGTGCAGGAGTGCTTGAGTCCAGCCTGATCAACTCTTATCTCCAATATGTGTGTGTGTGTGTGTATGTGTGTGTGTGTAAAGTACAACTATATATATTTCTAATATAAATATATGTATTACATATATATATATTTAAGCTACAACTTTGATATTAGTAAAATGGGCATTATATACATTTCCCAATAAAGAGGTAAATACTCTCTTATTTGATTACAAAATTGGGGGAATGGGGAGTCAAGTCTTTTTTTTTATTAAGTTCTGGGATACATTTGCAGAATGTGCAGGTTTGTTACATAGGTATACATGTGCCATGGTGGTTTGCTGCACCTATCAACCCATCGTCTAGGTTTTAAGCCCTGCATGTATTAGGTTTTTGTCCTAATGCCCTCCTTCCCCTTTCCCTCCACCGTCCAACAGGCCCCTGTGTGTGATGTTCCCCTCCCTGTGTCCATGTGTTCTCATTGTTCATCTCCCACTTATGAGTGAGAACATGCAGTGTTTGGTTTTCTGTTCATGTGTTAGTTTGCTGAGAATGATGGCTTCCTGCTTCATCTATGTCCCTGCAAAGGATATGAACTCATTCTTTTTTATGGCTGCATAGTGTTCCATGGTGTATATGTGCCACATTTTCTTAATCCAGTCTATCATTGATGGGCATTTGGGTTGGTTCCAAGTCTTTGTTATTGTGAATAGTGCTGCAATAAACAAACATGTGCATGTGTCTTTATAGAATTTATAATCCTTTGGGTATATACCCAGTAATGGGATTGCTGGGTCAAATGGTATTTCTGGTTCCAGATCCTTGAGGAATCACCACACTGTCTTCCCCAATGGTTGAACTAATTTACACTCCCACCAACAGTGTAAAAGTGTTCCTATTTCTTGGGGAGTCAAGTCTTAAATATACAATAGAAGCAAATAAAACATACTGATACAAAATGATGCTTGAAAAAAAGAAGAATGGACCTAGGTTTTTCAGTGAAAGAAAAAAATAAAACTGGTCAAATATTAATATCAGGTCAATAAATACTATATGAAACGCAACCAATTATAATAATAGCATAAAAAATAATTCTAATAATGATACAACTACCGTAAGTCTTGGCATTCCTTAGCTTGTAGATGCGTCATTTCAATCTCTTCCACCATCTTCACACAGTGTTCCTAACTATGTGAGCCTCTGTGTCTCTCTCTGTTTTCACTGGCCTATTAAAAAAACATCAGTCATTGGATTTAGGACCCATTCTAAACCATTATAACCTCACTTAACCACAGTCATGCTTCACTTAATGACAGGGATACGTTCTGAGAAATGTGTCTCAGGTGATTTCTTCATTGGGTGAACATCATAGAGTGAACTTACACAAACCTAGATAGTGTAGCCTACTGCAGATGTAGGCTATATGGTAGAACCTATTGCTCCTAGGCTACAAACTGGTAGAGCATGTTACTGTACTGAATACTGTAGGCAATTACAACAAAATGGGAAGTATTTGTGAATCTAAACATAACTAAACATAGAAAAGGTACAGTAAAAATACGGAGTAAAAGATAAAAAATAGTACACTTGTATAGGCCACTTACCATGAATGGGGCTTACAAGATTGGAAGTTGCTCTGGGTGAGTCTGTGAGAGAGTGGTGAGTGAATGTAAAGCCTAGGACTTGACTGTACACTACTGTATACTTTATAAACACTATACCCTTAGGCTAGACTAGATTTATAGAAAATATTTTTCTTTCTTAAATAACAAATTAAACTTAGTTTACTGTAACTTTTCAACTTTATCAATTTTTAAATTTTCTAAATTTTTTTACTCTTGTAATAACACATAAACACACCATACAGCTGTACAAAAATATTTTCTTTCTTTATAACCTTATTCTATAAGCTCTTTTCTGTTTTTAAGATTTTTTTTTCCTTTACTTTTTAAACAATTTTGTTAAAAACTAAGACACAAACACACACATTAGCCTAACCCATGCAGGGTCAGGATCACCAATAGCACTGCCTTCCGCCTCTGCATCTTGTCCTGCTGGACGGTCTCCAGGGGTTAAAACACACATGGTGCCGTCATCTCCTGTGATAACAACGCCTTCTTCTGGATACTCCTGAAAGACCTGCCTGAGGCTCATCCTGAGAAGTGTCATTTTTTTCAGGAATATGTTCATCATGGTTTCTTAGTTTGTTTCTTTTTTTCATCATAGATTATCTGCCTGGGAGCAGATAATGCACCCCGAAGATTTTTCCCTATTAATGAAAACCTTGTGGTTTTGGAGTCCATATTTTCAAACTTTTTAAGAAGCTTGTTGAGGTCTGCAAAAGCTTCTGCTAAACCCTTCCCTGTGAATTTTCTTGGGAGCTCTTCTTTTTCTTCTGCAATTTCGTTTTCTCTTGCCTCTTCTTCAGCTATGCATTCTGTTCCATTGTAATCTCAGGGGACCACTGTCATATATGCAGTTGTCATTGACCGAAACTTCATTATGAGGTTCATGATGATGTATAAGAGGACTTTGCTCTGAAGAGACACAAGAATCCACTCTGTGCACCACAATACCCAAATGTTTCCATCATTAACCCATTTCTCAGAAGAGGAATCTTTACACACAATACCGCACCTAACCTTTACTTGACTGATAATCAAGGTGGGGAGAGAAGCCAAGACTCCGATCACCTGTCTTGCAACAATTTTAAAACAGTGTCCCATTGCATATTAAACATCTCTATTGTACTGAAGTTCAGGAAGGTAATTAGAATGACTCTGGCTTTTGTGACTCATAAACTTAATGCTCTTTCAGCATCATTTTGGCTGAGCAGATTTTCTAACCACAGTTTAATAGCAAACGGCATTTAAATAACAATCTCAAAAGTCTTTCCAACATCTCCAATTAAAGTAAAATAAATTGGCTCTTAAAATTAGAGGCTCTGCTTTTACAGGCTATGAGATATCTCACTGGTTTCTGATATCTTAACTATGAAGGAAAATTACAATTATTAATACTCCATATTCATCTTGCTCCTAGCTTATTAAAATATTTCTACTATGACTGAAGCAACCTGCCTAGTCACGTATTTTAACTTAGATCATCCTCTCGTGGTTTGGCTTGGCTTTTATTCATTTTTTTAATTAGTTATTTTAGCTCTTATTAGGTCTCTGGGTAAAGCTATGAGATTTGGTTTTTTTAATCTCTGCAGTGATCAAGATTTTCACATTACCATCACTAGTTGATATTTATTCAATTCTAGGCTCTGTTATAACAAACAAGAGACAAGTCTCCCCCATATCTTTATATTCTAAAAATTAAATAATCAGATCACTTTATAGTATCTCTGTGACTTTTTCATGCTTGTAATTTATTAAATGAGCATAGCTCCTGATCCAAAATCAACTCTTTAGCAAAGACAGCTCATTGATAAACCAGCAGGCTTAAGCTTTGATCTAGGGGACCCTATTTGATTACGCCTATACTTACTCCAAGTTTACCTCAGTCAATCTTTGTTTTTTCTTTAAAACAATATAAATGGAGTTCTTTCCTAAAACTTTGAAAACAAAATAATTAGAACATACCAAAGCAGCAACCCAGCCAGTTTATTTGAACATACTGATTTTATACACACACACACAATAGGCACATGTCTGCTGCTAATCTCTCTTCTGTAGGAAGGTTAATATCTTTGCAGCCACTTTCCATCAAAGCTATTTGTTACCTTTAAGCTCTCCAGAAGTACCTCTGTGCATGGAGTAACCAGGAATTAGAAGTCATTTGAAAATACAAGAAACTCCCATGCTGAGTTCTCTCTCTGTATGCATTTTCTGCCAGATTCAACCCAGATTGATTTCCCTGCTGCTCCTCTGGCCTCTTCCCTATATGATCGGACATTAACTTTCTGATTCCCTCTTCTGTTTTTTTGTTTTGTTTTGTTTTTGTTTTGAAATGGAGTCTCACTCTGTAGCCAGGCTGGAGTACAGTGGCGCGATCTCGGCTCACTGCAACCTCTGCCTCCCAGGTTCAAGTGATTCTCCTGCCTCAGTCTCCCAAGTAGCTGGGACTACAGGCACACGCCACCACACCAGCTAATTTTTGTATTTTTAGTAGAGATGGGGTTGCAACAAATTGGCCAGGATGGTCTCAATCTCTTGACCGTGTGAGCTGCCTGCCTCAGCCTCCCAAAGTACTGGGATTACAGGTGCTTTTTCCAAGTTTTTACTTAGCTCTTATTCCGTCTTCACTTGTAATGTTTCCTACAGGCTGCTTATAATTCTTGACTGGTTTGACCTCCCAAGTTTCCACCATTTGGACATAGACTTTTACTTATGACCCAGCCATGTCCATGAACCTCTTCCTGCTCCAGCACTTCTGAAGGCACAGACACTCTAACAGAAAGCCAGAGCCAGGATCCAGCTCTGCTCCTCATTCTCTATTTATTTCTTTTGTATCAGCATTTCCTGATTCTTTTTCATCTTTTTAAGTTCCTTAAAGATAGGTTCCCAATGTTATACAATTTCTGGCAGTATAATGAGATAGAGATATAGATAACTGATAGATGATGGATGGGTAAATGATAGGTAGATGATAGATATAATAGAGAGAGAGACAGATTATTGGTAGATGATGGGTGAATAAATGATAGGCAGGAGACAGATGATAGATAGATAGATAGATAGATAGATAGATAGATAGATAGATAGATAGATAGATAGATAGTATGAGCCCCCAAAATTTGAGAAAGGTCTCAGTTAATTTGGAGAGTTTATTTTGCCAAGGTTGAGGACATGCCCGTGACACAGTCGCAGGAAGTCCTGACAACATGTGCCCAAGGTGGTTGGGGCACAACTTAGTTTTATACATTTTAGGGAGACATGACACATCAATGAATATATGTAAGAAGTACATTGGTTTGGTCTGGAAAGGCTGGACAACTTGAAGCAAAGGCAGGAAGACTCGAAGCAGGGAGGGGGCTTCCAGGCCACAGATAGGTGAGAGACGAAGGCTACATTCTTTTGAGTTTCTGATTAGCCTTTCCAAAGGAGACAATCAGATATGCATCCATCTCAGTGAGCAGAAGGATAACTTTGAATAGAAATGGGAGGCAGGTTTTCCCTGAGCAGTTCCTTTCACGATAGATGATAGATAGATGATAGATAGATAGATAGATAAATTGATAGAATGAGTTTTTCGGTTTTACCTGCTCAAAAATCAATAACTTTGCTTTTCTGTTTCCTTTTTCTCAGTCTCCTCCTTTTCTTTCACTTTATAGGCATCATTCTCAGAATTTCCCAAAATCTCTCTGACTATTACACAAGAGAATTCTCACTGAGAAAGGACCACCTTTTCTTCGAACTCAGATTTGTCTGTGATTCTGGAAACTATAGTTTAATCTCTCCACTCTACTCCTGGCAGATCACAAAAGAAAAATTAAAGTCAACTCTGGAGGCCTGCAATAAATGTTCCCATAGCACATTTACAAGATTAAGTACATTACAAGGACTTAAGATTTTGTGTAACCTCTATCTTTTAGAAGTAAGCAACTCACAGACACCTCAGTCTGCACACATGTGCCTCATTCCATTTTGGAATAGGTATTCTACTTAGACATCTTATTAATATATGCGTAGTATCACAATAGCAAGGACCATGAAAAAAAGACCATCACGGCCTGAAGCCAGCCCAGTGGGACCTGGATATATTACCAGCACCGTGGTAAATTGCAACAGGCAGGCAGCCTAATCTGGCACATAAAGTCTGTGTTACAGTTGGGTTCATTCACATAGTTCACTTTTGTTATATCTGAGCTGCTAATCCAAGACCAACCAGGAGAAGGCAGTACAGGCTAAACAACTAAACCCTTAAATTTTATTTAAAGTGAAAAAAAGCCCAATGGAATCAGTCAGTCTCTCTGTCTCTCTCTCCCTCTCTCTCTTCCTCTTTAAAAGACAGGATCTTGCTCTGTTCCCCAGGCTGGAGTACGGTGGCACATCATAACTCACTGCAGCCTTGAACTCCTGAGCTCAACTGATCCTTCTGCCTCAGCCTCCTGAGTAGTTGGGACTACAGATGCACACCACCATGCCCAGCTTGCTTGCTTGCTTATTTATTTAGTTAGTTAGTTAGTTAGTTAGTTAGTTAGTTAGTTAGTTAGTTATTAGTTAGTTAGTTAGTTAGTTAGTTAGTTAGTTAGTTAGTTAGTTATAGAGCTGGGGTCTTACTTTGTTGCCCAAGCTGGTCTCGAACTCCTGGTCTCAAGTGATCCCAGCTGGAGATTCTTTATGGCAAAAACCTCTGCCTTCTCCAACACTGTCATCATCTATTGCACATTTTCACTCTCCCTCACCTCCATATCTCTCTTTTCTTTCTCCTTCTACCAGCTTCACCATTCATCTGTGTATATTAAAATCCATACAATATATAAACTAAAAAATCTGAATTTTACAGTTTCCCAGTTCTGCCTTAAATTTCCTGACTACTTTCTTCAACATTATTACCCAAGGCAAACTTGCATTTTTAAATAGCATTTTCATGAGCTAATGATGCTTTTTATATTACAGGATATACTTGCCATGAACCTTGAAGAACACTTGCTTTATAGCCCAAACACAGAAAGATCTTATACATTTAAATAGGGCAATTTCTTGCTGAATATGGAACTTTCTTCTCTAAGGACACTATGAAGTGAAAGCTGCTTGCTAAAAGCCAGAAGGAAGATTCTAATTAGAACCTCAGCCTCTGGCAAGCTGGGAATCCATTACCCCACCTGCTACCCTTTCCAGCTGGCAGAAAAGCATCTGCTCTGTTCTGCAGGACCCTGGAGAGAGAACAAAGTTACTATTTGGGTATTTAGACAAGTACAATTTTTCCATTGAACAAAGTAGCGTGAGCTTCGTTAATCGTTAGGTCATACTTCCAAGTTTTCTTATTTGCATAGTTGAGTTTCCTGGGGAAATCATTACCAGCCTACTCAAAGCAAAAGTGTGGCATTACCAGTTTGGGCCTTCATGGCTTCTATCTGCAATTTGCTCTTTAATTCCACCTTTTTCCATTTCCCCGAGTGCACAGGGTCTCCACGCTGACCCTGAGTGGCCTCAGAAAATCTCCTTTGTACCTTGCCTTCCTCTGTACTTACCTTTCATTCTTCTCTCCAGCAGAAACTTATTTTTAGTTAAATCTCTCGATATGAACAGTATCAGAGTTTCTGAATCTTTGGACTCACAATCTCATTTGCCTATTTAAAACCACAGTAGAGTTATAAGTAGTTTTTTAATATGTTTCACTGCTACCTGGCACTTAAACCTTAATTTTCTGTATGACCTCCAAACCTGGTTAATGGGCTGAAGCAAACAGGAGACTTGAGACTTCCTTTTGCCTCTTAAGCTATAAGGCCTAACCTAGGGCAATCTTTCCCTTCTTTCAGGCTCACCCAACTGTCTTAGTTACCTAGGTCTTATCATACCCAGTTTTAGAAAATGAGAGCGCAGAAATAAACCCACATATATACAGTCAACCAATCTTTGACAATAGTAGCAAGAATACACAATGGAACAAGTATAATGGCTCCAGTAAATGGCATTGGGAAAACTGGACATCCACATGCAAAAAAACAAAATTGAATACTTATGTTAAATCATATTCAAAAATTAGCACAAAATAAAGACATAAACATAAGACCTGAAACCATAAAACTCCCAGAAGAAAACAGGGAAAAACCTTCCTGATGTTGGACTGGGTTATGTTTTCTTTGGATATAACCCCAAAAGCACAGGCAACAAAAACAAAAATAAACAAGTGGACTACATCAAACTAAAAGGCTTCTGAACAGCAAAGGAAGCAATCAACAGAGTGAAGAGACAACTTACTAATGGGAGAAAATATTTCTAAACCGTATGTCTGATAAGGAGTTAATATCCAAAATATAAAAGAAACTAATAGAATGTATAGAATTAATAGCAAAAATTAAATAACCTGATTAAAAAATGGGCAGAGGATCTGAGCCCTTTCTCAAAAAGAAGACATACCAATGGCCCACAGGTATATGAGAAAATGCTCAACATCACAATTCATCAGGAAAACTTAAATCAAAATCATAATGAGATATCACCTTCCATCTATTAGCATGGCTATCATAAAAAAGATCAGACATAAGTCTTGGCTCCATATTTTAAAACCCATAGGCATAACTATTGATTTATAACTAACTCATTATATAAGTAGAATCATATTGTATATATCATTCTATAAACAATATTTCCTGCCAATATTTTTCTTTTATAATTGACAAATATATGTTGTATATATTTATGGTGTGCAATGTGTTGATATATGTATACATTGTAGAACAATTAAATCACAATAATTACCATATCCATCACCTTACATACTTATATTTTTTGTGATAAGAACATTTAGAGCAGTAAAACAATGAATATTCCAATTTACTCTCCCAACAGCAGTTTCAAGTTACCATTGCCCTATATCCTTTCCATATATCAATCTTTGCAGAACGTGTGAGTGCAAAATAGTACCTCACAGTAGGTTTGAACCATGCTTCTTAACAGAAAAGAATTTTGACAATCTCAGTACCACAAGAATGTGACATAGGCTGGGCACGGTGGCTCATGCCTGTAATCCCAGCACTTTGGGAGGCGAGGCGGGTGAATCATGAGGCCAAGAGATCGAGATCATTCTGGTCAACATGGTGAAACCCCCATCTCTACTAAAAATACAAAAATTAGCCAGGCATGGTGGCACCTGTAGTCCCAGCTACTCAGTAAGTTGAGGCAGGAGAATTGCTTGAACCCGGGAGGCAGAGGTTACAGTGAGCTGAGATCGCACCATTACACTCCAGCCTGGCAGCGACAGAGAGAGACTCTGTCCCGATAAAAAAAAAAAAAAAAAAAAAAAAAAGAATGTGACATACATAAACTGTGGTTCTATTTTCCAGCCAAACCAAATCTTAAAAAGATAATGTATGTTGAGGAACAAAGAGTAGAATATTTGAAATTCTGTGTGCTCACCAAATCCAGGATGCATGCTTGCATACACATGTGTGATTTTGTTAAAATGCTGGCCACCTAGAAGGAATAAATGAATTGATTTTTCCTAAATTCATAGTACGAATTCATCCAAGCAGAAGATCTAGGTTAAAAAAGGCATTTGAAAATTTCCTAGAATTACTTTTCATGATCTGTAGACTCTAATTGGTGACACTTGATTACATCAGCTCCCCTGGCACCTACCTTTCCGGCAGCAAGTCTAAATTCTGAGTTGGGGTTTAGTTTCCTACTTCCTGCAATAAAACTATGGCCAATGTAAGGGGCAAGTGCTTTTCTTTTTATATTTTTTTAATGGGGTCTTGCTATGTTGTCCAGGCTGGTCTCAATTTCCCGGCCTCAAGCGATCCCTCCTCAGCCTCTCAAAGTGCTGAGATGACAGGCGTGAGCCACCATGCCCAGCCAGGTGCTTGCTTTTCTTTCTTACCACATCTCAGTAACTTAAACATAGTTCATACATATTAAGCATATAGAAATGTGTGATTCACCATGGCAAGCACTTTATATGAATTATTTCCTTTGATCACCTAATGACCCTTAACAAACAGTACTGTTATTCTCATTTTAAAGATTTAAAAAACTGAGAGTCCAAAAGATTAGGTAAAATCATAGAGCTTGTAAGTGGCAAAAGGGTCCAATATTAAATTTTTTCCTGATTTAAAATTCCTAAATCTTCATCACTATGCTAAGTGGTCTCATTCAAAATTCAAAATTTACACACCTATCACTATTTTGAAAATGTTCCTCTGCACTTTAGCAACAAAAGCTTTTTCTCTGTATTTCTGTCCTAGCTCTGACCTGAATAACAAAGCAATCCCTTATGCAGTGGAAGATACCTCTCCCATCTTCCAAAGCCTCTCTTTCCCAAGTTAGACATTCTCTAATCCTTCAATTCTTTTCCTGACATGACTTTACATTCCCTCATGCTTTATATCCTAGTTACTTTCCTCTGGCAAGCTTCATATATGGTCCTCCTTCCTAAAGTATGATGCTCACAGCAAAATGCAACAGCACGTGTCCATGCAGTATTCAGGATAACGCACTCACCAGCACAATATATTCAATCTGCACCCTCTGCCCTTCTCAGCATTGCTATAAATCCCACTGGCCTTCTAGCTGGCCATGCCACCCTGTTGACTCATTCTGAGCTCAAGCCAACAATAACTCCCAAGGCTTTTTAAAACACATATTCTTATTAAGCCATGTCTTTCTCAGCCTGCATTTTAACAGTTTTTATTTTATCCAAATGTAGGATATGACATTAATACCCATTAATCGTTATTTGGTGCAGCTTACAGAAGATATCTTGGTTCTTGATTCTGTCTTTCAATTTGCTGGCATTCTCTCCAACTTTACATGATGAAAGTTGTGTGTGCTCTGTCTCTATCAAATTCATTGATTAAAATCCACCCAGTTTCCTTGATAACAAGCTTTGTACTCCACTCACAGAAACATGTCTTCAAACTCACACTGTTCTCTTTAAAAAGTTATAAAAGAAAATCTTTTGACTCTAAATCCATCTAAACGTATTAATATTAACTTCACATCTCGCTATATTGACAATAAGGATATTATGAAAAACTTTGTCAAATGTCTTCCTGAATTTCAGATAGACATTATCTATTTTTCTGTAGCCTTGTCAAAAAAATAGAACTATTTAGTGATGATACGCTCTTGATAATCCTATGTTAGACTTTTTTTTTTTACTGTGCCCTTTATAATAACTCTCCATCTGCCTTGTAAATAATAAGTTCTAGAATTTTGCTTGGTATCTAAAATTAACTTACTGGTTTATAGACACCTTTAACTGTTTTGGAATTCACGTCTCTCTTTCTCTTTAACAGAAAATGAGCTTCACTTCTCAGAAACATGAAATTGGTTATGGTGGATCAATGTTCCTGCTAGTAACCAGGAAAAAAAGCATATAAATTACAAAAATAATATACTTAAAGATACCAGAGAGCTGTGAAGTCAATGAGGACTCGATGAACTAAAATTTCAGAGTCAAAAGAGCCTTTCCGGCTGGGCGCAGTAGCTCACAGCTGTAATCCCAGCACTTTGGGAGGCCAAGGTGGGCAGATCACAAGGTCAGGAGTTCCAGACCAGCCTGGCCAATATGGTGAAACCCCATCCCTACTAAAAATACAAAAATTAGCCGGGCATGGTGGCGTGTGTCTGTAGTCCCAGCTACTTGGGAGGCTGAGACAGGAGAATCACTTGAACCCGGGAGGCGGAGTTTGCAGTGAGCTAAGATCGCACCACTGCACTCCAGCCTGGGTGACAGAGTAAGAGTCCATCCCCCACCCACCAACCACCCCCCAAATAAAGAGCGTTTCTTAAGAGAGTTGACAATCACCAGCCATTTTCTTTTCTTGGGAACATTGAACAGTTCTAAAATTGGCATGAGGATTGGTTCTGGCTGAGGGATTCTACTGAGTTTAAAAGAAAGCAAGTTGCGAATTTAGAGGCTTCACAGCTGCTGAGTTGTACTGGAATCGAGAGGATTCTACATAAAAGATCAGTTTTTGTCTCATGGGTCAGTTCTTGAATTCTGAGGAAACACGGGAGGCTGGAGCATCCAGGTCATGAAAGGTAGATTAAAATGGTTTTCAGAATATAAAATACCACCAGTGGGTATTTTATGACCTACCATGCCCTTCAGACATTTGCCAGAAACCAGTTCTCTGGGCTAATTATCCTCTGTTGTTAACTTATCTCCTGATGGACTGATAAACAGTTAAAGAAGAATTATCTCCACTGCCTTGAACATTTGCAGGTAATTCCCCTTCTGCCCAAATTGCCATCTACTCTCTCTCTTTTTCAACTCCTCCATATGCAGAGTTTACCACTGTATTAGCCTGCTAAGGCTACCATAACAAAATACCACAGGCTTGGTGGCTTAAGCAGCAGACATTTATTTCCTTACAGTTCAGAAGCTAAAAGTCCAAGATTCTGGTAAATTTAGTTTCTGGTGAGGGCTCTCTTCCCAGCTTGCAGACAGCCACCTTCTTGCTATGTCTTCACATGGCCTCGTGTTTGTGTGTGTGCTCAGAGAGGGAGAGAGCTGGCTTTCGGTGTCTCTTCTTATGAGGACACTAATCCAGTTGAATTGGGGCCCCGCTCCCATGACCTCATTTAAACTTAATTACTTCCTTAGAGGCCCCATCTCTAAATATAGCCACACTGGGGGTTAGGGTTTCAACACAGGAATTTTGGGGTGACACAAACATTCCGTTTCTAACAACCAGCTCATACCTACATCTCCATTTGACACGTTCTCAGGGACTCTTTCCTTCCCATGCTCCATAGCATCCTGTGTATGGCCCTGTCATAAAACTTGCCACATTGAATTGCTATTGCCTATAAACATGTTACTATCGATGATGATATATATATATATATAAAACATATTTATGTGCCAATATGTATTATACTATACTATATATAATATTAAACATATACATTATACTATCTTGACATATAATAGGCACACAATGCTGAATGAATGAATGTGTAGGAGAGGGAGATAGGAAGATTCGCTCCTGATTCTAATTCTCAGCCCAGTGGAAATGACATTTTCCTAAACTTCCATATTAAATATCTGAATTCATTAGTCATATGCCTTATATGGCTAGTTCTAACAGAAATATGGCTCTTAGAAACATGCAGTTATTAATTCATTCACCGTGTGTTCATGTTAGAAAAGTGCCTGTACATTTCATGCAGCCATGTGAAAACACAAAAGTGCCTACTAATATAAATGTTTAAGCAAAAAGTCTACGGATACTGCCATGATTTCACAAGCAATAAAGTGAATGAGGTCAAAATTATTTTCTACTCATGCAACATAAATTGTTAATCAGTCAGGACAAGCGGAGAGATACAAGCTGTTTCCCAGGCGGGGCTCATTCTCTGCTGTTGCACATGCAGTGACTTATCACTGTGCAATGTGATTGAATGGATTACGTTGCCATGCACCTGCCAAGGACCATCATATGAGTTCTAAATTGGTGACCTGCAGCCAAGCTACCCTGGATACCACATCTGCCCTGCCACAGGGGAGAGAAGAAGGTACAGCTAGAAAACCTCTGGACCTGATAGCTGCTGGCTCAGAACATGCCAGTGGATACAGAAGAAATTTCTTAGCCAAGCCTATGTCCTTTCCTCTCAATGAAGCCTGCCTTAGCCATCTCAACATTGACTTTATGCACCCTTGCTGTCTGTAAGGCTCCTAAAACACACAGGCTCCTGTAGGTTGTTATTTTCTTGCTAAGTGCCTATATTGCTGCTCTCAAACCCTCCCCCATAATCTCAGCTTCCTCAAAGAGGAATCTGTTAAGCAACTGAAGACATAAACTAATGAAAGAGCACAAATGGGCCACCATAAAGATGCTCAATTGTTGTGACAGCAAAGGCAAAAAGAGATGTGAGACAATGGGGGAAAAAACCAATCCGACACACTTTCTTTCTCTTGTCCATCTCACTCCATGTATTTGAGACTCTGTATCTGGATTTTGGCTGTAGAAAATAGCCTCTGTGAACCCAACCCCAACATAAATTAGGTTATATCCCTTATTCTTTTTCCACAGAAATCTCATAATACGTAACGTGGCCTGTTATTGTATAACAAGTTGTGCATTTATTCCTGTAATAGCTTTTTCCCATCAAGCTCTAAGCTGCTTTTTTTTTTTTTTTTTTTTTTTTGAAAAAGGGTCTGGCTCTTACCACCCGTAGGCTCTACAGGCTGGAGTGCAATGGTACAATCTCAGCTCACTGCAACCTCTGCCTCCCCAGGCTCAAGTAATCCTCCCACTTCAGCCTCCTGAGTAGCTGGGACTACAGGCATGTGCCACCACATCCAGCTAATTGTTTCATTTTTTATAGAGACAGGGTCTCACAATGTTGCCCAGGCTGGTCTCGAACTCCTGGGCTCAAGTGATCCACCCACCTCGGCCTCCCAAAGTGCAGGGATTACAGGCGTGAGCCACCATGCCTGGCTTAACTCTAAGCTTCTTGAAGGAAGATTAGGTCTATACCAAATTCTTACCACCAGGCCTGGCACATAGTAGACCCTCAATATTTGTTGAATGAATGGACGTGTGAAAGGGAATTCTAAACAAGAAAACTATAAAATGAAAGGGTTCAGTGCAGCAAAACGTCTTAGTGGGGCCTTTGATGAGTTTTGAGCAGGCTACTTAGGGTAGAAATGTGTTTGGTGGGCTCTTTGCAGGAGACATCATTCCTTCTTAGCAACAAGAATGGCCAGGGTAAGAACCAGAGGAGACAAGTCAAATACCTAACCACTTTCTAGACTTACAAGGAATTAGCAGCCAGGATATTTACATTTCTTATTCGTTTATACATCCCAGTTCACAGAATAGGAAAAGAGGTGAGGATTCAGCACAGAAGGTCAATTCAGGAATGAAGAAAGTGCATTTGAGTGTAATATTTCCTATAAGTCTTAGGATCCTGCATTTTGAGTATGCAGTACAGGAGACTTAGGTATCCCTATAAATCTTAAGTGTCATGAGGACAGGAGATTTGTTTATATTCTGTGTCTTTCCTAAAGCCCCTTTTCTTTTTCAAATCACTTCTTTTTTATAACTTTTTTTTTTTTTAAGATAGAGTCTCTCTCTTTTGCCCAGGCTGGAGTGCAGTGGTGTGATCTCAGCTCACTGCAATCTCTGTCTCCCTGGTTCAAGTGATTCTCAAGCCTCAGTCTCCCAACTAGTGCAGACTATAGGCACACACCACCAGGCCTGACTAATTTTTGTATTTCTAGAAGAGACAGGGTTTCACCACGTTGGCCAGGCTGGTCTCGAACTCCTGACCTCAAGTGATCCACCCTCCTTGGCCTCCCAAAGTGCTGGGATGACAGGCATGAGCTACCATGCCTGGCCTCAAATCACTTCTTACTCAATGCTTCTCCATTAAATGAATAAAAAAATTATATATATATACATATATATAATTTCAATATAGCAAGTATTTCAACTCCCTATATTCCAAGATGTCTCTACAGGCTGCACAGCCACTTGTGACTAAATGACCCAAGATGCTGGAGAAACTTGGCCTGCATTCAGACAGGAGCTTCCCCAGATTATTAGATGTCTAACAACTTAGCAGCTGCCTGCCACTGCTGTTCCCATGGAAACAGACATTAGACCTCAGAAACCCAGAGTGTGAGAGCTTAAACTAATCACTGTGGCAAAAAAATAAAAAATAACAGCCTATTTTCTTCTCACAGTGTGGAAATGGTGATTAGGTTAATGGACCTTGATCCCTTTTCCTGGGGGTATGTTCTTATAGAAAGAGGAATGCAGTCCATCCTATTAAAACTTTTACTGCACCTGTTCCTTCCAAGTGGCATCAATACCATTTCCCCACCAAGACTTCAGAATTCAACAGGACCCCAATCCAAGAGTAAGTAGGAATTAGAGTATTACCACACAACCTAGATATAGATCCATTTATTTTGTATCCCTTTACTCTAAACCTTGCTTGAAAAGGAAACCTGTTATAATGTACCCACATCTTTATGTTTTATACTAAAAGGGTTGTGTTCGGCAAATCAGAACTATTTTATGGAATGTCCATTTTTATAAAGCATATTAAGAATTTTTTTTTTAGATAGAGTCTTGCTCTGTTGCCCAGGCTGGAGTGCAGTGGCATGATCTAGGCTCACCACAACCTCTGCCTCCCAGGTTCAAGCGATTCTCGTGCCTCAGCCTCCCGGGTAGCTGGGATTGCAGGTGCCCGCCACCACGCCCGCTAATTTTTGTATTTTTAATAGAGACAGGGTTTCGCCATGTTGGCCAGTCTCATCTTGAACTCCTCACCCAAGTGATCTGCCTGTCTCAGCCTCCCAAAGTGCTGGGATTACAGGCATGAGACACCGCATGCAGCCCAAGCATTTTATAAAGCAATGCGAGTTCTCAATATCTGCTTATAATTCAACCAAACCACTAAGACATAGCTAAAATTTTGATCAGGCTAAAAATTAAGAACCTCTCTGGAATTAATGTCTATTAAGATTTTTTAACGTATTTATTAGTTTTTCACTCTGTGGTTCTAAATAGAATATGCTGGAGTTTATGGACAAACTATGATTCACAGGCAAGCTTAACTAGCCAGCATCTGCCCTGCAGAAAATGAAAACCTAGGCATTCATTTCCCTTAATGCTACTTGTATAAGAAGTAAAATTAGTCATGCTGACCACCTGGCTGACCCTAATTTCATAGATTGAACAAAAAAGAAATTATGTAGGTCTCCATCAAGGAAAGAGAATTCTCTGGAACAAAGATACTGAAAATCTAAGAGTGAGGTTGCACATTTCTCTTTAATGAATTATGGAAAATAGACACCAACTTCTGATGTCTTGAGTGCAACAAGAGAAGACTGAACATCTGGTTTCTTGAATTTAAATAAGAACAAACATAATATATTTACTGTTTTACTCATCCCATCTCCAGTTCACTCACATGTCTCTTAAGCCACCACCAACCAACCCTTCACGCCCCAAACAGGAACAGACTATGTCCTCCATTTCTCTTTACCCACCACATTCAGGCAGCTATTCAGTTGACGATTAAATATTTTGTTTAAAAATTGCTTTGACTTGTTTCATTTTGCTAAATATTATTTGCATTCCTATGCAACCTAACCATATTTAATAATTGGATTTACATTATGGTACATGTTCTTTGCAATGTAAAACACAATTTTAATTTCCAATGCTATGCAACATTGTTTCATAAAACATACAAATATACCTCCCTATGATTTTAGCAAATGTTAACTCAACAGCGTTTAAAATGTCGTTAAGTTTGCAGAAATTCCAGTCAATTTTTCGATAGATGCTTAAGAATATTTTAGTAATGTTTGAAGAATGGTTTGGAACTTTTATATAAGCTGAGAACACATCATTATTTTCCCATTTAAAATACATAATGGGACATGGGCTCATTGTTTTCAAAAGTTTACTGTCTAAACCACTTTCAAGGATAACAAATGTTCCAAAATGTTCACATTGATAATACATGGGTTATTGGATTATAAAAATTTTTGTTCTTTATGATTTTTCTATTTTATAACTCTTCCATATTAAATATGTATTTCTTTTAGAATTAGAAAAACAATAGGGCAAATGCTCTTAAATAATTTTCACTTCTCTTATTATTGTAGAGCACGTGGCATTGTTATTCTAAAACTATTGTGTGTATGAGGGAAAGGAGTTGGAGATACGAGTTTAACGCATTTGTTTTAAAACCCTATGCCTGAATGTGAATTCGGAGCATCAGTAAAAACCGTAGTTCACAAAAAGACCTAGAAACAAGGACAAGCAGGGAGTTATGTGAACCCCTAGTGCCCAGGTTGGGGTCTCCAAATACTCCAATAAATCAATTAGAAAAGACAAAAAATGCAGAAAAAGAAATAGTTAAAACATGTGAACAGGATATTTATGGAAGAAAAAAACTCATATAGTCAATAAACATGAAAAGACATTCAGCCTTAATAGTCAAGGAAGTACAAAAGAGATACATTTCACATCCATCAGAGAGGCAAAAATTTAAGTCTGATGATGTGAAGTGCTGGTAAACTCTGGAACAACAGAATTCTCACATATTTCCGTTTGGATCCGAAAGTATGTATATCAGTATGTACTTCATTCCTTTTTATGGCCTGGCAATATTTCACTTTACGGATATACCACATTTTGTTTATCTATTTATCCATTCACTTACACTTGGGTTGTTTCCACATTTTAGTTGAGGAACTGGCTATGATGAATACTGCTATAAACTTCCAGGTTCAAGTTTTGTGTGAATATGTTTGTAATCTCCCTTGGGTATATATCTAGGAATGGAATTGCTGGGTCATGTGGTAACTCTTAATGTAATCATTTAAGGAAGTGCTACATTGGTTTTACAAAGCAGCCACACCATTTTACATTCCCACCAGCAGTGTATAGAATTCTTGCTTGTCCATGCCTTAGTCCATTTGTGCTGTCATAACAAAATACCAAAGACTGGATAGTTAATAAATAATAGAAATTTATTTCTTCATAGTTCTAGAGGCTGGGAAGTCCAAGATAAATGCAATAATAGGTTCTGTTGTCTGGTGAGGGCTGCTCACTGCTTCCAAGATAGTGCCTTGCCGCTGCATCCTCCAGAGGGGAGGAACACCATGTCCTCACATAGTGGAAGGTAGAAGGGCAAATGAACTGAATGCTATGTGGAGCCTCTTTTATAAAGGCCTTAATCACATTCACAAGGGGCAAATTCTTCATGGCTTAATCACCTCTTAAAGGCTCTATCTCTTCATATCATCACATTGGCCATTAAGTTTAAACACCTTAATTTTGGAGCAAACACATTCAAACCATAGCAGTGTGTATCCTCAACAACATTTGTTATTATCTGACATTTTCATTGTAGCCATCCTAATGTATGCAAAGTAGTAGCTTATTGTGTTATTTGCATTTCCCTAATAACTAATAATATTGAGTATCTTTTCATATATTTATGGGACACTTGTATTTTCTATTTTGGAGAGATATTTAATCAGATAATATATCCTTTTCATATACTTTCAACTTTTATTTTAGATTCAGGGGATACATTTGCAAGTTTGTTACATAGGTATATTGCATGATGCTGAGGTTTGGGATATGATTGAGCCCATCACTTAGGTAGTGAGCATAGTGGCCAATAAGTAGTTTTTCAACCTTTGCCCTGCCCCACCAGTACTCCCCCTTGTTTATTGTTTTCATGTTCATATGCAGCTAATGTTTAGCTTCCACTTATAAGAACATGTAATATTTAGTTTTCTGATCCTGCATTAATTTGTTTAGGATAATGGCTTCCTGCTGCATCCATGTTGCTACAAAGCACGTGATTTTGTTCTTTTTTATGGCTGCATAGTATTCCATCATGTACGTGTACCACATTTTCTTTATCCAATCCACTTTTGATGGGTACCTAGGTTGATTCCAGGTCTTTGATATTGTGAATAGTGCTTCGATGAACATACAAGTGCTTGTGTCTTTGGCAGAATGATTTCTTTTCCTTTGGGTCTATACCCAGTAATGGGATTGCTAGGTTGAATGCTAGTTCTGTTTTAGGTTCTTTGAGAAATCTTCAAACTGTTTTCCACAGTAGCTGAACTAATTTACCTTCCCACCAACAGTGTATAAGTGTTCCCTTTTCTCCATAGCCTCACCAGTATCAGTTTTTTGACTTGTTAATAACAGCCATTCTGGCTGGTGTGAGATGGTATATCATTGCAGTTTCAATATTTGCTCCCATTCTGCAGGTTGTCTGTTTACTCTGTTGATAGTTTATTTTGCTGTGCAGAAGCTCTTTCTTTTACTTAGGTCCCACTTGTCAATTTTTGGTTCTGTTGCAATTGCTTTTAAGGACTTAGTCATACATTTTCTCAAGATCTATATCTAGAATGGTGTTTCCTAGCTTTTCTTCTAGGATTTTTATATTTTGAGGTCTTACATTTAAATCTTCAATCCATCTTGAGTTAATTTTTATATGTGGTGAAAGGTAAGGGTTACAGTTTCATTCTTCTGCATACAGCTAGCCAGCTATCCCAGCACCATTTATTGAACAGGGAGTCCTTCCCCCTTATTTTTGTTGACCTTGTCAAAGATCAGGTGGCTGTTGATGTGTGGCTTTATTTATAAATTCTCTATTGTGTTCCATTGGTCTATATGTCTATTTCTGTTCTATGCTGTTTGGGCTGCTGTAGCCTTATAGTATAGTTTGAAGTCAGGTAATGTGATGCCTCCAGCTTTGTTCTTTTTGCTTAGGATTGATTTGGTTATTTGGGCTTTTTCTTGGTTCATGTTGCATTGTAGAATAGTTTTTTCTAATTCTGTGAAAAATGTCATTGGTAGTTTGATAGGAATAGTGTTGAGTCTATAGATTGCTTTAGGCAATATGACCATTTTAACAATATTGATTCTTCCAATATATGAGCTTGGAATGTTTTTCCATTTGTTTGTGTCATCTCATTTCTTTCATCAGTGTTTTGTAGTTCTCTGTAGAGAGAGCTTTCACCTCCTTGGTTAGATGTATTCCTAGGTGTTTTTTGTGTGTGTGACTACTGTAAATGGAATTGCCTGTTTGATTTGGCTCTCGGCTTGACTATTATTGGTGTATAGAAATGCTACTGATTTTTGTATATTGATTTTGTATCCTGAAACTTTACCGAAGTCATTTATCAGTTCCACAAGCCTTTGGCAGAATCTTTAGGGTTTTCTAGGTACAGAGTTGTATTGTCAACAAAGAGAGATAGTTTGACTTTTCTCTTCTTTTCCTATTTGAGTGCCTTTTATGTCTTTCTCTTGCCTGATTGCTCTGGCTAGGATTTCCAGTACTATGTTGAATAGGGGTGGTGAGAGCGGGCATCCTTGTGGTGTTCCAGTTTTCAACATTTGTCCATTTTTAGTTGTGTTGTCTTTTTATTATTGGGTTGTACATGCTCTGTATATATTCTAGATACAAATCCCTTATCAGATATATGATTTGCAAACATATTCTCTCATTCTTTGACCTGTCTTTTTACTTTCTTGTTGGTGTCCTTTGAAGCAGGGGGTCTCCAACCCCTGCTTCATGGCTAGATACTAGTCCATGGCCTGTTAGGAATCAGGCTGCACAGCAGGAGGTTAGTGGTGGGCAAGCAAGCATTACCATCTCAGCTCCACCTCCTGTCAGATCAGTGCCAGCCTCAGATTCTTATAGGAGTGTGACCTCTATTGTGAACTGCACATGTGTGGGATCTAGGTTGTGCACTCCTTATGAGAATCTAATGCCTGATGATCTGAGGTGGAATAGTTGCATCTCAAAACCAGCCCCCACATCGCCCACCAGTGTGTGGAAAAATCGTCTTCCATGAAACCACTTCCTGGTGCCAAAAAGGGTTGGGGACTGCTGCTTTGAAGCAAAAATGTTTTTAATGAGATCTAATTCATCTAGCTTTCTTTTGCTATTTGTGCTTTTGGTGCCATATGTGAGAATCCTTTTCTAAATCTAAGGTTATGAAGATTTACTCCTACGTTTTCTTCTAAGTATTTTACAGTTTTAGCACTTTCATTTAAGTCTTTGATCTAATTGAATTGTATATGGCATGAGGTAAGGATCCAATTTCATTATGTTTTATATGGCTATCCAGTTATCCCAGCACCATTTCTTGAAAAGACTGTTCCTTCCCCATTGAATGGTCTTGACACCGTTGTTGAAAATCAGATGACCATAGATGTATGGGTTTATTTTTGAAGTCTCAATTCTATTCTATTGATATATGTACCCAGCCTTATGTCACTACCATACTGCATAAGCACCAATTGATTACTATTACTTCGTAGTAAGTTTAGAAATTTGAAAGTGTAAGTCCCCCTATTTTGTTCTTTTTCAAATCTGTTTTGGCTATGTTGAGTCCCTTGCAATCCTATGTGAATTTGAGAATAATCTTGTCAATTTCTATGAACATCAGCTGATATTATTATAGGGATATTATTGAATCTGTAGGTCAGTTTGGAGAGTATTGCCATCTTAACCATGTTAAGCCCTCTGATTCATGAACATGGAACTTTTTTTCATTTCCTTAGATCCTCCTTAATTTCTCCAATAACGTTTTATAGTTTTCAGATAATATGTTTTGCACACTTTTGTTAAACTTATTCCAAGTATTTTATTATTTTTGGTGCTACTGCAAATAGAATTGTTTCCTTAATTTCATTTTCAGCTTATTTATTTCAGGTGTATAAAAATACAACTGATATTTTTATTTTGATCTTGTATCCTGCAAGCTTACTGAACTCACTTTAATAGTTTTTAGTGGATCCCTTAAGATTTTTCTATACATAACATCATGTCATCTGCAAGTAGAGATCGCTTTATTTCTTCCCTTCCAATCTCGGAGCATTTTATTTCTTTTTCTTGCCTCATTGCCCTGACTAGAACCACCAGTACAATGTCAGATAGAAGCAGTCACAGAGTCTTGTTTCTGATCTTAAGAGAAAATAATCTAGTCTTTCACCATTAAGCACAGTGTTAGCTGTGGGCTTTTTATAAATGCTCTTTATCAAATTGAGGAAGCTCTCTTCTATTCCTAGGCTAATGGGTTCTTGGTGGTGTATAAATTCTTGGAAAGTATTGAATTATGACAAATGATTTTACTTCATCTATTGAGATCATATAAATTTTCCTTTTAATTATATTGATACAAAATATTATACTAATTAATTTTCAGATACCAAACTAACTTTGCATTCCTGGAATAAATCCTACTTACCCATGGTGTATAATTCCTTTTACATGTTGCTAGAATTTGTTTGCCAGTATTTTGTTGAGGATTTTTGTGTTCATGTTTATAAGATATTGATCTTTAGTTTTCTTTCCTTATGATATCTTTGTCTAGGTTTGATATCTAGAGAAATGTTCCCTCCTCTTCCATGTAGAAATAGGCTATAAACATCCATAGGAATCATAAATGACAAAGTTGGGATAATGGCTACCTCTAAGGAAGAAGAAAGAGGTACACATAGAGCTCCAGCTCTTTCTATAAAGTGTTAACTAATTTAAGAAAAATCCTGAAGCAAATATGGCAAAATCTTAAAATATTAATAAATCTGGGTTATGTGTATTATTCTTAATAATGTTCGCAATATTCCCTAAAAATATATTCTTAACAATGTATGTGTGCAAGAATGTTCAACATTTTAATAATAAAAGTTAGAGTGGTGAATAATACAAAGGGAAAAATATTTGGAATGTTAGGCTGAAAATTGGCTCCCAAAAGTTATTTAGGTATTAATCTCAGGAACCTGTGCATGCCACCTTACAGAGAAATAGGATCTTTGAAGTTGTGATTAAATTAAGGATTTTGATATGGGGAGATTATCCTGGATTATCCAGTGGGCCCTAAATGCAGTCATATATATATTCTTATGAGAGAGTGGGAGAGGAAGGTTTGACACACAGAAAAAAGGATATGAAGGGAGAGGAAAGAGAGATTTGAAGATGGCACCCTTAAAGATTGGAATGATATGTAGACATAAGCCAAGGAATTCTGGTATCCACAGACAGAAGCTGGAAGAGGCAAAGAATGGATTCTCTTCTAGAATTTCCAGAGGAACAACAGCCCTGCCAGCAACGTGGTTTCATCCCAGTCCTACTGATTTATTTTTTAAATTTTATTTTATTTTGAGATAACAAATAATTTTATATATATTTATGAGATACAATGTGATGTTTTGATATATGTTTGCATTGTGGAATGATCAAATCAAGTTAATTACCATACTTATCCTTTTTGTGGTAAAAACATTTAGAATCTACTCTTTTGGCAATTTTTAAATACACAATGCATTATTATTTATTATAGTCACCATTCTGTGCAATGAATCACTAAGTGTATTCCTCCTGTCTAGCTGAAATTTTGTACCTTTTAATCAATATCTTCCCTTTCCCTATTCACTCCCCTCCCCTAGCCTCTGGTAACTACCATTTTACTCTCTAATTCTATGGGTTCAACTTTTTGAGATTTCACATATGAATGAGATCAGGCTGTATTTATCTTTCTGTGTCTGGCTTGTTTCACTTGCCATAATGTTATCCAGGTTCATCATGGTGTCACCAGTGATGCCAATTTCTGATTTCTGGCCTCCAGAACTGTGAGAGCATAAATTTCTGCCATTTTAAGCCACCAAATTGGTGGTAATGTTACAACAGCCACCAGAAACTAACACAATTGCTGAAACTTTTACCAGAGAAAAAGTTTTTCCTGAAACACAGTTGTTCTAACAAGACTTCATTTCTTTCCTCTTGACCTGTTCATAGATGCAAATCTACTTCTTGCCATATAATTCATTATTAAGGCTTCAGCAAAGTGGCAGAAGCTGTCATTGAATAAAATGGGTTCCATTCCTGTTTGTGTGGCTGCATAATAATTACCTCATAATGCAGTGTTTTAAAATAACGGCTATATTTAGTTTTCACATAATCTGCAATTTCAGCAGGCTCGGTAGGTTAGCTCATCTCTTTTCCACCCAGGATTGGCTGGGGTTCAAAGGCTGAGGCCTGGAAGCATTTGAAGGTTTACTCACTTATAGTTGGAGGTTGATTCTATCAGCTGAGACCTCGGCTGGGGTTGTTGGCTAGAATACCTGCACATATCTCGCCATGTGGCCTGGGCTTGTATATAGAGAAACACAAACTGCTTTTCCTTATATACTTACACCATTCTCAATACGTGCTTCACTTCTGACATAAAATGTATAGGAAAAATCAACTGTTTTTCTCTGTACTCACACTCTACACTACTGTAGTCAGATACGGATTTTTTTTTTCCCCACACTGAACAATTCTCCTATACCAGCTAGATGACCTATGATTCAATTCAACCCTGACACTAACTGGAATTACTATCTGCACAGGTTAAGGTTGTAGCCCCACCAGACTGCCCCTGACTTCAGATTCAATCACAAGTGGTAGGTCCTCAGGTTCCCACAACTTCTGTCTAGCTTGATTACAAATCAGAGGTTCCCATAATCCCCTCCTGAGCAGTTTGCTAAAGCAGCTTACAGAGCCCAGGAAAATGGTTTACTTACTATTACCAATTTATTACAAAGGCTTATACAAAGTTCATTTTATTTATTTTATTATTATTATACTTTAAGTTTTAGGGTACATGTGCACAACAGGCAGGTTTGTTACATATGTGTACATGTGCCATGTTGGTGTGCTGCACCCATTAACTCGTCATTTACGTTAGGTGTATCTCCTAATGCTATCCCTCCCCCCATCCCCACCCCACAACAGGCCCTGGTGTGTGATGTTCCCCTTCCTGTGTCCATGTGTTCTCATTGTTCAATTCCCACCTGTGAGTGAGAACATGTGGTGTTTGGTTTTTTGTCCTTGTGATAGTTTGCTGAGAATGATGGTTTCCAGCTTCATTCGCGGCCCTACAAAGGACATGAACTCATCCTTTTTTATGGCTACATAGTATTCCATGGTGTATATGTGCCAAATTTTCTTAATCCAGTCTATCATTGTTGGACATTTGGATTGGTTCCAAGTCCTTGCTATTGTGAATAGGGCCGCAATAAATATACATGTGCATGTGCCTTTACAGCAGCATGATTTATAATCCTTTGGGTATATACCCAGTAATGAGATGGCTGGGTCAAATGGTATTTCTAGTTCTAGATCCCTGAGGAATTGCCACACTGTCTTCCACAATGGTTGAACTAGTTCATAGTCCCACCAACAGTGTAAAAGTGTTCCTATTTCTCCACATCCTCTCCAGCACCTGTTGTTTCCTGACTTTTTAATGATGGCCATTCTAACTGGTGTGAGATGGTATTTCATTGTGGTTTTGATTTGCATTTATCTGATAGCCAGTGATGATGAGCATTTTTTCATGTGTTTTTTGGCTGCGTAAATGTCTTCTTTTAAGAAGTGTCTGTTCATATCTTTCACCCACTTTTTGCTGGGGTTGTTTGTTTTTTTCTTGTAAATTTGTTCGAGTTCATTATAGATTCTGGATATTAGCCCTTTGTCAGATGAGTAGATTGCAAAAATTTTCTCCCATTCTGTAGGTTGCCTGTTCACTCTGATGGTAGTTTCTTTTGCTGTGCAGAAGCTCTTTAGTTTAATTAGATCCCATTTGTCAATTTTGGCTTTTGTTGCCATTGTTTTTGGTGTTTTAGACATAAAGTCCTTGCCCATGCCTATGTCCTGAATGGTATTGCCTAGGTTTTCTTCTAGGGTTTTTATGGTTTTTAGGGCTAACATGAAAGTCTTTAATCCATTTTGAATTAATTTTTGTATAAGGTGTAAGGAAGGGATCCAGTTTCAGCTTTCTACATATGGCTAGCCAGTTTTCCCAGCACCATTTATTAAATAGGGAATCCTTTCCCCATTTCTTGTTTTTGTCAGGTTTGTCAAAGATCAGATAGTTGTAGATATGCAGCATCATTTCTGAGGGCTCTGTTCTGTTCCATTGATCTATGTCTCTGTTGTGGTACCAGTATCATGCTGTTTTGGTTACTGTAGCCTTGTAGTATAGTTTGAAGTCAGGTAGCGTGATGCCTCCAGCTTTGTTCTTTTGGCTTAGGATTGACTTGGCAATGCAGGCTCTTTTTTGGTTCCATATGAACTTTAAAGTAGTTTTTTCCAATTCTGTGAAGAAAGTCATTGGTAGCTTGATGGGGATGGCATTGAATCTATAAATTACCTTGGGCACTATGGCCATTTTCATGATATTGACTCTTCCCACCCATGAGCATGGAATGTTCTTCCATTTGTTTGTATCCTCTTTTATTTCATTGAGCAGTGGTTTGTAGTTCTCCTTGAAGAAGTCCTTCACATCCCTTGTAAGTTGGATTCCTAGGTATTTTATTCTCTTTGAAGCAACTTGAATGGGAGTTCACTCATGATTTGGCTCTCTGTTTGTCTGTGATTGGTGTACAAGAATGCTTGTGATTTTTGTACATTGATTTTGTATCCTGAGACTTTGCTGAAGTTGCTTATCAGCTTAAGGAGATTTGGGGCTGAGACGATGGGGTTTTCTAGATATCCAATCATGTCATCTGCAAACAGGGACAATTTGACTTTCTCATTTCCTAATTGAATATCTTTATTTCCTTCTCCTGCCTGATTGCCCTGGCCAGAACTTCCAACACTATGTTGAATAGGAGTGGTGAGAGAGGGCATCCATGTCTTGTGCCAGTTTTCAAAGGCAATGCTTCCAGTTTTTGCCCATTCAGTATGATATTGGCTGTGGGTTTGTCATAGATAGCTCTTATTATTTTGAGATATGTCCCATCAATACCTAATTTATTGAGAGTTTTTAGCATGAAGGGTTGTTGAATTTTGTCAAAGGCCTTTTCTGCATCTATTGAGATAATCATGTGGTTTTTGTCTTTGGTTCTGTTTATATGCCGGATTACATTTATTGATTTGCTTATGTTGAACCACCCTTGCATCCCGGGATGAAGCCCACTTGATCATGGTGGATAAGCTTTTTGATGTGCTGCTGGATTCGGTTTGCCAGTATTTTATTGAGGATTTTTGCATCAATGTTCATCAAGGATATTGGTCTAAAATTCTCTTTTTTTGTTGTGTCTCTGCCAGGCTTTGGTATCAAGATGATGCTGGCCTCATAAAATGAGTTAGGGAGGATTCCCTCTTTTTCTATTGATTGGAATAGTTTCAGAAGAAATGGTACCAGCTCCTCCTTGTACCTCTGGTAGAATTCGGCTGTGAATCCATCCGGTCCTGGAATTTTTTTGGTTGGTAAGCTATTAATTATTGCCTCAATTTCAGAGCCGGTTATTGGTCTATTCAGAGATTCAACTTCTTCCTGGTTTAGTCTTGGGAGGGTGTATGTGTCAAGGAATTTATCCATTTCTTCTAGATTTTCTAGTTTCTTTGCGTAGAGGTGTTTATAGTATTCTCTGATGGTAGTTTGTATTTCTGTGGGATCGGTGGTGTTATCCCCTTTATCATTTTTTATTGTGTCTATTTTGATTCTTCTCTCTTTTCTTCTTTATTAGTCTTGCTAGTGGTCTATCAATTTTGTTGATCTTTTCAAAAAACTAGCTCTTGAATTCATTGATTTTTTGAAGGGTTTTTTGTGTCTCTATTTCCTTCAGTTCTGCTCTGATCTTAGTTATTTCTTGCCTTCTGCTAGCTTTTGAATGTTTGCTCTTGCTTCTCTAGTTCTTTTAATTGTGATGTTAGGGTGTCAATTTTAGATCTTTCCTTTCTCTTGTGGGCATTTAATGCTATAAATTTCCCTCCACACACTGCTTTGAATGTGTTCCAGGGATTCTGGTATGTTGTGTCTTTGTCCTCGTTGGTTTCAAAGAACATCTTTATTTCTGCCTTCATTTCGTTATGTACCCAGTAGTCACTCAGGAGCAGGTTGTTCAGTTTCCATGTAGTTGAGCGGTTTTGAGTGAGTTTCTTAGTCCTTTTTAAAGGATACAAACGAACAGCCAAACAGAGAGATACACAGGGCAAGGTCTAGAAGGGTCCTGAGCATGGAAGTTTCTGTCTGTGCGGAATAGGGGTGTGCCTACCTCACCCAGCACACAGATGTACTTATTACCCAGAAGCT
Organism: Hylobates moloch; assembly: GCF_009828535.3. Taxonomy (NCBI): domain Eukaryota; kingdom Metazoa; phylum Chordata; class Mammalia; order Primates; family Hylobatidae; genus Hylobates; species Hylobates moloch. The sequence goes on along the minus strand of NW_026652297.1, from coordinate 36,200,121 downwards.
CTCTGAACCCCCAGGGTGGAGTAGGGATAGATTTAAAGAAACAGCTAATTTATCCTATAAAACCATAACTAACATTTTCATATTCTTGTACTAATTTGTGCATTCTATTGCTATTTGTATCTTGTAATAAGCTTTGCAGAACTATTTAGCAGAAAAATCAGCTGATGGTTAGCTAAATCCAATTTCTCTTCAAGTCAGTTATTTTCCATAAGTATTACATCCTGGAGAGACTTTAACTCAATCTCCCAATACATTGAATCAGTAGTATGGTAAGATTTATTTATACAGGTAATTGAATCTTACTTACAACACCAGTATGACACCATATCACAGTATGATCATGGGACAACTCAGTTTCATAAAAGAACAAATAAGTAAGAATTATAGAGGAATTTGTCTTGTCTTCCCAACAGAATCTACTCTTGGCCATTTGTCAGATATTATTAAGGAAGGGCATTATTACAGTTGGCCACGGTTTAGTTATTTCCGGGTTTCTAGCTAATTGAGGACAAAAAGAATCACCCCACCTCATCTCACAGGCTTGTACTGAGGCTGGTTTCCATTGTGTATTATTATATAGCAAGGCCCATCTCCTTCCTGCAGGTAGGACACAGGTGGTATTCAGAGTGGTTCCTATTTCTACCAACTGTACTGCAGGATATATTTCATTTTGATCTATGCTGTGGGTGAGAACAATCATAGTCTATCATTGTAAAACTACAAGTGCTCTCAGAGAACTTCCATAAGTTTGGAAGGCCATTGGACTCCCATGGGTGGGTCTCTTGGACCTCAGCAGCCACAATAACAGGTCACTGCCCCATGGCCACTTCAGCTTCCATCTGTATTAAAATAGTCAAGAGGTCAGCGTACAAGCCCTTTCCCCTGGGCTGGGTGTTAGCAGTGCCCAGCATTGTTTGTTGAGTTGGCCTGATCCACTTTGCTAAAGCCTCATTATCTTTCCACCCTGACTCCCATCCTTTGCCTTCCTCCTGGGAGAGAATTTCCTCTATTCTGTCTCTTCTAGTTAATAAATCTTTTTCCTCCGAATACTGCTCCACATTAAGAGTAAACTCGGCTTGTCCCAGGATACTTAGACCTGCACCTATCTCTCCTGAGGCCCTTTTCTGTCTTATGAGCCAGTGTTGTTTAATCTACCATGCATATCATTGCTATTGTGTACTAATGGCCCGAATGCAGTTAGGATAAATGTTTTGCAAAAAATATTGGGTCCCCACACTAGAGTTAGATGATTGGTGTTTACAGGTAGATGCAATTTAATTTGAGTGTGCCATAGGGCCTCTCCCAGCCTTCCTTGTTTCTAGTGGGGTCATTCCCCAGGGAAACTTGGATCTACAATGTGATGCTAACTCCTTTAATCCTACCAGAGGCCCATTGTTTTTCCCTACTCTGCTTAATAGCTTTCTGTCCACAAAAACAAGAGTGATATGTATTTATGCATAGCCTAAATGCATGCTATGTTGGGCGTGCTACCATCATATTTTTTCCATCATAACCAAGGACCTTTCTAAGCATTTGACCATCAGGTTTTGTAAGTTTTGTAGTTACCATGGTGATCAGTCTGTTGGGAGCCATACACCACATAGATTGAAGTCTCACTAGAAAGCAGTCCTCAGAACTTCCTCCCCAAAAGATATCCTTTGTAGTTGATGTAGCCTAAAAAAATAGAAGTCAAAAGATACCACTGGTACCTTGCTAGAGTCCCATTTAGTCATTAACAGTCTAATTCATCATCATACCATATGACCAGAATGGCTCCCAGAACTATGCCTTTCAGGTTTGCAGGCTGTCATTCAACCTTGAAAGGTTCCAAAAGCAGGGGTGGTCTCAGCAAACACACAGCTTCACCCTTCCAAACATCTGTTCATAATTGTGCTAAGAAATAATATCCTGATCTGAGTCTCTCCTGAGGTATTAAGACAATGTTGGATTTCCCTTGTTGCATACCTTATGTATGCACTGTATTCCTTTACCCCCGGCTACTATTACTCCTTATTCTGACCCAAAGTTTTCCATCTTTGGGAGGGCCATTGCTGACAGTGATGCTAGTCTAACAAGTGCCTCCCTTTCAGTCCATTTCCATTCACATAGGGTCAGGTTACCTGGGTACAGAACTGTCCTATCAGGGATGTCAGGGCTAGCCCAATCCCTAGGCAACACAGCAATATTCACAGATGTGAATTCACACTATCAGGCCCTTAGGACTTCTGGCATAAATGTTTAAAAGTTAGTTACACTTTCTTGCCTAGAAATCATCCTTGCTTACAGCACCCACAGTCACATCCCTGGTCCTAGGACCCCTGGCATCAGGCAGTGCTCCAGTGCTTCTTACTGGGACAAAAAAAAAAAAGTGAGATTATATGGGAAAAATCATATAACCACACTGGCAGCAGGAGGCAGATTTCCACCCCCACTTTGCCAGATCCCCCAGAAAAGTGAGAAATCTATCCAGAGGGAGCCTTCCTTTATCCTCCCCCATGTTGAGTGTGAGCACACACTCATGAAGGCAAGTCCCTCATGCCTTTGTCTTCTCTTGTTTTAGGCAGCAAATATTTCAGTTGCCTGTTCCAATTCTCTATTAAACCATTACCCTGAGGATGACATGCAACATAATATGTCCATTTGATGTAGTATTTCTTTGCTCACTGTTGGACGCTATGGGTTGTAAAGTGCATCCTTGGGCTGAAGAAATGTAGCTTGATGAGCCAAATTGGAACAGTATTGCCTGTTCCAATCTTTTAATAGGATTTTCAGCATTTGCATTTACTACCAGTCCAGAGTAAGTGTCTATTCCTGCTGGGACCCATTTGTAGCTCCCAGGGGCTACTGGCATTGGTCTAATGTAATCCACTTACCAGCTATGTTTGGGGCCTTCCCCACGTAGAATCTTCTCTGTAGCCATCTGCAGCCTCTATCTCTCTTGTTGACAGACAAAACAGTTCTTGGTGACATTCTGTGCTTCAGAGAGTGAAGAGGAATATGTCTACATTCAGTCCATTTCTGCATGGCTGTAACCCCCGCACCATGTTCACTTATTTCATGGACCCAGCTGACCACCTCATAGGAGAGCATCAATAAGTCTATATGATGGTTTAAGTCACCTCCTGAACCTGTAAGTAGTTCTTCAATGCTCCCCTTAATTTCCCATAGTAATTTCCGTAAGGCCACACCACATAAGACCATCCCTTCATTAGCCCAGTTTTCCATTGTCCATCTATCTGACCACATAGCCAGACCACTGGCTATTGCCCATGAGTTTATAAAAACCCAAACATAAGGGCTTTTACCATTGTTAAACTCTTCCATCCCTGCTAAAAAAAAAAAAACAGCATGTAATTTAACCCATTAAGCCAATTTGTTCTTAATTTCTTAAACTAGTTTTTCTATCTTCTGGTCTTAAGGCAGCATATCTCCAAACAACATAATGTCCATCCATCTTGGAACTGCCATCCATAAACCAAGCAGTCCTTTGTCAGCCCATCAAGAGCTGTTCATAGGGCACTTCCACATGGCAATAGATTCTAGCAGTTCTTCCAGTGATTCTGAAGTCAGTCCTAGTGGACCTGAGGCTAGCTACTTATGGATACAGTAGGTGCCTCCTTGCATTCCACCAGTAGCATGCTCCTGTATAAACCATTTCCACTTTATCATGGAGCTCTTCTGGGCACTGCCTTCCTTATTAGAGTTTCTCTAACATCACCCAAGACATTATCAGTATCTCAGGTTTCATGATTATTTTATGTCCTTCAGTCACTGAGGTCGTCTCAATTAAAGCCCAATAGCAAGCTAGTAATTGCCTCTCAAATGATATGTATGGGGCAGCAGCATCTGGAATCCCAGGTGCTCAGGCTTTTACCATAAGCTGCAGTTTGCATGAGCACTGGTAGCAGACACTTCCAAAATCATCTGAATGGAGATCATAATGGCCCAGAGGCATTGAGAGAGCTATTGATTTTTGTATTTCAGACATGGCCTGCTTTTGTTCAGATCCCCACTCAACATGGTTTTCTTTCAGGTAGTCTTGTGTATAGAAGAAGCTAGCAATATTTTCAGATGCAGAATATGCATTCTCTAAACTCCAAATACAACAACCAAATTCTATCTTTCTTGTTTGGTCTTAGGGGTGATTAACAACAGCAGTTTATTTGTAGTCACTTATGGAACTGGGTGGCTCCTGCCTATGTTATTCCTAAGAATTTTACCATGTGGGCAAGTGCTTAGATGTTTGCTGAATTTACTGATCAGCCTTGGTTGGTCATGTGAGTCATCACTGCATTCAACTCAGTCTTAACCTGGCTCTTTAGTTTCCAATATTATCATCTCATCATCAATATAGTGTATTATTACACTTGAGACCTGCATCAAATCCAAATCCCTTCTGACCAAATTATGACAGTAAACAAGTGAGTTCAGATGACCCTATGGTAGCACAGTATACATAAACTGGGATCCTTCCCATATAAGAGCAAACAGTGTTTGGCACTTTCTGAGACTGAGATAGAGAAGAATGTTTGCAAGATCGATCACTGAGTAGCAGTCTTTTTGTATGATTGAAATCATGACTAAAATTACTGAGGCTATAGGTGGTACAAATTTATGTATTTAAGCCTCAATCATCTACTGTTTGTTATCCATGAGCCCTCCTCCTTTTTTAAGGGCCACACAGGGCTGTTGTTCAACAAATCCTTTTGTATCAGCACTCCTGCATCTAGCATGTCATTAATTAAAGTGTGAATCTCCTTTTGCCCCCCACCCCCCACCCCCCTCTGCCGCTCTCAGGTACTCTATATTGTTTTAAATTAACCACCTGTGTGGATTCAGGCACTTCTAATGGTTCTCATTTAGCACAGTCAAATAAAACTGGCCTGAGGGAAGACTTACATAACTTCAAATAACAATATTAGGTAGGGGAAGCAATCTGCAGTCAGACATAATATCCATCCCAAAAATACATTCAGATAAAGGTGACACAACCAACTCACATAAAGTTTTTTCAAGAATTCCAATTGTCCTCCAAACTTCCATGTTAATCCCACCAACCAACGAAGCTCCATATACTCCCCCAATCTAACTTTAACTCCTGTTAAGTCTTCAACAACAGCTTTTGGAATTACAATGCATTGACCTCCTATATCAAGGAGTCCCAGAAAAGTCTCTTCTCCTTCCACTGACCATTTTATCTACACATGTGCATATGTCCTTGGGACCCCTGCCAGCTGGAGGTCTGGCCAGGAGACCCTGGCCCCTCATCAATCTTGATTAACCATCACCCCAACCAGTTCTGAGTAATCTCTGACTTTTTAAGTTTCTCCAAACTGGAGTAAATGGAGCAAACTTGTTGGGGCCTTTCAATGTTAGGAGACAAACAGAAAGTCCCATTGGTTCATCTAACCTTCAATAATGCTGCATCAATAGTTTTGTTTCAACACCATCAATATCCACAACATTCATCCAGTTTCTCAATAACCATCTAAAGACTCCTACCCTGCTGGGACAAATCCATGACTCTCTTCTTTGTCTCTCTCATTTTTTTTATTTACTATAATGTCCTTGATCAGTAAGACCCATAGGGGGAGCTGAGACAGCAAATCTGGTAAGGCTTCTCAAGCTATTGTTCCATTTTGCAGAAGTACATGTGGGGTGCCCATGGAAAAGGAACTCCTTTAATCACAGCATTTTCCATAACCTCGTAATGGGCATGAAATTGGCAAAAGGGTCTGGCTGCTTGTAGCTTGTAAAAATAAGCCAATATAACAAGAGTGAAGCGTGACAAAAAGAGAGTGAGATTTTATTATCCATGCTAGCAAGGGGAAGAAGGGGTGTAATACTTTCCAAAAATCTCCACTCTCCAATTTGTGGAGAGAACACGGGGGTGGGTTTTAAAGAGAAGGTTTGGAACGCAGAAGAGGCAGGGGGCCTAGGAGGTATCAGGTGGCATGACCAATCTGATGGCTTCTCTTAAGTTATTGTTCCATCTGGTGAAACGGCTGGTGCCACTGTGGCTGGAGGTGTCTGGTCCATATCAGGATCCGGCCCCTGAAGCTTCTAAGGAAATATATGACCAGATAAGTGGGTATGGTGTGTGCTTAACAAGCATATAGGTAAATAAACATGCATAAGACATGGGAGCATAGAATGGGAAAAGAAAAGGAGTGGATGTTCACAGCACATTCCGAGGCTGTATTTCAAGATGACAGGTAACACATATACAATTTGTCTCAAAGTTATATCTTGAGATTGGAGAAAAAGGAGGACAGAAAACAAAGTTTTAAAATGCTATTTGAAGCCAAGCTGCTCAGTTACAGGCATATTCAGCAGACAAATTGCCACTCCTCATAAAGCTTGCATATGAAGCCTATCAGCTGCATCATCTGAGATGTTCCACTTGGCATTTATGGGGGAGTTACAATCCCATTTTTAGGATAAACACACTTTATAGCCATACTGTATAGGAATAACTCCCTGTGTAGAGGGATTGTTCAATAGTGACCTGTGGATCCTGAATCACCTCAAGCATGTGCTTCCACTCTGTAGCATTCAAAACAAAAGACACAGCCCCCAAATTAGCTACTCTCACAATCCACATTAGTAAAGGTTCTTCAGGGCGCTGATGGTATCAATCCACAAGATGAGATAACTTCTTCATGCAATACCCCCAGGTTTCAGTAGTCTCTTGGCTTCTCCCTTTCTCCAAGCTGACTGCCCTCTTGGTGACCAGAGATGCTTTTTATTGTCCCTGCTTAATTTTTCCCTTTGCAAGCATCTTTGAAGCTAATAGCCAAAGCTCATTCAAACCAAAACTGAGCTTTGTGCAGGATTCAAAGTCCAGCTCCATACTTTCTTTCATTTTTTGCTGTTATAAATAACAATAACCAAAGGACTGTATGTTTAGTATGTTTCTTATTGTTTTGCATTTCCTCATGTATCCAATAAGCCAACTCCTCAGAAGTTGGGTCTAGCACCATTTCTAAATGCCACTGGTAAGCCTGATCGATTAACTCAGACTCTAGCTCCTCTCCCCTCTTCAGAGGATGAGATGTGGAGCTAAAAGTTCCAAGCTTCTAAGCATGCCTTGGTTTTTCTGGTGACCAGTACCCACCCAGGAGCCCACCAAGAGTCAGCTCACTAGAACAAAAGAGGCTCCTATCACCTAGGAAATTCCAAGGGATTTAGGAGCTTTGTGTCAGATGCTCCTATCGCTATGGTTATTACAAAGGTCTTAGAAACCCTGTGTACGGAACTGGGGTCTAAGACCAAATATTAAAACAAAAGATTCTCCTAGCACCTCTCTTTACAAAAGTTTTGAAACTTCTGTGTTAAAAACTGTGAGTGGAGGCCAGGTGCAGTGGCTCCCGCCTGTAAACTCAGCACTTTCGGAGGCCGAGGTGGGTGGATCATCTGAGGTCAGGTGATCAAGACCAGCCTGGCCAATATGGCAAAACCACATCTCTACTAAAAAATACAAAAATTAGCTGGATATGGTGGTGGGCGCCTATAAACCCAGCTACTCAGGAGGCTGAGGCAGGAGTATCACTTGAACCCAAGAGGCAGAGGTTGCAGTGAGCCAAGATCGTGCCACTGCACTCCAGCCTGAGTGACGGAGTGAGACTCCATCTCAAAAAAAAGAAAAAAAAAACTGTGGATGGAGACCTATATTGTTTGTTTGTTTGTTTGTTTGTTTTTGAGACAGAATCTTGCTGTGTCACCCAGGCTGGAGGGTAGTGGCACAATCTCGGCTCACTGTAACCTCCACCTCTCCTGAGTAGCTGGGACTACAGTAGCGTGCCACCATGCCTGGCTAATAATTTTTGTATTTTTAGTAAAGATGGGATTTCACCATGTTGGCCAGGCTGGCCTCGAACTCCTGACTGCAAGTAATCCACTCACCTCGGCCTCCCAAAGTGCTGGGATTACAGGTGTGAGCCACCGTGCATGGCTATGTAATATATATATTTCTTTTTTCACAGCTTCGTTACCATGTGGTGGCTCGGTTTCCAGGGAACTGCATCCCAAGAAAGAGCCAGAGAAGTATCTTACAGTCTTTTACGTCCCAGCATCACTTTCAGAACCACATTTTTGCCTCAAGGCAGTAAGAAAGCCCTACCCAGATAAAATCTACCTTTTCATGGGGAGTGGCAAGGGTCTGGAAGAGCAGATGGGGCTGGAAATACTTCTGTGGTCATTTTTATAATTTAAAATCTGTCCCTGTTTCTTCTAAAATATTTTATAAGCATTTAATTGAAAACCACCAGCCTCCTTCACCCCAGAGCCAAGCCAGGCAGGGAATCTCTCTGGAGGCTACATAACGGGAGAAAACAGTTTTTGAGACACATACATCTGTATCATGAGAACTTCCCTCTGCAGGTCTCAGCATCCACCTATTACAACAGTTAGCTAGTCCAAAACTCAGCGTGCAGACTGACGTTTAAGAGCAAGGCTGAATAACTGCCAACTGCTGTTCAGGAAGTTGAGAGCTAACTGAGCAATTGCCATATAGAACTGCTCACTGCTGTGCAAGGTAACAGCAACTCATACATAATCAGAGATTTATTAGTGTTTTGGGTGTCAGTAAGGAATCAGGATTCCCTGTCATTGACCATTGGCTTTTCCTGTTCAGATTCCTTTCTGTAGGTTTAATGCTGATTAGCTTTTTGTTTTGTTTTGTTTTGTTTTGTTTTAGAGATAGGGTCTTGCTCTGTTATTCAGGCTAGAGTGCAGTGGCATGATCACAGCCCACAGAAGCCTCACCCTCTGGGATCAAGTGATCCTCTCAACTTAACCTCCTGACTAACTGAGATGCCAGGCACATGCCACCACGCCCTGCTAATATATTTTTTTTTAATTTATTGTAGAGATCGGGTCTTGCCATGTTGCCTTGGCTAGTCTTGAACTTCTGGCCTCAAGTGATCCTCTGACACTGGCCTCCCAAAGTGCTGGGATTATAGGCTGAGCAACCACGCCTGGCCCTGACAAGCTTTTCTATTGGTTAAAATAGTATTCCCAAGGTCTTTATGCAGAGACTGTTTTGAGAGACAAAACATTGAGATTTGCCTTTTAGCTGATTGGCTTGAACTTGGCACTCTCTCATGCAATGGTGATTGGATTTCTGTATTCTATATTCATAGAACTGATCTTTGAGTTACAGTTCAGGTCTCTGAATTGGCCCCAATAAATAGCACCCTTCTTCCCAAATAAGCTTCTGAAAAATTTGAAAAATAAACATAAAGATTAAAGATAGAAACTAAAAGATCAATATTTACAAAGATACAGCTGGGTAGGAAGGCACATTCAGTGAATCCCAGCATTAGCCCTACTTCTAAGCCAGTCACAGGCAGCAGTGGACAAGACAACAGGCCCATTCTCATGGGCGAAAGGAACAGAGGGAAAATTTCCCCTCCAAGGGCAGCCTTCCTCCTAAAAGGAAGATAAGCAAGAAGGAGTGGAGTGCACACAATTAATCTAATCACTAATTACAATCAATCTAACTAGCAACTTAGGTGTTATTTCATACGTATCACCAGGACAAATGAGGTAACGGGCAGAGTTACCCTAATTGAACTCTTTATACCAGAAAAAAAAGCAAAAAAAAAAAAACACAAAGCTTCAGAATGGGGAAGGAACCATGCCCCTCTACCTGTTATGAGAGAAATCCCATGCTATAAAAGCTACCTATAATAAAACACACACAGACACATGCACATACGCACACGCACACACACAAAACTTCAATTTTCCCTGCCTATTTGCAAATATCACTCAATAGATCTAATAAGATAATGAGACCAAACATTAAAGTAGCAAGCATAAATATGTTCTCTGTCTTGTTAGTTGTCACTTGTTTTGACCCAAAACTGGGATAGCCATTCTTGCTACTGCCTTGAATCTCCTCTCAACACACTTTTACTCTAGGGCTTTTCCATTTTTTCTCGTGAGTTTTAAATGCTTAGTAATAAAAACAAAAAAGGCTTTCTTCTGACTGCAAAACTGTGAAAGCCGTGGGGTTTCACAATCTCTCACAGCCTGATGAAGCACTGAAAGAGCACCATACATTTTCCAAAACACTCACAAGAGAATTTTCTATGTTCTATTTGCAGTTGAATTGTGACAAATAAACCACTTCCTAAACTTTGCAAGCCCAGACCTAATGGAGTGAAACACATGGAAAATGGGTAGGAAAAACAACCAGTTTCACTGCCCTCCGAACCAATCCTTTTTCCCCTAAGCAATTGAAATAAACATTTGGAAACTTTGTGGTATAATAAATGCTTTCCAAAGATTACTTGGAAAGCTGGGATATGGACAGATACAGTGTAGTTTGTCATGCAAAGTACTGTTTGGCAAACTCTCGCTACTGGGTAACACTGCAGCCAGAAGCTGTTATATGGTTGAATAGTCAGTGATTCATTCACCAAAAGATAGATCAAAATTTGCCCAGCCATATAAGATTCTAAATGTAGCTCTTCAGAGATCATAGCTTTTAAAGAAGATGAAGGGAAAAATATAAGGAAATAAGCTGTTTCCATGGTCCTAGATGAGCTTGAGTGATCCCATTATTTTCAAGGAGACCAAGTTGTTGTTGCTGTTTATGTATTTGTGATGTCAAAGAATACCAGAGATGGCAGGAGTTAAATCATGAAAAATATGTTTTACTCAGGAATTATTGCAACAGGAGAAAAGAGACCTGACTACAGAACGGGGCTCAATTCAGAATACAACAAGGAAAAGTAGGGATTTATAGCCAAGGAGCAGGGCAGGGGTCAGTGGATGCAAAATTACTAATAGGAAACATCAGACAGGATTCTGACTAAACCAACTTGGCAAGATTCTTGCTGAGAGCAGGCTAAGGTGATCAGATATTACCTGGGGGATGACGAGAGATGAGGAATTTAATTGAAGAATGAGAGTGACTAAGTATCAAGAGTTGGAGTTCTGGCTAAACTGACTTTAAGCAGGATTCTTGCTACAACTGGAATCCACAAGAATAGACACCAAAGCCCAAGGTTGAGACCACAAAGGCTGAATGCAGCCTGATTAGAGTCAGAACAAGGAAAGAGCCTTGGTCAGTGTCATAACAGCAAGTAATATTTCATAGGGAACATGATTTAGCAAAAGCTTCAAGGTGGCAAGACCCCATCTGTCTTGTCCATTTTGTGTTCCCAAAACTAGGTACCAAGTGTGATACAAAATAGGTGTTCAATAAATATCTTTCCCCATCTATTTCTTTATTTTAAAATATTTAATTGATAAAGATTGAATATGTTCAAGGTGTACAAAACAATGATTTGATGTACATATACATTGTGAAGGGTTATCATAATCAAATTAATTAGTACAATCCATCACCACTCATATGGTACATTAGATCCCCAGAAGTTGTTCTTACAACTGAAAGCATGAACCCTTTGACCAACAGCTCTCCAATTCCCTCTAAACCACCCTGCTACCCAGTGCCTGACAAGCACCACTCTAACTCTCTCCGTCTACAAATTCATCTTCTTTAGATTCTACCATATAAGACAGACCACATGCTATTTGTTTTTCTGTGTCTGGATTATTTCACTTAGCATAATTGTTAAAGACCTACATCACCTGCCCCTTGCCACTTCCTTTCTCCACCTGTCCTCTCTTGCACACTCTGCTTTAGTGGCATTTTTACCAGCCTGCTGCTACTCAAGCATGCCAAGCACATCCCAACTCAGGGTCTTCACACTTATTCTGCATGCAGATACCCATGTGGCTCATTCCCTCAATCTATTCTGGTCCAAAAGACCACCAGGAGGGCTAAATAGTAGAAAGGAGAGCTTTATTGGCATTATCAGGTTGCAAAACAGGAAGAGTCCCTAGTGTGGGTTGAAGGTGCTCTTGCTTCAAGGAGGGAAAGGGCAGGTTGGGTTTTATGCCACACAGGGTACATATTACTCAATAGTCATACATATTCAGCAGGTTTTGGAGAAAAGCTATGCTTATTTACAAGTGGAGCCGAGCAGATGTGCAATGGATAAACATATATGTAATATACGTCCCATGTTCACTTTGGGCAGGGTTTTAGTATTAAAATCGAATGGAATTTGGCTGTTTATGTCAAAATGTTGTAGGACATTTTCCTTAGTTCAGCTAAGAGCCGGGTTCTTGTCACATGACCATCAGAGACTAGGCTCGCGACACTTTGAAGGGTGAGAAAAAATGAAATTTACTGGGCAAAAAGGGGGAGAAAGGGACCCTTCTCAAGGCCAGAGTCCTGCTAGTGTGCTTGCTGCCCCGCAGGCTGAATCCCAGGTTCCACCCAGGAAGAGAGGGTCCAGGCTCATCCCCACTGGAAACGGGGCAAACTTCCCAAGACTCCACCCCAGTGCGCATTCCTCCCAGCGCACAGGTCTGTTGGAAGTTCTACCAGGGAGCCCTTCCCACCTGGCCGTCTCAAAAAGGTGAACCACAGGACACGGAGACAGTTTGTGCACGGCCTCTATATCTGGCTGAAGCTGGCTTAAGATCTACATTTGCTTACCAGGAAAGAATGTTTGTAAGGCGGGTCCTCAGTCCAGTCAGAGTTGTAGTGGTCTGGGTTGCAAATCAGAGTTAGGAGGAGCCTGATAGCTCCTATTTTTAGGGAATTTAGCAAGATTGTGTTTTTTCCTTGTAACCTTAGGAATTTGGAAATGTGTCATATTAGCTGATTTCTGAAAATCGAACTTTATCAACTAAGATGGACCCTAAGGTTAAGAAAACAAAAGTTACCTTAACCTTAGGGTCCATCTTAGTTGATAAAGGAGCATCTATTAAATAATATTTTGGTCTCTCAGATCACACCATTCAGATCTCCACTTCTCAGAGTCAGCCGTAAACAGCCCATCTAAAAGATCCAGGCCTTCCCACCCACCAAACTACTCTCTACCCCTTTGTCCTGCTCCATTCTTAGTAGCATTGATCATTCTCTACATTATTACATAGCTTTTCATTTTTCATCAACATCCCACCCTATAACGTGAGCTTCATGAGCACAGAGACTTTGATTTTCTCCCTGAAGAGCCCTTAGAAACAAAAACAATATTAGTTAAATAATTTAGTGGATAAACCTTGTGTATCACCATAGTTCAGGGGCACTCTTTAAACTGCATGTAGTTGGATTATATTCTTTCATCCAATGAAAGAATCTCTACTGATGGCATGTTTAATCAATTGACATTTAAGACACTATTGATAAATTCTGATTTATTTCTACCATCTTATTTTATTTTTTAACCATGTAATTTCTTTGCTTCTCTTTTTCTTTTTCCTTAACATTTTGCATGTATTAAACTTTAAAATCTTCTTTGTTTTCCCCCATTTATTTGAATGTTTAAAGTCTCTGGTTTATTTTTTTCTTTCTAGATTTTATTCATTTAAAGTCTTTTTTAATATTACAAAGAGATACATGATTATTTTATTAAATAACGTAACACAATCCAGGTGTGGTGACACACGCCTATAATACTAACATTTTGGGAGGCCAAGGTGGGTGGATTGCTTGAGTTCAGGAGTTTGAGACCAGCCTGGACAACATGGCAAAACCCTGTCTCTATAAAATAATAAGAAGAATAATGTAATACAATACAAAAACATGGTGGTGAGCAGAATTCTGAGATGTCCCCAAACCCCCAACCCCTGCTTAATCGCTCCCTGTGGCCACAGATAGGACCTGTAACCATGAAGGGTTAATCACTCCTTTGATTAGATTGTGTTAAGTGACAAAGGTAGTAGGATGGTTACTCTAGTGATTATTCAACATTATATAATAGTCTGTCTTGGCAGACTGGAGAAAGATCATCCTGCCTGCTCAGAAAAGGAAGCTGCCAGGTTTTGAGAAATCCACACAACTAGGACCTGAGAAAAGCCTCAAAGAGCTCAGAGTAAACTTCAGCCCATATCCAGCAAGAAAATGGAAAATTTAATTCCATAACCACAAGCAATTAAATTCTGCCAATCTGGATGAACCTAGAAAAAAGCCCTGAGCTCTGGGTAAGAATGCAGCAGACTGACACTCTGACTTTGACTTTGTGAGGCCCTGAGCAGAGAGTGAAGATAGGCCATGTCCAGGCTTCTGAACTACAGAATTGTGAGCTAACAACAGGGTGTTGTTTTAAGCCACCAGGTGTGCAGTAGCCTATTACACAACAATAATAACTGATACAGATGTCTACATAGGTTTTGGCCTGAGCAAATGGATGGATGGAGAGATGATCAGCCAAGATAGGGAAGAGTGCAGGAGATGGCCTGGTGCACATTTTCTCATCTAATGGGGGAGATAAAAGGGAACTTAAGAGAGATGACATAGAATCCTCATGGCACTGGAGGAGACAATGAGGAACAATCAAGTCTCTACTATAGAATTCTACCCATAAAAGCTTTCAGAAAGACTCTCGTCCAAGTCTTTCTTCACTGCTCACTCAAAAATTGATTCCCAACTAAATAATGGATGTGTTTTCTCAAGCAAATGGAAATGTACTTAAATGGAATGAATGTAGAATTGATGCTGCTTTTTTCTTAATCCTGAAGCAAATATACTTCTCCTTCCACAGAATTAGTTTCCTCTAATATGCTCTCAGTAAGGATCTTTTTGTATTTTAGAAAACCTAAGCTTGTTGTATGCTGCTAATGCTTGATGGCAACCAACCTAATATTGGCCAAAGGATAAATGCTTCCTATCAGTGGTCTGAGAATTATCTACAGGTTCAAACGGTGGCTTTCTCATCCTGCTGGACACAAATTACACTGCTGTAACCTTCCTGAAATGACAGATCACTACTCCTACCCAAAATATATTGAAAATATCCTTCACTATCCATTTACAGCCATCAAAAGACAGCTGCTCATCTGGTATTGTGTAATACAGAATTTAATCTTGCCCAAAGAGAGGTCTGACCTTTGTCCTTGGATCCTGGGAGACAATCTCTGAGCCCTTAGGATGTTCTTCCTTACAGGACTGTCTTAGTTTAGCTAGGAGCCTTGGGCCATCCCAGATCATCTAGCAATGTGATTTATGGTAGAAGTTTTGGGTTACACAGTGTCAGTTCTGCCTCCAGAGAGGCTGGCGATTAAGTTATCCAACCATTCTATGTGTCTGAAACCCAACTGAAAACTCTGGTCACCACAGCTCAGTGTTAAATAGTGCCATGTGACAACAGACACATAGTTGGCAATACTAACTGAGTATCGTTACACATAATTCCAGGTGCAGTTAACACTGGGAGAGGACGACTAGATGCTCAACGTTTTGAATTCTCCTATTCTCTGCCCCATGCATCTCTTTCTTTGGCTGATTTTGGTATATATTCTTTTGATGCAATAAACTGTAACCATGAGGATAATGGCTGTTAGTGAGTTCTGTGAGTGAGTCTAGCAAATTTTCAAGCCTGAGAGTAGCCTTGTACACACTCATTCTTGCAGCTGGTGTCAGAAGTGAGGGTGGTCTTGGGAACCCCCAAACTTGCAGTTGATGTCAGAAGTGATTTCGTGGACTATTTTCCCAACTGCAAGTATGAAAACATAAACCACAAATTATAAGCAGAGAAAACTATTTATAAGGAAGAGTAAATGAATAATATTATCTGGGAATACTCCATTGGGAGGAATCAAAAACTCTTGCTGTTTTCATTTAGAACTAATCTTGTAAAGAAATCAGGCTTTGACTAAGCCTGTAAAAACATTTAAGTCAATGTTTGTATACAGTGAATTCTTATAACACTTTTTTATTTCTAAAACCTGAAATGCAAACAATTGCAAATAATAGATGAATTGATGAGGATGTAAACAACACCTTCTGAAGCTAGATATTTGACCAGAGCATCTCAATTTCTAAAGCCCAGCCATCTGAGACACAAAAGGAGAGCTATATTTTGACTAGCTCTCTTCTTAAGAAGCAAACAACTTGTGACACATGGTATAGTGCAAAAGAACTATTTG
This sequence comes from Hylobates moloch, assembly GCF_009828535.3. NCBI lineage: Eukaryota > Metazoa > Chordata > Mammalia > Primates > Hylobatidae > Hylobates > Hylobates moloch. The sequence continues at coordinate 36,184,164 of NW_026652297.1, read as the reverse complement.
AGTGGATCTTTTTGCTCTTCAAGTCAATTTTCCTAGTATGGTCTCCATTCCTACTCATTATATACCCAGAGAAGTGCATTTGTTCTGACTGTTTTCAAGATGTAGAATAAAATACCACAAGAAAAGATGCTTTCTGGGGTTTTCTAACTCCGAGGATGATTCTGAAGTCACTCAATAACCATCTTCAAAGATTCAAGCAGGGTTGAAAAGTTATGGTCAATAGAGAAAAATGGGGAGCATTGCTGAACTAAACCCACAGGCTTGGTAGGAATGTGAACCTCTCGATATTGTCAACATAGGGTAAGATCCAAAACGCACACGATGAAAGTCTTTGATGTTCCTTTTTATGTTTCAAAACAATGAAAGGCCTAGAGCAAGAAAGGGTGCCTTGCATAAGTCAGGAGAAAAGATATGAGAAATGTGAAGAAACAATCTCAAAAGACAGAGGGGGGAAGGCAAAAATCAATGCTAACTTTGTAGTTACCTTCATTTCTGTCAGTTCTACTTCAATCTCCAACAGCCAAAGATAAAGGTGAAAATATTGTTCTAGCAATCCATAGTGTGTGGGGGGAAATTGTACGTTTAATTAAGAACCAATACTGTGATCACAACTATTAGTGTTTTGAACTGTTGGAGAAGTCTACACATGGCAATATATTTGTGAAAGCAGAATGAATATTAGTAAAAATATATAGATCTTATTTAAACCATACTATTATTCTTACTAATGATATAAACTAGATTGGACTTTGCAAATTGTTTTCCTTTATGAATATGAGTTTAAATTTCACTGTGATACCTGGGTTTTAAAATAAAAACAGGAAACTAGTTAATGAAATATAAATGAGTTCTCAAATTAAGTGATTCCAACCCAACTCCCTTCCTTCTTTGTTTTGTGTTTTGAGAAAAGGTCTTGCTCTTTTGCCCAGGCTGGAGTACAGTGGCAGGATCTCAGTTCACTGCAGCCTCAACCTCCCAGGCTCAAGTGATCCTTTTGCCTCATCCTCAGCCTCCTGAGTAGCTGAGACCACAGGCATGTGCCACCACACCCGGCTAATTTTTTGTATTTTTAGTAGAGAGTGGGTCTCACTACATTGTCCAGGCTGGTCTTGAACCCTTGAGCTCAAGAGATCCTCTCACCTCAGCCTTCCTAAGTGCTGAAATCACAGGACTGAGCCACTACACCCAACCTCCTCTTCACTTTCCAATAACATTTTCAGCCACAATATCCAGGTGATTATTTCACTCTTTAACCCTGCCAAGTGAAAATCTTAGTGAGGTCTCAGGGTCTCAGGAAAAAACCTTAAACCCACAGCAAGTTCACAGACTAATTCTTTAAAACTAGGAACATGAGGAGTCAAAATGCATGTTAAAAATACAGCATTCAGGTAGATACTGCCCAAGAGGAAAAAATGATAAGCACTGATAGCCTTAAGAAATAAAGTGATCAGGAACAGATAAATCTGGGCTAAAAATGAATAAAGGGAATTTCTGGTTTAATTTTTTTTTTGATGGAGTCTTGCTCTGTTGCCCAGGCTAGAGTGCAATGGCACGATCTCGGTTCACTGCAACCTCCACCTCCCGGGGTTCAGGCGATTCTCCTGCCTCAGCCTCCTGAGTAACTGGGATCACAGGCGCGTGCCAGCACACCTGGCTAATTTTTGTATTTTTAGTAGAGACGGGGTTTCACCATGTTGGTCAGGCTGGTCTTGAACTCCTGACCTCGTGATCCACCCACCTTGGCCTCCCAAAGTGCTGGCATTACAGTCATGAGCCACCACACCCAGCCTGGTTTAAATTTTAATGCTTACCACATTTTTTACTAAAATACTGAGAAAGATATACTTATGGTAGAAGTGTAAACTAATATTTTCTGGAGGGCAACATTGCATATTACATCATGAACTTAAAATAGACTGGTCATTGGTTCCAGATTTTCTACTTCTAGGAATTTTTCTAAAGAAATCATTAGAGTAGCCTGGTACAGTGGTTCATGTCTATGATTCCAACAGTTTGGGTGGCTAAGGTGGGAGGATTCCTTGATCCCAGGAGTTCAAGACAAATCTAGGCAACATAGAGAAATCCCATCTCTACAAAAAAAAAAAAAAAATTAATTAGCCAGGTATAGTGGTACACACCTATGGTCCCACCTACTCAGGAGGCTAAGGTGAGAGGATCGCTTAAGCCCAGGAGGTCAAGGCTGCAGTCAGTGGCGACTGCGCCACTTCACTGCAGTTTTGATGACAGAAAGAGACTCTGTCTCAAAAAAAAAAAAAAAAGAAATAATTAGACTGGTTTTCTAAAAAGAGTAATATGGCCAGGTGCTGTGGCTCATGCCTGTAATCCTAGCACTTTGGGAGGCCAAGGCAGGTGGATCACGAGGTCAGGAGTTCGAGACCAGCCTGGCCAACATGGTGAAACCCTGTCTCTACTAAAAATACAAAAAGTAGCCGGGTGTGGTGGCATGCACTTGTAATCCAGCTACTCAGGAGGCTGAGGCAGGAGATTCGCTTGATCCTGGGAGACAGAGGTTTCAGCGAGCCGAGATCATACCACTACACTCCAGTCTGGGCAGAAGAGTCAGACTCTGTCCCAAAAAAAAAAAAAAAAAACAAAGAATAACATATACAAGGACGTACATAGCAATGTCATTATTCAAGTGAAAAATTAGAAGAAAATAATGCCGAAAAAGGAGATGTAGGCTAAATATAATATGGTACCTACATAATTGAATATGTTGGAGCAAAATGGTAATATAGTTGTAAGAGAATATTTGAATGCACGAAAACATATTCACAATACAGCCAGTGAATAAAAGCAAGTGTTTAGTCGAAGAATGTTGTGGTTGAGAGCTCAGACTTTCCAACCAGACAAGCTAAGTTCAAATCCTCCATGCTTACTGGCAATGTAGCTTTGAGAAAGTTTACAGTTCCCCAGTAGTAAAAGGGCGATAATAGTAGTACTTACTTCATTGGGTTGTTTGGAAGACTAAATGATACAACGCTTGTACAGTGGTCAGAAAAGTACTCAATACATAGTAAGGGCTCAATTAATGTTAGCTACCATTCTTATCAAAAATATCACCAGGCAAGAATTTTGTTAGAAGAGGGATGGGGAACTGGCAGTGGTAAACTACTATGTGAGCATGCAGCCCAATGAAATATTATAAGGATGCCTTTGTTTGCAAGTACAGACAACTTAAGTCAAATGGCTTTAAACAATAAAGATGAGAAAATGACTATTGTAACTTCAAAAAGCTAAAGATGGTATGCATTTCAGGGTTAGGTAATGCAGTGGTTTGATTCAATGGAATGCAAGCTTCAGGTATTTTTGTATCTCTAGCTCATAGAAGAGTGTCTGATGCACAATAGGTACTAAATAAATATTTTTGTATAAATTAAAGTAGGATCCCATTTTCTACTTAAACTACCATCCTTCTACCTACCGTCATGGTGTCAAACTTGCCAAAGCAATACTAGATGTAACATATTTGTACTACACTATCCAGAAAGACAGAAAGGGAGAGTCTTATTTCGTAACTCTCAAAGAAGAGCAATAAATTTATCCTCTGAATGAAAAGATGAGGATCTCTGACTGCAGAACATACAAGGAGTCGTGAAGTTTCATAGCAGATTTATTCAGAGTGTCAAAGATCTGGACCTGTTGATTGGATTGTTTTTCATGTACTCAAACTCAGTAATGTTAGCTGACATACAAGTATTGTATGTCACTGAGAATTTCACTAAGAATAGGAAGAAATTAATTTTCTGTCTTAGCTATGTATTTGAAAAGAGGTTTCAATCACCTCCAAAAGGACAAAGGTGTTACAAAGCAAACCATTCACATAGACTCTAAGAAAATGGTGAATAAAATAAAATAATGAATAGTGAATAAAATAAAATAATCAAATAGAAAAATGAATTTTAAATAACTGTTGAAAATAATGCAATCATGGCCAAGTGTGATGGCTCATGCTTATAATCCCAGCATTTTTGGAAGCCAGGGTGGGAGAATTGCTTGAGGCCAAGAGTTAAAGGCCAGCTTGGACAACACAATGAGAGCCCATCTCTAATAACAACAAAAAAATGAATCACCTGGGCCTGATGGTGAGTGCCTATAGTCCTAGCTCCTCAGTAGGCTGGGGAGGAAGGATCACTTAACCCCAGGAGTGTGACGTTTTAGTGAGTTATGATTGTACCACTACATTCTAGCCTAGGTGACAAAGTGAGACCCTGACCCTGACTCAAAAAATAAAAATTAAAAAAGAAAATACTACAATATGATTTTTGCTTCCAGCCATGATGATGTACCAGTACCAGACTAGGCTTCCTACCATAAACATCTAGAAATCTAGACAAAATATATGTAACAACTACTTTCAGACATTGAACAGGCAACGCAGGACTAACCAGGCAAAGAATGGCTTCTAGGAAAAAACTACAGGGAAGCTGGAAGCTGAACAACTTCCTCAGGCAGTACAGGAGGTATCTGAGTTCTGACAACCTAGAATGAAGAAGTACCACTGAACATTTGGAGCAGTCACAGAGACTCCAAACTGTCTGCACCTTAGGAGTAAGGCTTAATAGCCATGGAGTAAAGGTTACTCTGGATCCACTCAAAAGAAGCTTAAAAACACATCCCAAAAGTATGAAAATGATCCAGAAAGTAAATTAACCTCCTGACACAGAAAAACTCCAAAGTCTTTAAAGGAAAGGAGGAAAAAATCCAGATACTCAAAAATGTCCAACATTCAAATGAAGATTATGCCACATACAAAATGGCAGGAAAATGCTTCTGATATCCAAGAGAAATATCAGTTAATTGGAATGGACAAAGAAAACATGGAAATGACTGAATTAGCAAGCAGGGACTTTATTAACAGTTACTGTAAATATATACAAGGACTTAAACATACACATGAAGAAAAGGAGGCTGATACATGAATGTTCATAGCAGTTTTATTCATAACGGTTGCAAACTAGAAACAATCCAAGCATCCAATCAACAGGAGAATTGCCTTAGACTCCTCAGACTGATAAAACAAAATATTACGTATTGGGTGAAAAAACCTTAGACATTTATGTCTCCCAGTTCTGGAGGTTGGGAAGTCCAAGATCGGGGTGTCGGCATCGTCAGGCTCTTGATAAGGGTCCTCTTCCTGACTTACAGCCACAGTGTGTGTTTTGGGGGTGTGGGCAGTGGAGAAAGACAGAGAGATTGAGAGTGCTCTGCTCTTTTTCTGTTCTTAGAATCACACTAAACCCCACCATGGGAGCCCCATCCTCATCGTCTCATCTCAACCTAATCACCTCCCAAAGGCCTCACCTCCAAATACCATCATAATAGGGATTAGGGATTCAGTTATGAATTCTGGGGGTACACAAACATTCAGTCCATACAAGAATGGATACACGCAGTGTGTTATACAATGGAATATTACTAAGTGACAAAAAGAAGCAAACTACTGATAGGCATAACAATACTAATGAATTTTAATAATGTTAAGCTGAGCAAACGAAGCTAGGAAGAAAAGTACATAGCAGATGGCTCTGGTTTTATGAAATTGTTGAACAGCCAGAACTAATCTGTAATGATAGAAATCATATCCGTGGTTGCATGAGAATGATGTTGGGGTAACTGACTACAAAAAAAAAGTATAGGAAACTTTTTGGGGAAGTGAAAATATTCCTTATCTTGATTGTGGTGGCGAATATATGGATATATACAAAGGGCATTGAAGTGTTCATTTAAAACGGGTATATATTAATAAATGTAAATGATACCTCACTAAAGTTGATTTTTAAAATACTGCAATGAAAACGAAAGGAAAGATCACCTTAAAAATGTACAAAGATAAAAATATCTGAAAATGATTTGCTAAAGAAAGGAGAAATTTCCTTTAGTTTGCCATACTTATTAGAATGCATGACTTCTATGAAACAGAAGCAGAAAGCCAAGATACAAAGAAAAAAAAAGACTAAGAATAAAAGACTAATATGCATAGAAAAGAGAGAAAAAAGACTCAAGGTAGGATAATTTTCAAAAAGTTAAAATCACAATAGTAGAATTTAAATGCAAATTGATTCAATGAAGCATAAGATTAAACTTGGTGAAATCTAATCAAACGGAAATAATTTGATAACTTTTTCAAAATGCAGTACAAAGAAACCAAAGTGACCAAAAAAAAAAAAAAAAAAAATGGATGGTGAAGATTATGGGTAAGAAGAAAGGAAAGAGAGCTTGAACCTAAGAGTCACAGGTATTCTCAGGAAGACACTCCAATTAGAGAAGAAGCAAACATCTAGAGCTTAATTGAAAACTACACAGAAACTGTCAAGAAAGCTTAGTGTAAAAAGCTTATCACAAACTCTTCAAAATCACTGAAAGATAACCCACATAAACACATATCCTGGAAAAAATATATAGTATTTTCACTAAACAGACAAGCCTGTAAACACCCAGATATTTTTTTTAAGTTTAACAACAAAATAAATAAAAATCACACTCTTGACAAACTCTAAAATGCTAAAAAGACAAAAAAAATACATTTATGGTTTTAAGGAAAAATATCATGTCCCTCAAATTCTGATATCAGCTAAATGGCAACTTTGCATGAATAAACAGAAAGATATTTCAAAATATGTACACAAAGATTCTTTACCTTCTAGGGAGGATGTATTACTTGTCCACTTGTCCAAAGACCAGTGCTCCCATCTAGAGCTAGAAAAGCCAGACGGAATACAACTTTTTGAAAAAGACAGGAGTTGCTAAGGCAACAAGAACAAAATGGACTAATACTTCATAAGGGAAGAAACAGAGAGGTGAACTGGCCTCTGCAGTTGCTTTTCTCCTGGAGGTATTGATGAATTTGAATATGGGCAAGAAGCTGAGAGTCTGGGGCACAATCCAGGGCAACAGCTGGAAGAGGGCTGCAGCAGGAGTAAAAGGAATCGGAAGAGTTTTGGTGGAGAATTATAAGGTTTCAAGCACATGGCAGATTATTTTCCCCAAAACATGTATTGAAAACTGGAACCCGTATGTGGCAAAAGGCAAAAGCATAACTGGGAAGACCCTGCAAAACAAAACGGAGCTCTGTTGTCAGTCTCACATGACAAAGATTAGAATTTGATACCCGTAAAAAAGAGAGTTCCCAAAACACACCAACATTCTAGATGAAACTACACAAGGTCAGTCTTGAGTCAGAGGTCATCCCTCATGCAGCCATGATTCTGCACAGTTCCTTACTGAAGTAAGCCAACTGAACACCACTCTGCCAAGAGGGGAAAGTGAGCCTTCTCAGGAATCTACAGTTTCTATTTTGTAAATAAATAATGTCTGGCATTTATTCAAATATTCCTTCACATGTCAAAAAATAACAAGAGAAAAAAAAATAACCAATAGAAACAGACCCATAGGTGATCCCAATTTTAGTCTTAACTAACAAGGATTTTAAAATAACCACAATTCAATTAACGTTCAATTAACATGAAAATGAAGAATATGCATAAAAGAATTGAAAGACTAGGTAATTTCTTCGGTATATTCAAAATGATGAAAACAGGATCAAATGGAAATTCCAGAACAAAAAAAAAATGAAATCTAAAATTAAGAACTAACTAGTTGGGTTCAATAACACATTAGACACAGCATCCGTCACCTGGAAAATAGGTAACAGAAAACAATCAAACTAAAGCAGAGAGAGGAAAAAAAGAATTGAAAACACAGAAAAAAAAGCATTAGAGACAGGTAGGACTTAGGGAGAAGATCTAATAAACAAGCAAGTGAAGTTCCAAAAGAAAAAGAGAAGGAAAATGGGGTAAGAGACAGATGTGAACAAATACTGGCAAAGGGTTTCTCAAAACTGATAAAACACTTAACTTCCTGACAAATTGACCGTTTTAGCACTATCAAGTCCCTCTCTTTGTCTCTAGTACCTTTTATTTTGTTTTAAAGTCTGCTTTCTGATATTAGTACAGCCCTTCCATCTTTCTTATGGTTTCCATTTGCATAATATGTTTCCTATCCTTTTACTTGCATTCTATTTGTGTTTTTGAATCAAAATTATTTCCTTTAGACAGCATATACTTGGATCTTATTTTTTATCCAGTCTAATCATTTGCACATTTTGATTGTATATTCTATTAACATTAATGTTATTATTGATATAGATTTACATTCACCATTACACTTACTGTTTTCTATAAATTTCATGGTTTTTTATTCCTCTAATTCTCTGTTTTCTTTTCTATTGAGTGAATATTTTCTACTAATGCATTTAAATTAACAATTTTTTTTACTTTTCTTGAGTCAGTTTCTTAGTGTCTTTTGTAGGGCCTACCAACACATCTTAACTGACCAGAATCAGCTTCAGATTGATACCATTTTAATTCCAGTGAAATACAGATATGTTATTCCTATATAGCTCTATTCCCTTTTCCTACTGATTGCGGTATTATTGTTGTATATCTGTCAATATTACCAACCCAATAATGCATTGTTAAAATTCTTCCTTTAAATGATTTTAGGTCTTTTTAAAAAGCAGAGAGAAGAAAGGAGAGCAAATATATATTTGTAGCTTTTGTTGTATTAACCTTCCCATTTATCATTTCTGGTTTCCTTCATTTATACTTTGATCAAGTAACCATCTGGAATAATTTTCCTAGCACACCATTGTTCCCACTCACCTACTTGTGCTGTTATTGACAAACATAACACATTCCTATATGTTATAGGCAAAGCGATACATTATCTACATTTTTTTACAATTACTTTTTAAGTTAGGTAAGATAACAAAAGAGAACAAATATGCATTTATACTGTAATTTAATTAACCTTTTTTTCTTTACTGGTGCTCTCTAGTGTGGGGGGTGTGTGTGTGTGTGTGTGTTTGTGTTTAGATTAAAAATATTTGGAGAATTCTATACCTGCAAGCCTCAATTTCCAGTAAGCCTTTATTGCCAGCCAAAAGAATGCTGATTCCCGTTGCGATATAACTCTACATACATCATTTTAAAAATGAGAGAATTCCCTTTCCTCAATGTCCCTAAACCTTTACTAAGAAGCATATCTAAACATGCCCCAGGGATACTATTACAAAATCAAAATCAAGCCCAGGAGGAACTTGCTTGCTTAACACACACATGCACACACGCATGCACACATACACACACACTGCAGGGCCTCACCTGTTTATGCTGGCAAAACATATGGGGAATATATATGTGAATGGATTCAGATAGTATTGGACAAGGAGGGGAGAAGACATGACATAAGACTATATTTATTGACATAGATTTCACCACTGACAGTCTGTATTCTTTGTAACAGCTTGAGCAGGTCCCTATGGGACAGGGAGAACAGTAGAACATGATGCAGTGAAATTGTTTCCTTGATTTTAAAGAAAATGGGAAGATCTGAGGGTGACAGAGGCCACATGGTGCACTTAAATGCTAGAGGCAAGGTCATAATATCAGGACACAAGATCAAAGGAATAACCTGGTGAAGATGTCTGGTATTTAGAGAATTAAAGCAGACTGTCAAAACTTAAGCAGCTTTTAACCCCAATTTCAGCTACTATTCTAGAGGACCCTCAGAATGGGCCCAAAGGGAGAGAATATTTGTATCAAACATGAATACCCAGTGCAGGGATGCTTTTAATAATCAGGTAGACAAAATGACCTTCTCTATTGTCAGCCAACCCCCTCTTCCCTAGCTAACACATCTGCTGTTTGCTCAACTTTCCCATTAAAAGACCAACCTGGAGCCCCCAATATAATACCATACCTTTGGGGGATAGCTACCTAGCCAGCTACCTAGCACAAGGTTAATTGCATTGGCAACCTTCCTTCCTGATAAAGGTGCCATTTATCTTCACTTATTATTTGGACTTCAATATGCTTTCCTTCTCAACTATGCTTCTACAAGTGCAACCATACCTCATATATAGTCATGACAGGCATGGTGCCCCAAAGGATATTGTTTCTGACCGAGGAACTCACTTTACAGTGATGGGGAAAAAATGAATAAACTAGCTACTAGTTTTATTATGTATCCCATCATCTAAAAGCAGCTGGAGCTAGACTTACAGAACATTGCAATGAGCTGTGGAAAAATGAGTCACTCCAGCTGAAAGACAGGCTAGATTGCAGCCCTGAAGGATTCTAGGTATGTTCTCTTTCTTCTACAGTCAGAATGTGGGTCCAGGAAACAATGGAGCAGAAGGGGGTGTGATACCTCTAAGAATTAAACCTGGTAATGTACTTACAAAAAACTTTACACATTCTTATAGCTGTTATCCACTAGTTTGGAAGTTTTGTTTGCAAGGAAGGAGATAACCATCCCAGTGAATTGCCACCAGACTGTCTGTATTCCCTTTACCATTGGATGAACAGATAAAAATGCAGTGTTACAGGATTGCCTAGTAATTGACATGAATTATCAAAAAGGAAATAAGGTTGCTCCTTCTCCATAAGGACAAAGGAAAATATGGTTAGATCCTTTCTTAACATGTTCAATGATGAGTTTTGAGTGAATGATTATGGAAGTCTCATAGAGGCAAAATTAGCTAGGTTTCAGGGTTGTCCTGAAATTGAGCAAAGAATCAGACTGGGAGAGATCCCAGTTCACTGACATATGGCTGAAGACAAAGGGAATATCATTCTATTCACAGCTATGCTGTACAGCATTGTAGCCACCAGCCTTATGTGGCTATTTAAATCCAAATGTAAATTAATTAAAATTAAATACAATTAAAATATTAGTTTCTCATTTCACCAGCCACATTTTGAGTGTTTGCTGGCCACAGGTGGCTTCTGCATTGAACAGTGCAGGTACAAACTATTTGCATCATTACGAGAACTTTCACTGGGCAGCATGGATCTGCAACCACATAACCAATGGAAGCAATAAGGACCGTGACTTCTCTTCACGCTTCCTTCCTTCTATGAATATATTTTAACCAAATTCTCTCTTCTTCCCTCTTTTTTTACCCCTGTATATAGCAGGGGTCCCCAATCCCGGGGCCACAGACGGATATTAGTCCAGGGCCTGTTAGGAACCAGGCTGCAAAGCAGGAGGTGAGTGGTGGGCTAACGAGCCAAGCTTCATCTGTATTTACAGCCTCTCCCCATCACTCACATTACCGCCTGAGCTCCACCTCCCGTGAGATCAGTGGCAGCATTAGATTCTCGTAGGACCACGAACCCTATTGTGAACTGCACATGCGAGGGATCTAGGTTGTGTACTCCTTATGAGAATCGAATGCCTGATGATCTGTCACTTTCTCCCATCACCCCCAGATGGGACCATCTAGTTGCAAGAAAACGAGCTCAGGACTCCCACTGATTCTACATTATGGTGAGTTGTATAATTATTTCATTATATATTACAACACAATAATAATAGAAATAAAACACACAATAAATGTAATGCACGTGAATCCCCTCCCACCCACATCCATGGAAAAATTGTCTTCCACAAAACAGGTCCCTGGTTCCAAAAAGACTGGGGACCGCTGGTATAGAGGTATTTCACTTTTCAATTTTGTCGTCATTTATAAAATATTGAGAAGAGATTGTAATAAAGCTAGAGGAGGAATAAATATTGGGCAGAGATCTGGGACTTGGGGAAGGGTGCAAGCAAGAACTTGCCACACTTCCAAGCTGAAAAAGCCAGAAACTTGCCCTCTCAAACCCCTTTTGGCTCTGCCATGGGCTAGAGGCTTAAGCTCAGCCCGTGGTGTGCTCTTATTTGGGACATTCATGTGAAACAAATGATGCTTAGTAGCAGAGACTTTTCGGAAGTCTGGCAGTGGCAGCTGTGGAGCTCAGTGTCCAGAGCAGGGGTGGGGAAGGTGGCTGAGGAAGTGTCTGGCGGCAGTGTCCAGTGAACACAAAGACCATGGAAGAACAGAGGCAATCAGACAGCTGCCGTTGCTGGGGGTGGCCTAGCCAGTACTGCCATGCAGCCACCAGTGGCTTCTCCCCTTGTAAAACCTTCCTTCCTATCAATTCTGTGAACAGCTCCTTATCCTTCTAGAAGAAGATTCCTTTCTGCTTAATCTAGCCAGAGTCAGTTTCTATTGTTTGCAAGTAAGAATTCTAATGGAAATTTTAATTTTTTTAAAATTTCTAATAATAGGTTAAGTATCATTTTCCAAAAACCAAAATTAAGATTTTAAGAAGAATGTTTACCTTTCAGAACATTGGAAAAGGTAAAAGCAAACAAAGCGTATTACACAAAGTAAAAGACATAAATCCAGAAAACAACAAGAAAGTATAAAATCTAAAAATATAAAACAAGATAACGGAGATGAGCCCAAGCATATAAGTTATGATAATGCATTTAAGTTATTTAACTCCCCATTTAAAAAAAGATTTTAAAAAATCTAAACATATGCTATTTAAGCTTAAAGAGACACGTTAAAATAAGAAATGTTTTGAAAGAATAAGCAAAGGCTTACCAGACAAATGAAATTTTAAAAACAGAAAGGATGGCCCCTTTGATTTCAAATAAAATTTAATATAAGGTTAAAAAAAAAAAGGTTTCCATAGAAAAGAGGGTCATTTTATATTCAGGAAATGCAAAATCTACATAAAATTTATAATAGCCATGAACCTCTATGTTTCATATAAAAGCATCAAATTTTGTAAAACAAAAATAGGATTGCTATGAGAGATTGTAAAACATCTCTTTCCACATTTTATAGATCTATTAGCAGAGAAAGACAAATGGAGATAGAACTAGGAGATGGAATAAATTTGGTAGTATGACCACAGATGTGTCCATCCATTCCTCTTCAAATCCATGCAAATAACAAGAAAAATAATTTTAAAAAAATGTACCGCCATGCTGAAAAGTAAGTGATAGCGCCAGTCAGTGCACCAAAATTTTAAATAATCTTGGAAAATCGTACATTACTAAGAGGAGAGTGATGGGGAAAAAATGGAAGAGAAACTTCAGCCTAAAACACCTAAGAAAAATAATAAAAACAACTACTGAAGTAAAAGCAATTCTAAGTACTTTCAAGTTCGGTTATTAAGATTAAGAGATACAAAAGAACGAAAGGCTATTGGTCAAACAAGAAGGCGACTAATTAAAGAAACTGTGTCACCAAAGGCCGTGTAGGCAGCCCCCTTCCTTTCTATCTGATTCTCACAGTGAGCAGCAGATAAAGAAGCCTTCTGCCCTATGATAAACTCCAAGAACTTTTAATATACTTACAGGAAAGATCTGCCTGAGACCATTTCCTAGCACTGTGGTTAGCTATCTTGGTTGTAAAATTAAAATCAATTAGAAAATTTAGAAAAATGCCAGCATCCAGGCTGCTCCCCAAACCAAATAAATTAATATCTCAGGGTTGGGGTGGGGGTGGGGGTAAAACCAAGGCTTCAGTAGTTTCTCAAGCTTCCCAGTTGATTGCAGTGAGCAAACAGTTTAGAGCCACAGGCTTTGTAGAAATGTTGGGGCTGAAAACAGAAGAGCAAAGACCAAAGTGCTGCTAAACTTCGAAGTGGACAACAAAGGAAGAAAAACATTGAAAGGGAACAGAGGCTCTGGCTTTAGCCCCTAAGTAAAAGCAGGGAGCACAGCTCTCAGAAATGGGAGATTTGACCCCTAGAACTTGGGGTTGACTCTTGTGTAAGAAAAGCCTGTCAATGAGAACAATTCCAGCTGCCACTATCACTCACAATCCCCAAGAGTGATTTACGCCCAGAAGATTATGGTCTCACACAACCTACTTGGCAACAATCCCCACCTCCCCCTAGACCCCCTGAGACAGGATTCTGTACACAGACCACCAAGAGGCAAAAGGAGAATTTCAAATAAAAATATGGGCAACCAAACAAGAATCACACAACATTTGAGGAAAATTAATATCCACAAAAGACAGGAGCCAAATTCAACAAATAGAAGACAAAGGAAAATAAAGTTTTAAAATAAGGCAGTTGATACCCTCAGAGAAATAAGAAAAGCCTTCTATAAAAATATAACAAAAGAGATCTTAGAAATTAAACATACGGTCATATTTAAAAACTCAACTGGTAGGCTGAAGGGGAAAATGGAGAGATTAAAATCAAATTGAACTAAAGAATTCTTCATAAAACATTAAAAATCACAAAAAGAGGTGGAAAATATGAGATAAACCTTCAGTTGCATAAAAAACAGATCCACAAGTTCTACAATAGCAGAGAGGAAATAAATATAATACACACAGATATAAAATTTTATGTGTTTATGTGTGTATCTACGTGTATGATGTGTATTATATTCACACACAGAATTATATATGTGTATTATGTTTATAGAGAGGTGTGTGTATGTGTGTGTGTATACACACAATAAAACTTCCAGAACTGAAAAAAAGACGCACATCTTCAGAATTAAATGCTTACTAAGTATCAAATGGTAGGAAAGAACAAGACTGCTCTCTTTTAAAAAGTTGGTGCCGCTTAGAACTACACAGATAAACAAGAGAACCTAAAAGTTTCTAGGGAAAAATTTCAAGGCTTCCGAAGGAAATAGTCTTATTTTGACTTGTCCCTATCAACAGTGAAACTGATGAGGCCATGGAGCAGTATCTTCAAGTTCTGAAGAAATAATATCCTAATAGGTAGTGGCACACAATAAACAATAAACATATATGAGTAAAGTGTATAGTATGTGAATAGACGACAAGTAGCAGAGAAATAAGAAAAAAAATAGAGCAAGAGAAGGGAAATTTGGAAAAGCAGGGAGGTAAAATGGAGGGCAGTTTGCAGTATCAGAAAGGGTGGTCAAGGAAGGACTCATTGAGAAGCAAGGTTTGGGCAGACATTTGAAGGAAGTGTGAGAGGATATTGAGGAGACATACAAAGAAAACAATTCCAAAGAGTGTATATATGTCTGTGTGTGTGTGTGTGTGTGTGTGTGTGTGTGTGTGTATGTATGTATTAATGAGCATTAAAAGAAAAATAATTAGCAGAGAACAATGGTGAGTTTGAAGATCTGGGGGCTGATCAAAGAAAAGACAGAAAGATAGAACAAGAAGGCAATATTGCACAATGCAAGCTTTATTGGACAGGATTGCAGAAAAGGGAAAGTCCTCACAGCAGAAGACTTTCCAGAGACACCCAGGAGAAGAGGGCAAGGGAAATCCCAGGGGAGACGGGGATTGGTGAGGGGGTACGTGTGTCCAGGTGGTATTGCGCAGAAGCAATACAGGGAGTCCCTGGCTCAGAGAGCTCAAAAGGGCTGCAGCAGTTTGGGGGCTTCTACAGCTACAAGGTTTGTCTTCTCTGTGGCTAGCGGATGTTAAATGCAATTGTGTAGAGGATGCAAAGCAGGTGAGCTGTAAGTGGGTGAAAATATGCTTATTTGGGCTACCTTTAAGCAACTGGCTGTGCAAGAATTTGTGTTTGGCCCTGGCAGGTTCTGAGCTAACCATCCTACCGTGCTGTGAATAAGCAAACAATGTAGGGGCCAATAAACAGGGGCCATTTTTCACTCATTTCTATGACAAATATTCCTTTCAAAGTCTTAAGTTATGAAAGTTAAAGCATATGATACTACCCAGTAATCTAGAACCAAACAAAATGGACTGTATTCATATGTGTTATATAAATCCATTATCATAGGAAAGAAACACTATACCTCAAAAACAGCTTTTTCTTTATATTCCTGTAATAATTTTATACATGTCCATATATTAGTTTGTATCACTCTGCATTTTAACTACAGTATTGGTTGATATGTCTTTATTTCCTACTATACTGTTAACGCTTTAAAAACAGCAACTTTTTCTGGCTCTTCTTAGTGCCCCAAGAACCTAGAATGAGTTTCCGGTACATAATGGACACCCAATTAATATTTCTTAAGGGTGAATGAAGGAAAATAAAGAATAGAATTATATGATACCCTCAAGTCCTAACTTGACCACTACACAATCTATGCATGTAACAAAATTGCATTTGTACCCCATACATTTGAACACATTTCTTAAATGAATAGAATTATAACATCTCTCCAAGTCCACAAAGAAATCAAGAATAATTCTATTGTAATCCATATTTATTTTCAGGCTGTATATCCATTTTTAGCTTTATTGTTCTAACACATAAAAACAATCTTCACTCATATGTCACATCAGTGAATAAACTAACAACTCATCCATATTTTTAAAACATAATTATTACGAAATATTCATTAATTCCATCCCAGTTATTTTTGTGGATGGCTGAATCCCTAAATGGAATATTAGTTTATAACTTAAAATGACCTGGGTTGCAATTTTAAAAGTACTTACTAAAAATGGTTTAAATATTGGAAATTTATGATCCCACACAAGTAAGAGTCTAAAGGCAACTGGCTCAAGTTTGTCTAATTGACTGCTCAACATATCTGGGCTCTAGTTTTGCTTCTCTATAATGCTTTTGCTTTTCTTTTCAGGTACAAGATGGCAGCCACACTTCCAAGCACCCATGGTCCTTGTACAATAATGCTCAATGGCAGAAAGGGAGGTAGAATTTCTCCATGGGTCTCTCTCTTTGTTAGGGAAAAATAGTTCTCCCAGAAGGCCCCCTTATGTCTTGTTGGCTAGAACCTGGTGCTGTTTCCACTTCAAAGCAATCACCCACACAAGGAACCTGACTTCTTCCATCAAAAAGTTGGTGGGGCCAGACACGGTGGCCCAAGCCTGTAATCCCAACACTTTGGGAGGCCAAAGTGGGAGGATCACTTAAGCCCAGGAGTTCAAGACCAGCCTGTGCAATACAGCAGGATCTCATCTCTACAAAAGTAGAAAAACTTAGGCACGCTGGCTTATTCCTGCAGTCCCACACTTGGGGAAGCCAAAGTGGGAGGATCACTTGAGCCTAGGAGTTCAAGACCAGCCTGGGCAATATAGCAGGATCTCATCTCTACAAAAAATAGAAAAACTTAGCCAGGCGTGGTGGCTCATGCCTGTAGTCCCAGCTACAAGGATCACTTGAGTCCAAGAAGTGAGGCTTCAGTGACCTATGATTGTACCACAGCACACCAGCCTGGGTAACAAAGCAAGACTCTGATTCAAAAAAAAAAAAAAAAAAAAAAACATGGAGAAGAGGAAAGAATCAGTGGCTCCAGTTCTACTAAGATGTACTAAGATGATGCATTTGGAAATGCAGGGAGGTAAAACGGAGGGCAGTTTGCAGTATCAGAAAGGGTGGCAAAAATCCTTGGACAGAATACACAAAGTGAGCATCTGGAGGCTGATTAGTAAATAATAGCAGGTATATTTGGGAGGAAAATCAAATCCAGAAGGCAGTGAATTTACTGACATCTTTTCATTCCATATCTTCCAGCTTAGACTGTAGGGCAATGCAAATCTAGGAACTGCACAGCAATTGTGGGCAGAAAAAGTTCCCAGAGAAATCCTCTGTTTCTAACCAGAAAACCTGAAAGAAGGGCCCCCAAGGGATGGAGGATCCGTGGGCAAATCCTCATTTTTTTTTCTTCTTTTTATTCTCCCTGCCCTACACTGAAGCAAGTCCCAGTCATGAAGCTGCATCTCAAGGCAGCAACATAGACAGATACAGCACTGGGCACACAGCAATGTTAGGCAGAAAACTCAAAGAAAGTACTTCTCTCTGACCCAAATAACTAAGCAAAGAGGTCCCTGTGGTCCTGTGTTCTCCTAAAAATTTTATAGTCTTACAGTGAATATTTAGAGCTATGAGTCAATTGAGTTAATTTTTGGTATGAGCGATAAAGTTGAGGATGCATCTCTCTTTTTGCATGTGAATGACAGATTGTTCCAACACCATGTGTCGAAAACACCATCCTTTCTCCATTGAATTACTTTACACTTTTATCAAAAATCAAATTACTGTATTTGTGGAGGTCTATTTATGGGGTATCTTTTCTGTTCCACTGATCTATGTATCTATCCCATTGCCTTGATTACTGTTGCTTTATAGTAAGTCTTAAAATCTAGTAATGAGATTCCTCTAACTGTCTTCTTTTCCTAAGTTGTTTTAGCTATTCTAGTTCTATTGTCTTTGCATATAAACTTTAGAATCAGCTTGTCTTTATTTACAAGAAAAAACTTGCTGGGATTCTGATTGGTGTTGCATTAAGTCTATAGATCAGTTGAGGGAGAACTGACATCTTTACTCTGTTGACTCTTCTAATCCATGAATACCGTGTGTCGCTCCATTTATTTGTCTTCTTTGATTTCTTTCATCAGCGTTTTGTGAGTTTCAGCATATGGATCTTATGCATGTTTTCTTAGACTTATACCTAAGTATTTCATTTTCTGGAGCTATAGTAAATGATATCACTTTCAGATTGTGGTTTCCAATTGATTGTTACCAGTTTATGGAAAAACAGTTGGTTTTGGGTGTTGGCCTGTGTCCCGCAATTTTGATAAACCTACTTTTCATTCTAGAAGCATTTTTCTAAATTCCTAGATTTTATAAATGTTCATGTTGTCTGCAAATAGGGGCAGTTTTTTTTCTTCTTCCAACCTCTATGCCTTTTATTTCTTCTTATTGCTTCAGCAGACTGGTTAAGACATCTAGTGCTATAAATTATAGGACTGGGGAGAGTGGCGTTCCTGCTTTGTTCTTGATTTCAGAGAGTAAGAATTCAGTCTTTCAGCATTAAAAACAATGTTAGCTATACAGTTTTTTTATACGCCCTTTATCAGGCTGAGGAAGTTCCTTCTATTAGTAGTTTGCTGACACTTTTCATCATGAATGGCTGGTGAAATTTTCAAATGCTTTTTCTACATTTACATTTACATTACATTATTTCATTCAGTTACATTGACTGAATTTTTTTAGTATTGAACCAGCATGACATGCCCATGCTAAGCCTCACTTCACTGTGCAGTATTTTTTTTGTTTGTTGTTTTTGTTTTTGAGATGGAGTCTCACTATGTCACCCAGGCTGAAGGGCAGTGGTGCTATCTCAGCTCACTGCAACCTCTGCCTCCAAGGTTCAAGTGATTCTCCTGCCTCAGTTTCCCAAGTAGCTGGGATTACAGGCACACATCACAATACCCAGCTAATTTTTGTATTTTTAGTAGAGACAAGATTTCACCATGTTGGTCAGGCTGGTCTCAAACTCCTGGCCTCAAGCAGTTCCCCAACCTCGGACTCCCGAAATGCTGGGATTACAGGCATGAGCCACTGCACCCAGCCTAGTATTTTTTAATATATTGCTATATTCAACTTGCCAATACAATAGTCTCGTCTTATTCATGGTTTCACTTTCTACAGTTTCAGTTACCTGTGGTCAGTGGTGGTCTGGAAATATTAAATGGAAAATTCCACAAATAAACAATTCACGCGTTTTAAATTGCACACCACTCTGGATAGCATGACAAAATCTCGCACTGCCTGGCTCTGCCCCACCAGGGAGGTGAATCCTCCTTTTGTCCAGGGTATACATGTGTCTGTACCCCCCAACACCTGTTAGACACTCAGGAGTTGTCCTGTTTATTAGACCAACCATTGTAGTATACAGTATTGTGATGCTTGTGTTCAAGTCATTCTTAGTTTACTTTGTAATGGCCCTAGAGCACAAGAGTAGTGATGCTAGCCGTTCAGATCTACCAAAAAGAAGCCATCATTGCCTCCTTTTAAGTGAAAAGGTGAAAGTTCTTGACTTAATATGGAAAGAAAAAAATCGTATGCTGAAGTTACTAAGATCCATGATGAAAACTAATTTTCCATCTGTGACTTTATCTGTTGTGAAGAAGGAACAAGAAATTCATGCATAGTATATATAGGGTTTGGTATCATCTGCAGTTCCAGGAATCCACTGAGGGTCTTGGAAAATATCCCCCACCAATAAATGGGACTAATGTATTTTGATGAGGATAGATACGTCTATGAGGGATAATGACATGACATTTTTCTTTTGTCACGTCTTTGATTTGGTTTTAAGTTAATTCAGGTCTCATTAAACTAGCTTTATGTGGTTATTTAAATGACTCAATTAAAATCCATCATCTTGCTAGCTGTTTTATATTTGTTCTATTCTTTAGTTTCTGCTGTCCTTTTCAGGCTCTTCTTTTGTTAATTGAATGTATTTTATTATTCCATTTTATCTTCATTATTTTTTATTGGTTGTCTTAGGTTTTAAAATATACATCTTTAATTAACAAGAGCCTGCCTTCAAATAACATTGTTTCCTGTGCTATGTAGGGACATCACAATAGTTAGTTCCAATTCCTCCCTCCCATTAATTGTACTATTGCTTTCATACCCTTTACTTTTATATATGCTGTAAACACACAATACAGTGTTACCGTTTTTGCTTTAGAAGTTATCTTTTAGAGCAGATTCTCTAAACCTCAGCAATATTAATATTTTGGACTGGAGAATTCTGTTTGTGTGAGTCTGTCCCGTGTATAGTAGGATGTTTAGCAGCATCCCAGACCTTTACCCACTAGCATTAGTAGCACCACCCCAGCTGTGACAATCAAAAATGTCTCCAGACATTGCCAGTGTTCCTATGGGGAAGAATGGTAATGGAAAGGGATCTTCTTGGGTTCAGAACTATTGTTTTAGAGTAATTAGGAATATTTAGAAAATTAATTTAATTTTACCTTATTTCCATTTTCACCACCTACTACACCTATACCTAGGCAAGTATAGCTAATATTTATTATAGTGTTAAAGAATTATACAGAGTAAGAGAACTAAAAAAGGAATAACATAGAGGACTGAAGGTATGGTTTTCAAGGAAGAACTCTTTTCTTGTTATGTCCTTGAATTACAAACACAAAACACTAAATAGAAAAAGTTGAGAGAGTGTCAGGTGCAGTGGTTCACACCTGTAATCCCAGCACTTTGGCTCACACCTGTAATCCCAGCACAAGGCAGGTAGATCACTTGAGGTCAAGAGTTTGAGACCAGCCTGGCCAACATAGTGAAAACCCCCGACTCTGCTGAAAATACAAAAATTAGCCAGGTGTGGTGGCACGCGCCTGTAATTCCAGCTACTCAGGATGCTGAGGCACAAGGATCTATTGAACCCAGGAGGCAGAGATTGCAGTAAGCCAATATCACACTCCAGCCTGGGAGACAGAGTGAGACTCTGCCAAAAAGAAAGAAAAGAAATGAGAAGAGAAGAGAAGAGAACAGAAGAGAAGAGAGAAAGGAAAGGAGAGAGCAGAGAGGAGGGAGGGAGGGAGGGAGAGAGAGAGAGAAAGAAAAGAAAAGAAAAAAAGAAAAGAAAAGAAGAAAAGGAAAGGAAAGGAAAGAAAAGTTGAGGGAAAGGGCTCTAGATGAGACAGCTTTAGGGTAGTCAGCATCTTAAAGAAAGAATGAAATTTATTTCCTCATATATGTCTACACTGCAGTCTGATCTATTATTTTTTTCCACCGGAAGAACATCTTTTAATATTACTCATACAGTAGGTCTGCTGAAAATGAATTCTCACCATTTTTGTGTGTCTAAGAAAATCTTTATTTACCTTGAGTTTTTAAGGTATTTTCACAAGGTATAGAAGTTTTGGTTAACAAATACTGTTCTTTCAGCACTTTAGAGTTGTTACTCCATTGTCTCTGGCTTTCATAGTTTCTGACAAAAAGTTTACTGTAATTCTTTGCACCACTGTACCTTTGTTCCTTTTTATGTAATGTTTCATTTTCTCTGACTACCTTTAATATTTTGTTTTTTGGTTTTATGCTATGCCACAGCATGTGTATGTAGGGAGAGGAGTGAGTGGTTTTTGTTTTTTTGTTCTTGCTGTTCTCTGAGACTCTTGGATCTGTGGTTTGGTTTCTGTCATTAATTTTTGAAAATTCCCAGCCATTATTTCCACAAGTATTATTTTCTGAACTGTCTCCCTTTCTTCTCCTCCTTGGATTCCAATCACACATATGTTGGGAAACTTGATATTGCTCAACAGCTCTTGGATGTAACAGGAAGTTATGACATTGGGAATACAGTTTGAACCTCTTCATCCTCCCCTACACCTATACGATGGCAAGTATAGCTAATATTTATTATAGTGTGAAATAACTATTATACAGAACCAAAAAAAGGAGCAACACAGGAGACTGAGGGCATGGTTTCTGAGGAAGGAGTCTTCTCTTTTTATGTCCTTGGATGACAAACAAAAACACTAAACAGAAAAGCTTGAGGGAAAGAGCTCCAAGTGAGACAGCTCTGGGGTAGTCAATATCTTACTCCTCATTTCTTAGAAAGCAGAGCCTGAAGAAAGAATGAAAGGGCTGACCCTTTAGTTGGGAAATGAAAGGCTAGAAGAATGAGGGTGAGAGGAGAAAGAAGCAACACAAGGGCCAGGAAGCAACCACGTTGGCCCAGCTCTCAGGACTTCTCAAGAAAATGTGTGAATGAAATCTCACCTTAGAGCAGTCCTTGAAAGAAAGAAGGAAGAGAGGACTCCTGTCTTTCATTTTTCTTTGGTCAAGTTTTACACGCAGGGAGCTAATCGCTCCTCATACACACTTCTGGATTGTGTCATTTAATCCCTTGAGTGCCACTTAAAAAACAGGTCCTAAACTTCAGAATGTGGCCTTTCACCCACGTCCAGAAGGAGACAGGCTACTCAGCATAGCTATTACACCAACCCATAAAGAGAAAGGTGGGTGGAAGGCAATCTGAGAAGGTAGACGTGGTCTGTATTCAGCATTGTCTGCTTGAAGTTTGCCTTGGCTCCATCCCTAATGGCTGCTGGCTTGGCTGACCTGTTCGGTTACTACTGCATCCTCTCAACCCATCACTGACTCAAGCCGACCTTTCCAAGTAATATTCCTCCCCTAGACCTAATGTGATGTTGTCTTCCACCAGCCTCCAGTTAGAAGCAACCTATCATCTGTTACTTATTTTTCAAGGCACTTAAAGTTGTTTCTGCTAGCCAGCCAGATTTTCTAGGAGTAAGTTTCCTGTGTTCAGGCAAGTAAAAAATATTTGGATTTCTATTCTGAATATTCGGGTTATGCACTTAATTTGACAAACATTAACTTAGCATCTACTCTCTGCCAGGAACTACTCTGCATTCTGAAGAATGCAGAAGAAACAAATTTCTTTTATCTCCAAGTCCCCTTCTGTCTCATTTCTGCTGTTTACATTTGCTCTATTTTATTGCTCCTGAGCAGGTCCAAAACAAGAGGAGGAAATGGAAGTAAGATTCATTTCAAAGCAACAGACAGCTTTTAGGATAGTTCTAAAGAAAGATTGCAATATGCAGATAAAACTGGTCTCTAAATTACTGCTGTTTCATTAACACTATCTCCCATCACCCATGGGAAACAGAAAGTAGACTGCTGCACTTTGATGAGAAAGTATTTGTACAAATAATCTGAATAATCTTCACTTTACTGTAGAAATTATGTTAGATCCAGGACTGAAGAAGCAGCTAATCTCTTGATGTATCTTTAGAGAAAATAGGGTTTAAAATGTAGCTGGTTGAGAGCATCATGAAGAATAGTTAATGGGTGCTGGGTTTAATACCTAGGTGATGGGAAGATCTGTACAGCAAACCACCATGGCACAGGTTTACCTATGTCACAAACCTGCACATCCTGCACATGTACCCCTGAGCTCATAATAAAAGTTGAAGGAAAAAAAATAACTAAATAAAACTCATCCATGTCGGGGGAAGCCATGGAAGTTTCTGATTGTGGTTCTGCCCCTCCTTTATCTTGAGCTCTCCAAGGTTCTGACCTGACTCTCAACCAACAACCAACTTCCCTGTGAGCGTGTGTGTGTGTGTGTGTGTGTGTGTGTGTGTCCTTCTAAAAGAGTGGTTTTTTTTTTTAATTGATTTGCAGGATAAAATTGATCAGTCCATTCCCTGGCTTACAGTTAATAAAATCTTCTGACTACTAAAAAGTTAAAAATTAAATAAAATGTAGCTGGTTAATATTTGATCATTCATGTCACTTGCCTTGGTAGTAAAATGGGAAAAGTTCCCTTGCACCCCTCGCAGGGTGTGCCACAGGAAGAGTGGCTCACTTCTCTGATGCCCCGCTGCTCAAACCTCTAGAGGGAAAATGCAGACGGGCAGGCTGTGGGGCTCCGACCCCACAGCAGTGTCTAGGGGTGAATGTTTACAGCTCCTGAAGCCCCAGTGGGCATGTGTTACACTGTGCTCTTTCAGTTTAGCTGTCTGTAGGTGGCTTGTGTTAGTCAGCTCAATTAGACCCTTTGCCTTATCGTAAGGACAGGGGACTTTCTGTATCCCACGGTTCTTGCCTTGGTGTACCAGCAGAATCAGATCACACATGGGCTTGGAGAATGAGTGCAAAGATTTTAGTGAGTGGAAGTAGCTCTCAGCAGATGGGGGAGCCAGAAGGAAGACGGAGTGGGAAGGTGGTTTTCCCCTGGAGTTGGCCACTCAGCAGTGAAGCTCTCTCCTTCAACTGCCCTAGCCAAACTCCACCTCGTCCTGCTGGTCAATAGCCTGCTGGCCTGCTGGCATCTGTTGATGTGCTCTTACGCCAGAGCATTCCCCTCAATGTCCAGCCACTTGTATCTTATTCTGCTGTTGTGTTCCTCTCGATGTCCAGTTGCTGTGTGCTTGCTAGCTAGGGTATTGGGAGTTTTTATAGGCACAGGATAGGGGCATGGTAGGCCAGGTGGGTCTTGGGAAATGCAACATTTGGGCACAAAAACAGAAATGCCTGTCCTCACCTAGGTTCATGGGCACAGGCCCAGGGGTGGAGCCCTAGCCAGGGAACACGCCCTTCCCTCCCCTGCACTTCCCTCCCCCGCTCCAGTGTCAGTAGATAGTATCAAACTACCTAGATGAATGAGTTATATAGTTTTTTACCAGATTCTGTAGCTATGGAAAACATAACTTGATGCTGAAAAGGGTTGTTTTATTTTCTGTGAAGCCACAAATATCTAAGATGTCTAGATCGTTTTCAGTCTAGTTGTCTAAATGCCTTCAAAGATCCATTTAACAATGGTGATTCACTTGTAAGAGTATTTTGAAGTGGAGGTGCTTGAACGTAGTGAGACTAGATGTCAAATTAAGATGGCAGGTGGCTCACAGTTTCTGACTTTCTTGCTCACAAATTGTCTAAGAAGGTTAAAAACAAAAAGCACTACATCAAAAACTAAGAATATCAATCCATGATCTCCCACACTCTGAGAAAGAATTACATTCAGACTTCTAAGCAAGCAGTGAGACCAGCAAAACAAATGGTTATCTATGTGATGATGCATAATGCAAATAGTTAAAAATAAAGACACCAAAATCTTGCACTGGGTGAATGACTTGATTATTGTTACTACATGCAAGCCAAAATGCCATGAAGACTCATCACTAAGACCAAAGAAGTCTCTGTTGAGATTCTAAAACTATACCATTGAAAAGGAATTTTTTACCAGTTTTCTGACCAATGGAAATAAACTGAGAAGCATAATATATGGCTCACCTGTGCTATGCCACTAACAACCAAGGGGGCCACTTGTAAGCCTACAGGCAACCTGTTTGTGGGGTTAGCAGGGATTGGTTTTATGGAACTAGTTAGACTTGCATATTAGGGTCCAGAGTTTGGGTGGGCAGGTTTTTTACCTGATAATGTCTGCCATTGGTTGGTGACCAACATTCTAGATCTTCTCTTCCCCTACAATCTGTTTCTTAGATGAGGCTAAGAGAATGGCATGCTATTCAGAGGTGATAAGAGCCAGACCTTTCTGTAAATAAAAAGGTAAAAGTTCTGTTCCATCAGTGCAACAAAGTAGAAATCTTATCCAGGATCTGAGGACTTTAGATGGAGGAAAGAAGAGGTTTTGGAGACAATGACAGAAGAAAAATCACCTCTTCTGTGCACTTAGGGACATGCTTTTGGAATACACAAAGGGCAAATATCAATAACAAGAAGACTGTGTAAGTTTGCTGGTCTGGAGACGTACAGAAATAAGAAGAGTGTTTAGAGTTAGAACATACAAGGTCATGATGTGGGACACCCCACCACTTGCATGGAAGTTAAATCTGTATCCCTAGAAAAAGCCCACAATCAATTGAAAAGTGGGAATCTAGGAACACAGGAGTTAACAGTCTGAAAAAATAAATTGGGAAGTTGTAAATATATGAGGCAGTCAATAAAATAAGGGAAAGCTCCTCAGAAAGGTCTTTATGCTTATAGTTCCCTACCCCGAACTCTAAGAGAGGAGGCAGCTTGCCTGGAGGTAAATGAATGTTTTCCCAAAATATGGAAAGTTTGGCACCACAATGAACCTATTGATGGGAGAGTTCTCCTTCGCATAATTTAAAAGTGATGGAACCAGAACAACTTGACTGGTATGCTAATAAAGCTGAAACCATGAAATCTTTTGGGTTGTTTTTTCCTTTTTTGTTGGCTATTTTCTCTGCCCATCCTATTCTATAGACAATAGAAAATATTGGCTATGGTCTCTGACTGGTCACATTTAGAAAGGTTCCAGATCAGTAGTTATCAACTTTGTTGTTTTTGTGGCACATTTTTTGAATGCTATAATTTTTGGCACTCAAAAAATACTAAAGGTAAACAAGCCAGGAATAATTATAACACAAATACTACTAGAGAAAAGCAGCATCTCACACCCTTTGGAAGCATCTAGTTACTGCACTGTCCATGAGGTCACTCTTCCATACCATGCTAGTTTTAAAAGAGAACCCTCTGTATAGCCAGAACCACACTGTCAGAAGGCAAAGCCCTCACATGTTCCATTGAATGCTTAATTCTTCTTTGACACTAGTGGGCATGGTACCACCCTTTATGCCCCTTAGTTCCAAGTTGGAGCTGCTACTCTACAGCCTGTTGTATGACCTGCTTAGCTCAGTGTTTCATCCAACAGACAGCAGCCTTTCAAGACATATTCATGGTTACAGCAAAAATAAGTCAAATGCTTGTAGTACAACAGCGTAACACAGCACATGGCTCAAGAATGTCTGTTCTAAGTTCATGCATTTTGCTCAAACAGAAACAAGGGTTGGGCCTGGCAAAAAAATAAAAATTAAAAAGAGAGACTTGGGGTGGTTTTGGCAGAGATGAGGAGCTCTAGGCATTATGCAAAAGTGCTCCTTCTTTGGTGCACTTCCTAAAGGATTCATCTTTCCATGATGTTGGCCAGGAATCAGAACTAAAGAAGACTGCTCCAGACATATCCATGGAAGAAGGAACAAAATAGGGCCCATGCTAAAGGTGGGCCCTATTTTTAGCCTAGGGCTAAGATTCTCTATGAGTATTTGAATCTAAAGCTTTAGCCTAAACTCTCCTAAGCAGGGAGAGTTTCTTTGAAAACCTGCAAGAACACTGGGTGCTGGTAGAGGATGTAGGGATTCAGGATTCAAGCCAATCAATCCTCTGGATTTCCACCTTGTGAAAATAACTAGTATATTGCAGAAAACTGCCAACTAAAATCCTTTGTGATAAAAATGCATGGTTTATATGCATAATAATTTTCTATATATAGGAAATTATTCATTTATTTTTATTTCAAAAAATAAGCACAACATCCAAAGCCCCACAAATCCAAGGCTTTGACATGAAGGGGCAGTGAGAGAAGAGGTGGGCCACAATCTTCACCTAGCAAAGGTAGATCAAAAAAGAACATTTCCTTCTTGACTTGATACTTAGCAAAAACACAGCTTTTAAAATCCATTTGAAAAACTAAAAGTTAAAAATGAGGGGATTAAAAGCAGATACATATTTTCTAAATAATATAATACATAAATGCAGATAATTTATGGTCCAGATAGCCAAAACATTAAAGAGTGAGGAAGTAAACAAATATTTTTTTAGGACAAAGGGAAAAGCTTACTATTTAAAGCATGTTGAAAGAAGTAAGATTTAAAAAAAAAAACCTCAATAGTATGAATCTAATTTCATTTTTAAAATATGTTGTTTATGGAAGTATATATGCATATATTTATATACACATATGTGTTTGGAAGAAAAGAAACCAACTGTTAGTCTCAAATTGGTGGAATTATGGATAAGTTTTATTTAATTTTTTCCTATTGTCTAGTAAAAGTATGCATTGCGTTTATAATTCAAAAAAATGACTGTAGAGCTTTTAAATTACAAAGGCTATGGTCAGAACTAGTAATCAAAGGATATTGGGTAAACATAGGCTCTGCTCTGTGCTGAACTAGGATGAATACAGATTTGGTGTTATGGACTGAATGTCTGTGTCCTCTCAAAATTCGTATGTTGAAACCCTAACCCCCAGTGGGATGGTATTTGGAGGTGGGGCTTCTGGGAGGTAATCATGGTTAGATGAGCTCATGATGGAATTAGGGCCCTTGTAAGGCGAGATCTCTCCACCATACATGGCACACAGCAAGAAGGCGGACACCTGCAAGCCAAGAGGCGGCCCCTCACCAGAACCTGACCATGCTGGCAGCTTAATCCAAGACTTCCCAGTTTCCAGAGCTGTGAGAGGTAAATATCTGCTGTTTAAACCACCTGGTCTGTGGTATTCTGTTATGGCAGCCTGAGTTGACTAAGATATTTGGCATCAGACAGTCTAATATAGAGTTCATATTGCCACCAACCACCTGGGTGAACTTCGGATTTTACTAACTTTATCTGAAAAAATTCAGCAGTAGCCACCATGGTCTCTAAGATCAACTCTATCTGAACAGCTGGACTTCAAATTATCCTGAAACAGATGTGTCCAGTGGTGCCCAGAGCCATGCTCTGAGGGGGGATGAAATTTGCCCCATTGCACTGACATCTGCTAGAACTGTGGGTTGTCTACAAGCCTCTCACGTTGGGGGTTGCCATGCCTCTCTCTTTGCTACTTTGCCTATGGGTTGGATGTGCTACTCACAGGTAGCAATCGGCAGTGCAGTGATTATTTTAGAATATACCTTATCATGGAGTCAATATGATTTCCCTTAGATGAAGATATGGCTCTATTTTAACAAAAATAAAGCTATTTTAAAGAAAACTTTAAATAGAATTTACTTTAAAACCACAGGTCAAATCCTAGCACCTTAGGCCAAGGCAGGTGGATCATGAGGTCAGGAGATCAAGACCATCCTGGCTAACACGGTGAAACCCCGTCTCTACTAAAAATACAAAAAATTAGCCAGGCGTGGTGGTGGTGCCTGTAGTCCCAGCTACTCAGGATGCTGAGGCAGGAGAACGGCATGAACCCAGGAGGCGGAGCTTGCAGTGAGCTGAGAATGCACCACTACACTCCAGCCTGGGCGACAGAGCAAGACTCCGTCTCAAAAAAAAAAAAAAAAGGAAAAGAAAAAAAAAACCACAGGTCATAGATGAACTGAGATGTCCTGCCATATAGTTATAAAGTAGTGAAAATGTTTTGTTTTGTTTTGTTTTGTTTTTTGAGATGGAGTCTTGCTCTGTCACCCAGGCTACAGTACAGTGACACAATCTTGGCTCACTGCAACCTCTGCCTCCCAGGTTCAAGCGATTCTCCTGCCTCAGTCTCCCAAGTAGCTGGGACTACAGGCACACGCCACCATGCCCAGCTAACTTTTGTATGAAAGAGTTTTTGAGTAATTCAGCCATTGGACTGAAGAGAATCCTCCAGGACCCTCTGCTTTAGAGGGCTCCCACACAAAATGAATGCCAAAACACCAGGTCACTGTTGTTTGCTTTGTTTTGTGGTTTTGGTCTTATTTAAAAATTTTTCTTTTGAAGATTCAGTAATTTATTGAGCAAAAAGGTTTATAGGAAAGGGATGCAGCACACACTGAACTTGGACGCGAAGGCCAGAGCGTGCTGAACTAAGAGCTGACGAGTGGGTGCAGGGGTTAGTGAGACACAAGGAAGAAAGGAATTGCAGCCCATGCTTGGGGAACGGCCATTCCAGATTGCTCTGAAGTGTGTGTCTGGACAGGACTATTTCCAACATAACCAAGCTTTCTCCCTCTCATTTGCTAAAAACGTGTGTTGTTTGAAAGGGACTTAGAACTGTCTAGAAGTTCTTAATCAGAAAATGGAAATAAGGAGGAGAGTAACCTGCTCAAGAGCACCCTGGCTCCTTGAGGCACTTGACTGAGTCAGTTCCCAATCCCAGATTTGGGAATCTCCAGCCCTCACTGAAAACCACACTTTCACCTAGCTCCACCTGCCTTTGACTCATCACATCCAGGTGACCATGCAGACTGGCAAGCAGCAGGGCTGGTCCTGGAGGGACTCCAAGGACATCTGTGAGAAGCCCCTACCAGGCCTAGAGTGGGAACACAGTTTGGGCCACGGGCCCTTCTTGGTTTATAACTTTGAAATATTTAGACATATGGTATATGAGACTCTACATACACTCTTGGCCTAGGTCCCACAAATGTTAGGGTGGGCCTGGTTCTATACGCAGCTTATAGAAACTAGTCTACTTTCTTTATAATTGTGTTACCATGCCTTAGTAGCTTGATGATAAGAGCTTGAGCTTTGTAGACCTATAAGCTCCACCTTAAATCATACCCTGGAAGACTGTATCCTCCCATCAATCACAAGACACAGCTAAGGTAGACAGACCTCTGTGCGCATGCTAGAAATGCTGACCTCCACGATCCATGCCACGTCGGAAGGGCAGTTTGAGAAAATTTCTTTCCCCCAATATTTCCTCCAACCTGTGAAAGAGTATTTTCTGTCAATCCATCTTCATATTTATGTCATGGGTATATAGCTCCCTTTGGCAAAGTGGCCTTTAAAAGCTCCATAAAAGATAAGTTCTGACAGTTGCATGTTTATTTCTTTGATAGGGGAAATTTATAAGGACTCAAACTGGGACAACAAAAATGGTTGTTTTTACATCGAGTCATGCATGATCTGGGCATCTATGTCATGACTGGTGTGACGGACCCTGCACTGGGAGGTACATGGCCCCAGTCCTAATACTGACTGTGTGATCTTGGACTGGCTAGGTGACCTTTAGTGCCAGTTGCTTTACCCATTTTGGAATCAGTTTCTTCAGCTATAAAGTAGAAATAATAATATACTTTCTATCTGTAACAGAAGGCAGAAATATGAGTTAAATAATGTAATGAAAGTGAGGGTTTATTTTATAAAAAGTGGTATAAAGTGCTTGGACAGTGAGAAATATGTGTGCAGATTTATTACTACATATACCAGTGTAGTCCAAAAGAACTTTCTATGGCAATAGAAATGTTCTATATATGTGCTAACTTAGAATCTATTAACCACATGGTGCTAATGAGCAATTGAAATGTGACTGATAAAATTGAGGAACTGAATTAACATTTTCTTTCATATGACTTACTTTTGAGGAACCGAATTTACATTTTCTTTCATATGACTTACTTTTAACAGCTGTATTTAGCTAGCGGCTGCTGTACTGGATAGCACAGATATAGACCAGTGGACATTTATTGTATGGGTCTGCTTAGCATCTATTCCACATTTCTCTGGTGACAGTACTCAGGTTTCATATGAAGGGATTATCTCTCATTCATTGTGTGCAGTCTTTGTAGGACTGTCATTCATTCCTCTAGCCCACTGAACACCAGTCTTCAATGGGTCTAGAGACCCTCCACCAAGATTTTGAACTTCGTGTGATATTTTGCAGAAACAAGAAAAAATAAAATAAAAAGTGACTGGAGCTGATTCGACCCAGAAAGGGTTGTACCTCTGAGATTCTTAATTCATAATCCCATTACCTGGTTCCCCTGGACTTCCCTAGTTCCTACCCCTCTCAAAGCCCAGTTCTTCAATGATTGCTTCTCTATAGGCCACCTCACATTGTGTCTATTAAATTAGTTCCAACTGCTTACAACCAAAGAGCCTAACCAATATGTATGACAATATAATATCAAAATATTGGTGGTCTCAAAGCAGAGGTCAGGTGAATGCATACAGCATATTTCACAGATCTTCCAAGATTCTTTGAGGGCGAGAAATCGCTAGACTTACTCTACTGTGCCTAAATGGAACTTTAAGATGCTTATTTTATCTCTGAATCTGAAAAATACTCTTAAAGCATAAATGTTTAGAGAAGCTTGTGGGAGTGATCCATGCCCAGGTTACTCTGGATCTTCTAGCCGGCCAGGAATTGGTTAGAAATCAAGCCCCTGTATGAAATGTTTTCCTCAGGGTGGGACGGAACAGAGACCCTCCATAGGGTCCCTATAGAAATTAAAAATAACATCTTAACTCATGTCCCTGAATTGTTTTGCAGAAACCCAGACCCCAACCAAATAACAAATGCTGTCTCCTGGCATGTAGACCTCAGATAAGGGAGAATTGAGGACTGAACTCTGCCATTCTTTGTTCTAATTTCATCCTGGGGGGACTGGGGAAAGTCACACTCACAGGCCAGAGCTAATACTCTTTTCTGCTGATCCCAGACTTTTAGACAAAGCCGTGCCTCCTTATCCAATTGCAAATCAGAAAATCCCTGAATCCATTTATGATGTGTGGGTTGCCACTTTGACATGTCCCACCTTTTTAGGTCAAGCCAACGTATAGCCTCCATGCATTGATTTATGACTTTGCCTGTAACCTCTGCCTCCCTGCCTTTAAAAACACCTGTAAGCCATGGAGGAGTCTGGGTCTTAAGCATGAGCTGCCTAGTTCCCCTTGCTTGCCACCCTGCAGTAAATGCCTCACTTTCTCTTCTCAGTGTTTGGCTTTGCTGTGCTGGGCAAGTGGACCCAAGTTCTGTTCGATAACAATCTCACACAGAGTAGAAACTTAAATCCTTAAAAAGATACGCAAGGCCCTGTAGTTGGAATCTGGCTTACCTTATTAATCTGCAATTTCCTCTCTGAACTGAGGGCCCTCCTACTCTCATTGGGATCATGCTGCTACAGCCACATGAGGCTCCTTTGATGCTCCTCAACTTGCTAGGCATGTTCCTACCTCAGGGTCTTGTACCTGCTGTTCCTCCACCTAGAATGCTCCTCCCCAGATACCCTCAGGGTCCCCTCCTGCCCTCCTCACTTCAGTCCTCCTTGCCCAGGAGTGGGCCTTCCTTGCCCAGCTCATTTACAATCTTTTCTTTCTTTCTTTTTTTTTTTTTTTTTTTTTTTTTTGAGACTCAGTCTCATTTCTCTCCCAAGCTGGAGTGCAGTGGCGCGATCTCGGCTCACTGCAACCTCTGCCTCTCGGGTTCAAGCCATTCTCCTGCCTCAACCTCCTAAATAGCTGGGATTACAGGCACATGCCATCACAGCTGGCTACTTTTTTGTTTTTTTTTTTTTTTTAGTAGAGACGGGGTTTCACTCATGTTGGCCAGGCTGGTCTCAAACTCCTGATCTCAAGTGATCCACTCGCCTCGGCCTCCCAAAGTGCTGGGATTACAGAGGTGAGCCACCAAGCCCAGCCCCATTTAAGATTTTAATACCCTCCCTCAGCCCACACTTCCTAGTCCCATTTTCTGCTGTTTTTCTCCTTAGCACTTATGATTATCAAGCACTCTGTAAACTTATTTATCTTACTAATGATCAGTCTACCTCCAGTTGGAATATAACTTCATGAGAACATAGAACTTTGCAATTTTTGATCATTACTCTATTACCTTCAACTTAGAGCAGATTCCTGCATATAAGTCATGCTCAATAATTATATTCTCAATGAATCAACCTTTTTAAATCTATAGAAGTTTATTTTCTGTTCCTATTTTCCTCTTTCTCTATGCTATTCTCTGTATTCTTCTCTTTAGCAGCCTCTATCCACTTCAGACTGATCGCCTGGTTGTAAACTACTTTAGATTACAATAAATATTTTTATATTTGATCTTATTGTGTAAAAATAATGCAAAACTATGAATGATATGTGTTTATATTATTTGAGACCTTTTCAGGTCCTAGGAGGCTATAGTAGCCGCTGTTGATACCACAGCCTCCTGTCACTTCGACCCAGCTGAGTTTACCTGCAGGCCAGGGCAGACAATTCCTGGGCTTTGAACAGCATCCCACCTCTGTGTAGCTCCTGGGTCTCTCTTCTCAGCCACTGGGCTTTCTCTGACACCAAGAGAACTCCCTGCTGCACTGTTATAACCAGAATTGTGGGGTTAATGCCACTTGAGGCATCCTTCACCCCGTTAGAGAAGGAAGTGATTGGACAAATATCCCAGCTTCCATGTCCTTTCATGAGATACACAATTTTGTGAGGGCCCCAGAGGGATTGAGCCCCACCTGCCCATGGTGGTAGCCCACTTACAAATAGACCCTTGTTGGCTTTTCTCCCTCTTCTGACCCACATTACCATTCCTCATTTGTGGTTCTTGGCATCGTCTCCCAACTGAAGCACCTGCACAGCATCCTGGTCTCAGGTTTTTTGGTGTAGAGAAGGAGGAAGATAAAACCTGGCAGTTTTCTGCACTCAGTTGGACTGGAAGATCCATAGGTCCTAAGAAATTCCTGAGCCTCTGTCACTGAGCAGAGATCTCGCATTTCCCGCACAGGAAGCAGCTTCTGTCCTGAGAGGTAATTAATTGATTGTTAGCGCTAGAGAGGTTTTCTGGGCCACCTGCAGCAAATTTACCGAATACTTAATGCAGCTGTACTCTCAATGAAACGGGAATTATGGGCCAGGAAGAAAAATCTTAACTGCATCATTGACTTTCAGGTAGCTGTCCTTGCATGCAGTGGTACTCAAGATGACTGTGATGTTCCATGTGGCATTCCACCCTGTTGTCCTTGACACCAGCAATCTCTACTCCTGTCCCTTGCTTCCCTTCCTTCTCCTCTCATTTTTTTACTTAGTCTCTAGAAAAGTAAAATCAAGGGATGATAGGACTGAGAATCTCTAGCTTTCCATGCCTGCATCGGATCTGACCCCTAAATGGACTTGACCGTGATTCCTGCCTGAGGTTAAGTACACGTCAACTTAGCAGAAGAAAGAACAACCACATCAATCAAAGCACATTTGAGGGGAGTTTGCCAGAAATGACATAATCACTGGGCAACGTCAACTTCAGCACCCATCTCCACAGCTGCTACTATCTGCAAAATGAAGTTAAGACTGATTGATTATCATGTCACAGATCGTAAATCGGAATTGCAATTCACATGCAGAAGAGAAGAAGCTATCTTACTTGTCATCTCGATGGAAAGTTGCTTTTGCTTAGGATTTATTCTTTTATCTTTTTTTCTGCTGACTTTCTGAATAGGTGAGGACGCAGGTTTCAGCGTGGCTTTTTTGATCTTTTTTGTTGTTTTTTCCCTTTATGTTTTAGGTTAACTCTCTGCAAGTGAGCTGGCAATACAGGGGAGAGTTTAAATGTCCGATGCATCAGAAATCCAAGCTCTGATTCAAAGAGACATTCTGATGAGTAATTTTCAAACAATGATCTGAGAGCCCTGGAGCTCTGATGGGGCATCTCCTGGCCACTGGGAACTGGGAAGGGGCAGTACGAAGCAGTAGAATTCTAGATGCCCCTGCCTGCTTCACTTCACCAATCCTATTTGATGTATCAGACTCCCACAAAGAAATTTGTCGCAGGGAAAACAAATAATCTCACTGCTAACATTAAATTTGAACAACAGTGTGTCTTTATATCCTACAAACTCCTGTGTTACATGTACCTAATTGTTTGTATACTTCACAAGGATTGTGTTCTGGTCAGCTAAGGGGAGTGGGCATTTGTTGGTTGTTTTTACTGTTTCAGATTAGTAGCTTTGCTGTGAAACCATCTCCTCCTTCCATTTTCAGGAAATTCTTCCACTGTCATGCTTCGTGATCAATAAGCTATGCTTCTGAAATGCCAGAGAGAAACAAGATTTTTCTTATGTAGGATTAACTCCCCACAAGTCAGCTTTGGATGGGACTTGGGAAGCTGCTTAGCTCTTCCAGTACCGCAACCTTCTCTTAGGAATTTAGAATTACAATATGTGCAAGTGCCCTGAAGCTCATAGTTTAAGCTTCTAAAAGTTACTACATTACTGCAAAATATCTCAAAACACAAACCCTGTCTTGATTTTTTTTAAAAAAGCACAATGAATAACAAATTTTTTTTTTTTTTTTTTTTTTTTTTTTTTTTTTTTTTTTTTTTTTTGAGACAGAGTCTCGCTCTGTCACCCGGGCTGGAGTGCAGTGGTACTATCTCGGCTCACTGCAAGCTCCACCTCCCAGGTTCACGCCATTCTCCTGCCTCAGACTCCTGAGTAGCTGGGACTACAAGCTAATTTTTTGTATTTTTAGTAGAGATGGGGTTTCACCGTGTTAGCCAGGATGGTCTCGATCTCCTGACCTCATGATCTGCCTGTCTTGGCCTCCCAAAGTGCTAGGATTACAGGCGTGAGCCACCGCGCCTGGCCGTAACAAATATTTTTAACTAGAGTTAACCCAGCCATGGGGTCTCCAGTGCTAAGCTTATTTTAAAAAATAAATTACAGCAGAGATGTGAGTGACTGTAGTAAAGATAGGTCATGCTACACTAATGTACCAAACAAAACCCAAAACCTCCGTGGCCTAACACAACCAAGGTTTATTTCTTGCTTATTCTGTTCTGATGCAGGATGGGTAACTCTCCAGGACAGCTGTCCCTATCTTTCTGTCTGCCCTTCAAAAAACCCTGCTCATTACTACTTGTCAAGTCCTTGTGGCCAAGTGTTACCATGTGACCAAAGATTCTTGTAAGTCTCCTCCAAAAAAAAAGTTTAAATTCTTTAAGAGTCTGAGCAGCATGAATGCCAACTGCTGCAGTGCTACTGTTTTATATTATTTATGATTGCTATTATTATTATTATTATCGGAATTTATAGCAACCATTAGCCAACAGCCACCCTGGATACTCTCAGCCAGCAATCTGTCATTCTTCTCCTTGGGTGAAGGGACTGGAAAGGACGTGAGCAGCTACAGAGCACCCAAAGCTCTGGGTAGTCTGTGGTTGGGATGACGCAATCCTCCTCCCAGACTGCTGGTGAGACCTTGATAAAGGAAAACAGAGAGAGCAAAGAGGAGCAAGAGCGCACGAAGGAGATCCGACACTCTGTCAGAACTCCAGAAGCGAAAGCATCAGAGATGAAAGGGCAGGTCACACAAGATCCAAGGCCCAAGGACTGGAGAGGTTTATTGTACCCTGAGCAGCAATAAAGGGTGCTTTATTCACAATAAACAACAAAAATGAATATGCCGCAAAGGTTTTTTTTCCCCCCAAGGCCAGAAGCAACTCTAGCTCCTGATCCTGATTAAGCATTCCTAACACACCAACACACTTGCCCTGTGACTCATAAACTAATAAAAGGAAGACCTCATCTGGTCAAGAACATAACTGCATAAAGCTTAAAGCCATCTGTGTCACACACCGTAATTAACTTCACAGGTTAATTTTAATGACTGTTAATTTATGGGAAACATTCTTTGGGAATATAGATGCTCTGGTCCTTACCTGAATCACTTACAATCCTCCTCTTAGCCCTAATGTCAATGAAATAAAAAATACAGTAAGTTAATTGCCATTCTGGGGTTCTGATGACTGTGATATTAATATCAGTACAACCTCTTACATTTGAAGAGTGATTTTTTTATCTTTTTCAAGTGCTTATAATCCATCATCTCATTTGATTTTTATGAGAACTCCCTAAAATGGGGCATTATATTTTATTTTTCGGACTACAAGGTGGCTCCCTAAGGAGACAGGTATTGACTTAGTAAGCTACAAATCTCCAGTGCTACCACAGCGGCCAACACAAAATAAGCAACCCAAAAACTGTTTACAGACAGGATTGAAAAGCACGTGAATGAATAAATGTTATTCCTGTTTGAAAGATGAGAAAACTGAAACCAAAGAAAGTGTTATTTGCTTAGGGTCATGATACCTCTTGGGGACAGAACCAGGATGATGTCTCCTAACCTTGCGTTCTTTTCACTCATGCAAATCTTATGTAGAAATACTGCTTTTTATATGTAAGAGCAAAGAAGAAAACATGATACAAAATGCACACAGCACAATCTAATCTCCTAATGAAAGACATTATTCTATTTTTTTTCAGTCTTACTTCCCATCAGACGATATGGTGTAAGAGCTAACTATACACCAACGGTACATTTTCATAGTTATAATTAGTGTTTTAATATGCTCATGGGAAACTGATGAACAAATTGCCATGCCCAGACACACAAGAAGTGTCCTGAGTCTTCTAAAGAAACTGACTTTGGTTAAAGGGGTATAGAGGAGTCAGGGAGAGAGAGAGAGAGAAAGGAAGAGTCAGAGAGAGGAGGAGCTGAAGGAAGTGAAGAGAAAGGAAGAGGGGAACAGAAAGGAAGAGACGAAGGGAAGAGGGAAGAGGAGGAAGGATGGGGAGGGGGGAGGGGAGAAGAGGGGGG
This sequence comes from Hylobates moloch, assembly GCF_009828535.3. Classification (NCBI taxonomy): domain Eukaryota; kingdom Metazoa; phylum Chordata; class Mammalia; order Primates; family Hylobatidae; genus Hylobates; species Hylobates moloch. The sequence continues at coordinate 36,145,972 of NW_026652297.1, read as the reverse complement.
AGGAGAGGGGGGAGGAGAAGGAGGAGGAGGGAGGAAGAGATGGGAAGGGAGGGGAGGGGAGGAAGAATCCAATAGGCTTCTTCTGGGCTCGCACCTCTAGCATCCAGTGGCCAGGAGCAGGTGGGAGCCCCAGTGCTCACCCTCAGCAAGTTTCAGTGGCATCACCTCCTGATAAAACAGAGCCACTTCCCAGTACACTACCCCCATGGGCAACTTTAGAGTAAGCTCCATAGTGTGGCATCTCCCTGGGAGTGACTTCCTCATGTCCACCAGAGTATAGCCTCCCAGCAGATATCACCAGTACAGTGCCTCCACACAGAGAGCCTCCCCCAGCTCCATAAAGGGCAGTCTCTCAGCAACTTTTGCCAGAATGCCATCTGGCATTGTGTATCTTGTATCCAACAGGCCACACCCACACCCTTTCCAATGAGGTCTGGATCTCAGCCTGGGGATGCAGGTAGGGGGTTGAAAGTGGACTTTGATGACTGTGGGGATTTCCTCTCCTTGGGTGTTCTGCCTCAGTCCTAGGGGTAGCAGCTGTTCCTTCTATCTGCTATTCCTATACTCCTTGGAGTTCTCTTTGCCTCTTAGTAGGCAATCTCTTGTTATAATTAATCTTTTTTTAATTTTTAATTTTTGTGGCTACACAGTAGGTACATATATTTATAGGGTACATGGGATATTTTGATACAGGCATGCAACACATAATAATTGCATCAGGGTAAATGGAGGATCCATTGCCTCAAGCATTTATCCTTTGTATTACAAACAATCCAATTATACTCTTTTAGCTATTTTCAAACGTGCAATAAATTACTGTTGACTATAGTCACCCTGTTGTGCTATGAAATACTAGATCTTGTTCATGCTAACTATATTTTTGTACCCATTAACCATTCCCTCCTTACTCCTCACTAATATGCTACCCTTCCCAGCCTCTAGTAACCATTGTTCTACTTTCTACCTCTATGAGTTTGTTTGAATTTTTAGCTCCCACAAATAAGTGAGAACATGCCCAGTTTGTCTTTCTGTGCCTGACTTACTTCACTTAACATAATGTCCTCCAGCTCCATACCTGTTGCTGCAAATGACAGGATCTCATTCTTTTTTATGGAATGTGTACCACATTTTCTTTATCCATTCATCCGTTGATGGACACTTAGGTGTCCAAGAAATATGGGACTATGTGAAAAGACCAAATCTACGTCTGATTGGTGTACCTGAAAGTGACGGGGAGAATGGAACCAAGTTGGAAAACACGCTGCTGGATATTATCCAGGAGAACTTCCCCAATCTAGCAAGGCAGGCCAACATTCAAATTCAGGAAATACAGAGAACGCCACAAAGATACTCCTTGAGAAGAGCAACTCCAAGACACATAATTGTCGGATTCACCAAGGTTGAAATAAAGGAAAAAAATATTAAGGGCAGCCAGAGAGAAAGGTCGGGTTACCCACAAAGGGAAGCCCATCAGACTAACAGCTGATCTCTCCGCAGAAACTCTACAAGCCAGAAGAGAATGGGGGCCAATATTCAACATTCTTAAAGAAAAGAATTTTCAACCCAGAACTTCATATCCAGCCAAACTAAGCTTCATAAGTGAAGGAGAAATAAAATACCTTACAGACAAGCAAATGCTGAGTGATTTTGTCACCACCAGTCCTGCCCTAAAAGAGCTCCTGAAGGAAGCACTAAACATGGAAAAGAACAAACAGTACCAGCTACTGCAAAAACATGACAAATCGTAAAGACCATCAAGGCTAGGAAGAAACTGCATCAACTAACAAGCAAAATAACCAGCTAACATCATACTGACAGGACCAAATTCACACATAACAATATTAACCTTAAAGGTAAATGGGCTAAATGCTCCAATTAAAAGACACAGACTGGCAAACTGGATAAGGAGTCAAGACCCATCGGTGTGCTGTATTCAGGAAACCCATCTCATGTGCAGAGACACACATAGACTCAAAATAAAGGGATGGAGGAAGATCTACCAAGCAAATGGAAAACAAAAAAAGGCAGGGGTTGTGATCCTAGTCTCGGATAAAACAGACTTTCAACTAACAAAGATCAAAAGAGACAAAGAAGGCCATTACATAATGGTAAAGGGATCAATTCAACAAAAAGAACTAACTATCCTAAATATATATGCACCCAATACAGGAGCACCCAGATTCATAAAGCAAGTCCTGAGTGACCTACAAAGAGACTTAGACCCCCACACAATAATAATGGGAGATTTTAACACCCCACTGTCAACATTAGACAGATCAACAAGACAGAAAGTTAACAAGGATATCCAGGAATTGAACTCAGCTCTGCACCAAGCAGACCTAATAGACATCTACAGAACTCTCCACCCCAAATCAACAGAATATACATTCTTTTCAGCACCACACCACACCTATTCCAAAATTGACCACATAGTTGGAAGTAAAGCACTCCTCAGCAAATGTAAAAGAACAGAAATCACAACAAACTGTCTCTCAGACCACAGTTCAATCAAATTAGAACTCAGGATTAAGAAACTCACTCAAAACCACACAACTACATGGAAACTGAACAACTTGCTCCTGAATAACTACTGGGTAAATAACGAAACAAAGGAAGAAATAAAGATGTTCTTTGAAACCAATGAGAACAAAGACACAACATACCAGAATCTCTGGGACACATTTAAAGCAGTGTGTAGAGGGAAATTTATAACACTAAATGCCCACAAGAGAAAACAGGAAAGATCTAAAATTGACACCCTAACATTACAGTTAAAAGAACTAGAGAAGCAAGAGCAAACACATTCAAAAGCTAGCAGAAGGCAAGAAATAACTAAGATCAGAGCAGAACCGAAGGAAATAGAGAGACAAAAAACCCTTCAAAAAATCAAAAAATCCAGGAGGTGGTTTTTGGAAAAGATCAACAAAATTGATAGACTGCTAGCAAGACTAATAAAGAAGAAGAGAGAGAAGAATAAAATAGATGCAATAAAAAATGATAAAGGGGATATCACGACTGATCCCACAGAAATACAATCTACCATCAGAGAATACTACAAACACCTCTATGCAAATAAACTAGAAAATCTAGAAGAAATGGATAAATTCCTCGACAAATATACCCTCCCAAGACTAAACCAGGAAGAAGTTGAATCTCTAAATAGACCAATAACAGGCTCTGAAATTGTGGCAATAATCAATAGCTTACCAACCAACAAAAGAGTCCAGGACCTGATGGATTCACAGCCAAATTCTACCAGAGGTACAAGGAGGAGCTGGTACCATTCCTTCTGAAACTATTCCAATCAATAGAAAAAGAGGGAATCCTCCCTAACACATTTTATGAGGCCAGCATCATCCTGATACCAAAGCCGGGCAGAGGCACAACAAAAAAAGAGAATTTCAGACCAATATCCTTGATGAACATTGATGCAAAAATCCTCAATAAAATACTGGCAAACTGAATCCAGCAGCACATCAAAAAGCTTATCCACCATGATCAAGTGGGCTTCATCCCTGGGATGCAAGGTTGGTTCAACATACACAAATCAATAAATGTAGAACCAAAGACAAAAACCACATGATTATCTCAATAGATGCAGAAAAGGCCTTTGACAAAATCCAACAACGTTTCATGCTAAAAACTCTCAATAAATTAGGTATTGATGGGACATATCTCAAAATAATAAGAGCTATCTATGACAAACCCACAGCCAATATCATACTGAATGGACAAAAACTGGAAGCATTCCCTTTGAAAACTGGCACAAGACAGGGATGCCCTCTCTCACCACTCCTATTCAACATAGTGTTGGAAGTTCTGGCCAGGGCAATCAGGCAGAAGAAGGAAATAAAGCATATTCAATTAGGAAAAGAGGAAGTTAAACTGTCCCTGTTTGCAGATGACATGATTGTATATCTAGAAAACCCCATCGTCTCAGCCCAAAATCTCCTCAAGCTGATAAGCAACTTCAGCAAAGTCTCAGGATACAAAATCAATGTACAAAAATCACAAACATTCTTGTACGCCAATAACAGACAAACAGAGAGCCAAATCATGAGTGAACTCCCATTCACAATTGCTTCAAAGAGAATAAAATACATAGAAATCCAACTTACAAGGGACGTGAAGGACCTCTTCAAGGAGAACTACAAACCACTGCTCAAGGAAATAAAAGAGGATACAAACAAATGGAAGAACATTCCATGCTCATGGGTAGGAAGAGTCAATATCATGAAAATGGCCATACTGCCCAAGGTAATTTATAGATTCAATGCCATCCCCATCAAGCTACCAATGACTTTCTTCACAGAATTGGAAAAAACTACTTTAAAGTTCATATGGAACCAAAAAAGAGCCTGCATCAGCAAGTCAATCCTAAGCCAAAAGAACAAAGCTGGAGGCATCACGCTACCTGACTTCAAACTATACTACAAGGCCACAGTAACGAAAACGGCATGGTACTGGTACCAAAACAGAGATATAGATCAATGGAACAGAACAGAGCCCTCAGAAATAATGCCGCATATCTACAACTATCTGATCTTTGACAAACCTGACAAAAACAAGCAATGGGGAAAGCACTCCCTATTTAATAAATGGTGCTAGGAAAACTGGCTAGCCATATGTAGAAAGCTGAAACTGGATCCCTTCCTTAAACCTTATACAAAAATTAATTCAAGATGGATTAAAGACTTAAATGTTAGACCTAAAACCATAGAAACCCTAGAAGAAAACCTAGGCAATACCATTCAGGACATAGGCATGGGCAAGAACTTCATGTCTAAAACATCAAAAGCAATGACAACAAAAGTCAAAATTGACAAATGGGATCTACTTAAACTAAAGAGCTTCTGCACAGCAAAAGAAACTACCATCAGAGTGAACAGGCAACCTACAAAATGGGAGAAAATGTTCACAACCTACTCATCTGACAAAGGGCTAATATCCAGAATCTACAACGAACTCAAACAAATTTACAAGAAAAAAACAAACAACCCCATCAAAAAATGGGCAAAGGACATGAACAGATATGTCTCAAAAGAAGACATTTATGCAGCCAAAAAACACATGAAAAAATGCTCATCATCACTGGCCATCAGAGAAATGCAAATCAAAACCACAATGAGATACCATCTCACACCACTTAGAATGGCAATCATTCAAAAGTCAGGAAACAACAGATGCTGGAGAGGATGTGGAGAAATAGGAACACTTTTACACTATTGGTGGGACTGTAAACTAGTTCAACCATTGTGGAAGTCAGTGTGGCGATTCCTCAGGGATCTGGAACTAGAAATACCATTTGACCCAGCCATCCCATTACTTGGTATATACCCAAAGGACTATAAATCATGCTGCTGTAAAGACACATGCACACGTATGTTTATTGCAGCACTATTCACAATAGCAAAGACTTGGAACCAACCCAAATGTCCAACAACGATAGACTGGATTAAGAAAATGTGGCACATATACGCCATGGAATACTATGCAGCCATAAAAAATGATGAGTTCATGTCCTTTGTAGGGACATGGATGAAACTGGAAAACATCATTCTCAGTAAACTATCACAAGGACAAAAAACCAAACACCGCATGTTCTCACTCACAGGTGGGAATTGAACAGTGAGAACATATGGACACAGGAAGGGGAACATCACACTCCAGGGACTGTTGTGGGATGGGGGGAGGGGGGAGGGACAGCATTAGGAGATATACCTAATGCTAAATGACAAGTTAATGGGTGCAGGAAATCAACATGGCACATGGATACATATGTAACAAACCTGCACATTGTGCACATGTACCCTAAAATTTAAAGTATAATAATAATAATAATAAAAAGATGCATCATTAGGTTGTTTATTTGACGTTTTTTGTTATGTAGGTGCTTATCACTATAAACTTTCCTCTTAGTACTTCTTTTGCTGTAGGTGCTGAAAGAAAAGGATGTTAATGAGCAATAAGAAATCATCTGAAGGTGCAAAGCTTCCTGGAAATAGCAAGTACACATAAAAATACAGAATATTATAACATTGTACCTATGAAGTATAAACTACTCATAGCTTGAGTAAAAAGATTAAAGAATGATACACTGGTTTTATCCCATAGGTTTTGGTATGCTGTGTTTCCATCATCATTTATTTCAAGAAATTTTAAAATTTCCTTCTTAGTTTCTTCATTGACCCACTGGTCATTCAGGAGCACATTGTTTAAATTCCATGTGTTTGTACAGTTTCCAAAATTTGTCGTTATTGATTTTTAGTTTTATTCCATTGTGGTCAGAGAAGTTACTTGATATAATTTCAATTCAGACTTGTTTTGAGGCCTAAAAAATGGTCTATCCTTGAGAATGACTCATGTGCTTGGGAGAAGAATGTGTATTCTGTAGTCATTGGATAAAATATTCTATAAATATCTATTAGGTTTATTTGGTCTATAGTGCAGATTACATCCAAGTTTTCTTTGTTGATTTTCTGCCTGGAAGATCTGTCCAATCCTGAAAGTGGGGTATTGAAGTCTCCAGCTATTATTGTATTGTGGTCTCTCTCTCTCCTTAGCTCTAAAAATATTTGCCTTATATATCTGGGTACTTCAGTGTTAGGTACATAGATATTCAAAATTTTTATATCTTCTGGCTGAATTGACCCCTTTGTCATGATATTATGACCTTTTGTCACTTTTTAGAGTTGTTGTCTTGCGATCTATTTAGTCTGATGTAAGTATAGCTACTCTTGCTCTTTTTTAGTTTCCATTTGCATGGAATATCTTTTTCCAATCGTTTATTTTCAGTCTATGTGTGTCTTTATAGGTGAAGTGTGTTTCTTGTGGGCAACAGATCATTGGGTCTTTTTTTTGTTTTTTAAATCCATTCAGCCACTCTATGTCTTTTGATTGGAGAATGTAGTCCATTTACCTTCATTATTATTCCTGATAAGTAAGGACTTACTCCTGCCATTTTGTTATTTGTTTCCTGGTTGTTTTGTGGTCCTCTCATCCTTATTTCCTTCCTTTCTGTCTTGCTTTAAATGAAAGTGATGTTTTTCTCGTAGTGTGTTTTAATTTTTTTGCTTTTTATTTTTGTGCACCTGTTGTAGGTTTTTTGATCTGAGGTTACCATTAAGCTTATAAATGTCTTATAACCTATAAGTTTTAACTCATGATAACCTAACAGTGATTGCATAAACATATAAGCTAACAAAGAAGAAAAGATAAAACTAACAAAAATTCTACACTTTAACATTATCCCCCTGCTTTTTAACTTTTTGTTTCTAGTTGTATCTTACTCTACTGTCTATGTCTTGAAAAGTTGTTATACTTATTATTCTTGATTGGTTCATTCCTTAGTCTTTCTACTCAAGATAAGATTAGTTTATACTCCACAGGTACACTGTTATAATAGTCTGTGTCTTTCTGTGTACTTGCTATTACCAGTAAGCTTTGCACCTTTAGATGATTTCTTATTGCTCATTAACATTCTTTTCTTTCACATTGAGGAACTCTCTTTAGCATTTCTTGTAGAACAGGTCTGGTATAGATAAAAGTCCCTCAGCTTTTGTTTGGGAAATTCTCCTTCGTGTTTTAAGGATATTTTCAATGGATACACTATTCTAGAAAAAAGGTTTTTTACCTTTATCTCAGCAGTTTATTTTACTTTAAATATGTCATGCACTCTCTCCTGACCTGTAAGATTTCCACTGAAAAGTCTGCTGCCAGGCATATCGGAGCTCCATTGGATGTTATTTGTTTCTTTTTTCTTGCTTCTTTTAGGATCTTTGCTTTATGTTTAACATTTGTGGATTTATATTATTAATGTCTTGAGGTAGTCTTATTTGTGTTAAATCTGCTTGATGTTCTATAACCTTCTTGTACTTAAATATTGATATCTTCCTCTAGGTTTGGGAAGTTCTCCGATATTATTCTTTTGAATAAACTTTCTATCCCTAACTCTCCTTCTACATCCCCTTTAAGGCCAATAGCTCTTAGATTTGCCCTTTTGAGGCTATTTTCTAGATTCCGTAGGCATGTTTCATTCTTTTTTATTCTTTTTTCTTTTGTCTTCTCTGACTATATATTTTCAAATAGCCTGTCTTCAAGGCCACTAATTCTTTCTTCTGCTTGATCAATTCTGCTGGTAAGAGACTCTAATGCATTTTTCAGTATTGCAACTGCATTTTTCTATGCCAGAAATTCCACGATTGTTTTTAATTATTTCAATCTCTTTGTCAAATTTATCTGATAGGATTCTAAACTCCTTCTCTTTGTTATCTTGAATTTTGTTGAGTTTCCTCAAAACAGCTATTTTGAATTTTCCATCCGAAACAGCACATATCTCTGTCTCTCCAGGATTGTTCCCTAGTGCCTTATTTAATTTTGTCAGTGAGGTCATATTTTCCTGGATGGTCTTGATGCATTTGGATGTTTGTTGGTAACTGGGCATTGAAGAGGGAAGTATTTATTGTAGTCTTCAGTCTGGGCTTGTATGTACCCATCTTTCTTGGGAAGGCTTTCCAGGTATTTGAAGGGACTTGGGTGTTTTGATCTGGTTTTGATCACTGAAGCAGTATCTGCATTGGGGTCACCCCAAGCCTCTTACAGGCTCATAGAGCCTTGGTGGCCTTGGGTAAGATCTAGAAGAATTCTCTAGATTACCAGGCAGAGACTCTTCTTCTCTTCCCTTACTTTGTCCCAAACAAATGAGCCACCTGGAGCTTGACACAAGCACCCCTGTGGTCACCACCACTGGGACAGCATTGGGCCAAACCTAAAGCCTGCACAGTAATGAGTCTTGCCCAAGGCCTGCAGTATTCACTGTCTGGCTACCGCCTATGAGCCCTCCCCCTGCCCCTGGCCCTGGGTGGGTCCAGAGATGCTGTCCAGGAACAAGAGCCTAGAGAACTTTAGGAATCTACCTGGTCCTCTATTCTACTGTAGCTGAGCTGGCACCCAAGCCAGAAGACAAAATCTTTCCCAGTCTTACCTGCCCTTTCCAAAGTAGAAGAGCATCTCCTGGCCACCACTACCCCAGGCCAACGGTGAGTACTTCCTAGCTACTGTTAACATTCACTCAAGGCCCAAGCGCTCTTCAGTCAGCTTGTGGTGAATACTGTGAGGCCTGGGTCTCTCTTTTCAGGGAAGAGTTCCCCTCTGGTCCAGGACAGGTCCAGAAATGCCATCCAAGAACTAAAGCCTGGAATCAGCAACCTCAAGAGCCCACTTGGTGCTCTACTCCACTGTGGTTGAGCTGGTACCTAAGGTGCAAGACAAAGTCCCCTTGACTCTTCCCTCTCTTTTCCTTAAGCAGGAGTCTCTCTCTGTAGCCACCACAGCTTGGAATGTATTGGGTCACACCTGAAGCCATCATGTCTCTGAGTCACAACCAACTATTCAGGGTCCAAGGTCCCTTTAGTCAGCAGATGATGAATACTGCCAAGACTACGTCATTCCCTTTGAGGCAGAAGGTTTCCTCCTGGTCTATGGTATGTCTAGAAATGTTTGGAATCTAGTGCCTGAAATGGGGACCTAACTCATGACTCTGCCTGGCGCCTTATCCTTCTGTGGCTGAGCTTCTGTGTTTCATGACAAAGTCCTCTTTATACTTCCCTCTTCTCTGCTCAAGCATATGGAAGGAGTCTCTCCCAGAGCTGCGAGCTGCACTGCCTGGAGTTGGGGGAGGAGTAGCACAAGCACTCCCTTGGTTGCCCTGCCTTGTGTCTTACTAGGTTGCATGCCCACAAGACCACTGGCTCTGAGCCAGCAAAGCACCAGGACTTGCCCAGGAATTGCAGTATTTTTGGCCTAGAATGTCTTTCAGGTTTATCTAGTACCTCAGATCACTTTAGCCTGCAGTGACAAGGCTTGCCAGAACTCAAGATTCTGACTACTGAGATGAGTGATTCAACTCTGGGTAGGGCTGGTCTAAATGCTCCCTCCGCAGGCGCCAGCTGAGTTCTGCTCAGTGTTGCTTTTCACTGTGACAGAGTAGCACTGAGTTCCAATGCAAAGTCCCACAATCACTGTGCTCCTCCTACCCCAAGATCACAGATGTTCTCTCCGTGCCACACAGTTGCTGCCAGAGGATGGCGGAGGGTGGTGTTGGTAACTCAAGACGGTCTTTCTCACTCTCTTCAGTGCCTCTTTCAGTTATATGAAGTTAAAACCAGGTTCTATGATCACTTGCCTGATTTTTGGTTCTTATAAAGGTGTTTTTCTGTATGTGGATAGTTGTTCAATTTGGTATTCCTGCAGGGAGGATGATCAGTGAAGGCCATTCAGCCATTTTGTCCACCTCTCTCTCCAATAATTCTTTATATTAAATTTTCCCTGTTCCAATTACTCAGCAGTTTATTTTTTCAGATGGAACCATGACTGATACAATCCCAGGAGATAGACCTTTAAAGATGAGAATTGAGTGCTGCCATGCCCTTGAACTTAAGCACAGTGCTAAACTACTTGCCAAAGGGAAACAAGATGCTAGTAATTCATGCCACACAGTGACACCACAATTACTCAAGTTATCATCTGTTGATTGTGATGAAATGTTAACTGAAGCATAGCCTTGGAAGCCCAAGTGGCTGCAATCACGTGCACGTGATTGCTATTGACTGTTGCCATAACGGTGACTACCATATATTTGATGTGGGATGGATGATCCTGGGTATAATGCAGAATTTACAGAAGAAAATAATTAGCTAAGTTCCTTTAACTCACTCAAGTCATGGTTGGAGAATGAGAGACCTTCCATGACAACCCTAAATTAACCACTCATTTTTTTTTTTGTAGCATCAAAGCTGATACTGCTGAAAATCAAACACAAATTTAATTATATGAGTTGCTGAATTACAACAGTTGAATTCAGTCTTGAGAGGTTTTCCATGTGAAAGTTAAGGCTTAATTAAGAGTGACATCCTGGAATTTAGAATGGAGACAACTGGTTGACCCCAACGGAACTGACATTTTGATTCCTCAAGTTACTCTGTCTTTTGACAGTGGAGTGTGACTTCCATTGTTCTACAAAACCCTCCTTTGGGTTGAGCCAAAGTTGCCTTCACTGGGACTTTGCCTGATACATTCTGTCTCAGCTCTTTCCCTTGTTGCTCCAATCTCCCAACTGTCTGCCAGTTTACCCCAGGAACATTCCCTAATTTCATTTTTACATGAATCCTTAATTTGAATGTGATTCTAGGGAAACTAGGCCTAGATTACCACCTGTTTTGTGATTTAAATGACTCATTAAAGTATATCCTGGTCCAAAGATTGAAAAAAAAATCCCTCATTTGGGCGATGTTCCAAAGCCAGAGACCTCTGGATAAAAACAAAAACACTAATAACTGTACGGATGCCCGCATAAGCCACCTTCTTCTATAAACAGAGAGATACAGAAAAGAAAGAAAAAAATCAGACCTTGAAATCAATTATTCTTTATTCAAACACTATTAAAGACCCCAGCGGAAGTGTTAAGTCTCTGGTTGCAAATTTTTTTTCCTTAGGCATATCTAAAGGTGCAACAATTGTATTTACAGTTTGGAGATAATAAAAAAGAATGTCAATCAATGCTGTCAAGACAACAATGCTGTCAAAATGCAACAGGGTAATCAAGTTTAGTTAACTACTTTGTCAGGGGCTGCTTCTTTCCTGGCACAAATTGCTTACTCAGTTGGCACTGGGTAACTGTATCTGTTCCTAAGAATGTTAGCATTGTGAGCATTCAGTATCTTTTTAAGTAAATATATTAAATTGATATTCTATCTGAGTTCTTAGGAAATGTAGAGACCCAAATTATGTTTTACTGTGCAATGTCTGTATAATTTAAAATGTTTTGCTTTGAGAAATTAAAGCAAAATTCTTTTTTCTTTGAGAAATTTAAAAAATTGAATTATTGACAAATATTTGGAAGAAAGAAACTGCTTTGAGTCAGAAAGCCATTTCCAAAAGAGTTTAAGTCAATTCTTTGAAGTCACAAGATCTTTCAGAGGCTGCCCTCAGTACTTTATAGTCCACCCTTATGGCATAAGCAATGTTTTATATCTTTGGTCAATTAAATGGACTGGAAGCTTTTATGAAATTGTCAGGAATTCAAATATTGAGGCATAGCTAATAGCACTAAAAATTTCATCTTAATTTTTAAATCTATCTGTTACTGTCAATGCCTTCATTGTTAATTTCACCACTCAGTACAATAACATTCAAGAATAATTTTGCCTGATGTCTATTGAGAGGTTTAACATTTATAAGCAAATTTTTAAACCTATGTAATTTGGTTTACATTTTCTGTCCTTATAGGAAGCTACACAATTTAATGAAGATTATCTCCTTCCTACTAAACCACTTGATGAGTTTCCGAATGAAAGTCCCTATTTTATCAAAAAACATTAAGTGGAAATGACTTGCCCTAGGTAATGTGGGGAAGGCAGGTGGTCATGTAGAGAAGAAAAATCACAACCAACAGAAAACCAATTTTTTAAATAAGATTCAAGCTGAATTTAATTAATTTTTATCCAGCACTCATAAAATGCACTTGCAGATACACTTAATGGGACCCCAAATTATAAAAACTAAATATATTATAAATTACTTGACCAGAAAAATGGCCAAGAAGTTGCTAGCTTTTAAAATAGTCATATTATCCACTGGCAAAAACAGTGCCACCTGCACATTTTCTTTGAGTCTCTTCACTTTTCCATACAGCAACTCCTCATGCACAGCGCATAACCACAGTTACAGGTGTTCCTGCATGCTCAGAGGGGACTGCGTTATAAGAGAGGGGAGCAATGCCAAGGTAGCTTGCAATTCATGTAAAGTAGCATAATTTGGTTAACTGCATAGTTCTAAACAAATAGCATATTTAAAAACACATTTTTCCAAAATTTTCACCAAAGCAGCATATACCTTTTTCTACCAAAATTAATTGACAAAAGAATTATTTGCCCCTGGATAACTGATACAGACTTTAGAAGAAATAAAATAAGTTTCATCATGTACTAAACGCCTTTAAATTCAACAAATAAGCACATAAAATATAAATAAAATTTCACATGAAGTATCTCATAGGACTTTTAGATGTTTTGCGCTCTTGAAAAATAGGATATGGTTAAACTTTTTAATCCTTGACTTTGTCTCTTGCTCTTCTCCAATATAATATTATTATCCTGATATTTTATAACTATATAGATGGGAAGAGTGAACGTAAGTGATTTGCTAAAAGTCATATAACTAGTGATTGATTGTTCTGGATATTTACATTGCTCTACAAATCCATTCTTTACCCTTCTCTACCATGTTGTGCACCCAGGCAGCTGACCTCCTTGTCTCATATAAATGGATTTTCTTTGTCCTATGGTTTCCAGTTGGATTGAGTCAATGAGAGACAACAGGAGAAAAATGCAGGGCAGGAGAAGAGGAAGGTAATGGTGTTTATTCCCTGACTTCCTTCCTGCTCTGCCACAGGTTGACAGTAGCTGGTTTCCTCTACTGGAGTTCAGAAATAAAGTCCAGAAGTGAAAGCCTCAGCTTCCTGTCATGAAGCACTCAACTACAGTTACAGCTAGAACCACAGCTCTCTCTCATTCCTCATAACCATTCCTTTCCCTTGCCCCTTCATATCTAATAGTGGTAGTGGCTCTCCACTATCGCTAGCCCCAGGATACTTTATCATCTCTTACTAGTGTATTTTAACCACCCCTATATCTGCTAAGACCTTCATAGACCTAGATATTGAAACAGGATTTGAATCCAGGTTTAATGGCACTGATATTAAACCAGGTTCATTATTCACACACACAGCAAGCCAATCGGTGTGACAACCGATTTTGTAAAAGAGAAAAGAGTTTACTCACAAGGCTGCCAAGCCTGGAGACAGAAGAACAAATCACAAATCTGCCTCATTGAAAATAGGGCTTGTGGGGGGCAGGTACTTATGGAATAGAAAACGGGGTGGTCTAATGTCTTAGGAAAGGTGATTGGTGGATAGGAAAGGTAATCAGTGTCCTGTGCAAGCATAATTGAGCAACATGGCTTTTTATAGGATACATGTTCAGAAAAAGGCAGCACTAGCATGACCTGCGGGTAGAATTTTTGGCCCTCTCATGTCAAAAGATGTCTCTTCAGGCACCTGTGCAAGCCCAGTTGGAGGGTCAGTATTCTCAACTGGCTTGAACTGGACAAGAGCTGCCCTCTAGTTCCTGAAAAACAATTTTAAGCACTCATTACTATAGTGACCCACAGTCAGAGATACTGTCTGTAAAGAAGCTAGTGGAAGTTTAGTTATTGTTTGGCTGCGTGACTTGCACCTAGACCACTTAGAAGTAAGCAGTTAAAAGCAAGCAACGCAGGTTAAGTTTGGTGGGCTTAATCAGGTTATTCCTTGGTTTTAGCACTAATATCAGTGTTCTTTCTATTGACCACACTATACCCACATGCACTGCTTTCACATCCTTTATATTTATATGTCTGCCTTTATTGACAATAACAGTTTAAAATACTTCGGTAGCAGTTATATATTATCTTCAACTGTTTCTATTTACTTGCATATGTGAATCTCATTCCCCAGCTACATTATATGCTACATGATTATGTCTTTTAAATGAATTCCCTATTATCCCCCAATGTGCCTAGCACTATCAAGAATACAAAGGACATAATTTTAAAAAAATACTCATTGACAGTTTCACATCTGCACGGTGATGTGAGCAGACCATAGACCCATTTCCCAGTGAAACAACCATAACTGGCAAAAATTACATTTTAAAAAGACAACCATATAAAGTATTTGAAAATTTTTCTAAGGGCATGCAGCAACATTTGTTCAAGAGAAATCTTTTTGAAAATCTATTAAATCTCAGTATGAACAGTAAGAGGCTGAGGCACTTGAACCATGACTTACTCCATCCCTCCTGTATGCCAGTTCAGCTTGACTGAAGCTCATTTCTGCATAACTACAGCTAAAAAGACAAAGCTTCTTTCTCCCTCAGTTCCCAATCAAGGGATGCAGTATCTCACCAGGAGGAGCAGCCCATCAGCATTTCTTATCACCTCCAACACCAAGTTGCAAAGGCTAAATTCCTGGCAAGTGCAGTTGAGAAGTCAGGGACTCTCTTTCTCCACCCAGCCCCAACTTACACTCTCAGTCACAGGGATGGCATGTCAAGAATACTGGGTCTCTGACTTGGTCTCTCTCTTGAGGTCTCTCTCCTCAGCCCTGCTCATTTGTAGGCCAAAGGGCAAGCAAAGAATACCAGAAGCTATGGCTCTGACGAGCACCCTACTCACAACACATGGTGTCACTCCAAGAGAAGTAGACCACTGTCCCTACCCCCAGCCCTGGAGCAGTAGCTCAGAGACTTTTCTCAGGAACAGAGGTAGTCCACAAGAAAAGAGAACTCCAGTGCTGTTCCCAAAATAACTGTCTTTATTTGAAGAAAACTGCGGGAAAGTTCAAGCCTAAGAATGCTCTCAAAAACAATTGGTAATTTTGGCAGTAAACAATTAAAAGAAGACTTGTAGCTCTATGAGAGCTCAACTGTAGGCCAGCTAATTTATCAGACAGAACCAGAGAAAGAGACAGCCAAAAAGAGATACCAGGCGGACATAACAAGCCTCAAAGATTGGCCTCAAAAACTACCCCTATCCAGATTTAATTGGATGAGACTGTGGAGCAATTTATGCCTGGAACACTCCAGGGCATTGTCTAAAACAATAGGGATATCAGCCATCAATTAGTTGAGTTTAAGAGCTGGGTATACCACTAGAGGCAGACAGATTAACAGAGAAATCAGAAAAAGAGACAAAGACTCCCCTGATTTAACCAAAGAAAACACTGTCATCTAGGATGACCATGCTCATGCCCAAAGATGTGCCTCTCTGAAGGGCAACATTGGAAGCTTCACACTACATGGGAAATAGATGCAACTGAAAGAGTCTAGCCAAGTCACAAAACAAAAAGGCAAACAACAAAAACAACCCTGAAACAGGGAAGGAAATCAAAATTTAGAGTTGTTACATGTTACTTCAAATGTCCAGTTTAAAAAAAAAAAAAACTTGCAAAAACAACAACAAAAAAGGAAAATGTAGCTTACAAACAGGAAAAAGGAAGACAATAAGAATTGCCTGTGAGGGTCACCAGATGTCAGATTTTAAAGATTTCAAAGTTGGCCGGGCGCGGTGGCTCAAGCTTCTAATCCCAGCACTTTGGGAGGCCGAGGCGGGCGAATCACGAGGTCAGGAGATCGAGACCATGGTGAAACTCCATCTCTACTAAAAATACAAAAAATTAGCCAGGCGTCGTGGTGGGCCCCTGTAGTCCCAGCTACTCGGAGAGGCTGAGGCAGGAGAATGGCGTGAACCCAGGAGGCAGAGCTTGCAGTGAGCCGAGATTGCGCCACTGCACTCCAGCCTGGGCGACAGAGCGAGACTCCGTCTCAAAAAAAAAAAAAAAAGATTTCAAAGCAAAATATATATATATATTTTATATATTTCAAATATATTCAAAGAACTAAAGGAAACTTGTGCTTAAAGAAGTAATGGCTAGATATTCTTATCAAATACAGAATATCAATAAAAAGGTAGAAATGATTTTTTAAATAACCAAATGAAAATTCTAGATTGAAAAAATACACTAGTTGAAATGAAAAAATTACCAGAGGCTCAACAGCAGATTTGAACTGACAGAAGAAAGAATCAGCAAATTCGAAGATAGATCAATAGAGATAATGCATTCCAAAGAAAGTGGAGAGAAGAAAGAGCAAAGACAAATTAATAGAGCTACAGAAAAATGTAGAGCACTATTAAGCACACAAACACACATAATAATAGAGGATAATAGCGAGAAAGGAGAGAAAAATAGAAGAAATCATGGCTGAAGACCCTAAACTTTATAGAACACATTTATCTATACATACAAGAAGATTAACAAACTCAAAGTAAGATAATCACAAAGAGATCCATACCAAGACACATTATGGTAAAAATACTGAAAGACAATGACAAAGAGAATATTTTGAGAGCTACAAGAGGAAAATGACCCATCACATTCAAGACAACTCCAAGAAGACTGACTTACCATCAGAAGCAGTGGAGGCAGAAGCAGTGGAATAACATATTCAAAGAGCTCAAAGAAAAAAATAACACCAAAATCTTATATCCAGCAAAAGTATGTTTCAAAGATGAAGGTGACTTTTGAAGATTTCGTGTAGAGGTAATGAAAATGTTCTAAAAAAAGATTGTGGTGAGAATTGCATAACTCTATGAATTTTCAAAAAAAATACCTCATATACACTCCATGGGTATATGTATATGTGTGTGTATATATATATATATATATATAGAGAGAGAGAGAGAGAGAGAGAGAGCGCAAAATATTTTTATAATAGTTTTATTAGGAAAACTTCATATCATATATATAATTTCATACTATATATACTAAAATTTCATACTATATGTATGTATACACACATATGTATATAGTATATACAGTAAATTATTCATACTGTATACTATATGTAAATCATTCACACTATGTATACTATTTATACTAGTGTACTATTCATACTATATTTAGTACAGTATGAATAGTTACTATATAGAGTATGAATAATTTGTATATAGTATATAGTATGAATATACAGTATAATAATTTCATTTTATATATATATATATATACACACAGAGAGAGAGTGTGTGCATGAAATTATCTTAATAAAGCCATTATAAAAATATTTAATGATTTACTGGCCTGGGATACCTGAGTGTGCCTATGATGCAGTCTTCATATAAAGACCTCTCTACAATATAACTGAGAAGTTTCAATTCCATTATGGTGGCAAAAGACCACAACCATCCATCCCTTCTGATGATAACAACTAAAAATTCTGGACAAAATTATAAACAAATAACTACTGGAGAGTTCAAAAAGTAAACAAAAATAAGTGAATTGTGGGGAGGAATCGAAAATTGTGGCAGCATCCATCTTGAGTTTCTCATTTTTGTTTTTCTCTCAAAACGTTGTCCTGGGGAGAGGGCTCATGTTGTAAAGGAGCACAGTGAAAATGGTGGCAGCAGCCTGGGTGGCTAACACCCTGGGAGGAAACTCTACCTTTGGGCCACAAGAACCAGGAAAACGGGACTTTGAAGGCCAGATAACAGGGAGAAAAATTCCAAAATGGATAGCCAGAGTAAAGGACCCATAACACTGCACATGCACTCATGTGCATGTGTGTCTTTGTCTGTATCTTCAACTATCCATGCATGGGACAGATCCAAACCAGTAAATCAACAGTCTGAAAAACTGAGCTGAGATTTGAACCACCTGCAGTTTTCAGCCTAACCCTAGAAAACCTAATAAAAAACAAATCCAAAAGATATAAACCAAGAGCCCTATATGAATTTAAAATGTAATACTAAAAATTATTAAGATACTATGGAAAAAGCAGCATAGGAGGAGCCTTAGAGGAACAAAAAACTGAGGGAACAAAAAGAACACAAACAATAAAATGGTACGGTTGATTCAAAGCATATCAATTATTACATTCAATGTTTATGGTCTAAACGCCCCAAAATAATAGAGAGGGATTGATAAAGTAGATTTAAAAATCAAGAACTTAGTATCTGTTGCTTACAAGACTCAGTCTTTACATATTATTAGTAGAGCATAAATTGATTTTGTAAAGAATAGTAAAAACATGGTTAGCATAAGAAAATTAAAATGGCTATTTTAATGTATGATAGACTTCAAGACAAAGAGTGTTTCCAGGTATATAAACATCTCATAACAATAGAAGTTACACTTTATCAGGAAGACATCAAAATTATTGATGTGAATTTCCCTAATAACAGAATCTTGAAATAATATAAGGCAAAAATTGGCAGAATTAAAGAAAGAAATAGATAGAGGCTGAGAGAACTGGTAGAGAAGCATAACTAGGGGAGACAACAGTTTCAAGTGTAAGAGATAGTATGGTCTGGCTACAGAAATAATATGACAGATGATGAAATGTGAGTGAAAAAAATTGTAAATACTAAGTGGCAGATTAGAGCCAAGATGGTCAACTAGACACAGCCAGGAGGAACATCTCCTACCAAGAGATTGGGACATTGGGAAGACTAGCACACTCAGAGCAGATCTTTGGAGGGAAGGTATTAAGGGTGAACAGAGGGAGGAAACAGACACTGGGCTGAAGAGGAAGGAAGCTGGGAGCTCTGCACAGGGCTGCTGAGCACCAGGACTTGCTGTATCTTCCAGTGACTCCCCAGTGACTCCTGCGGAAGGGATGAGTTGAACAGACAAGGAGTGGCTTGCTTTCCTCCCAGACCTCTGGAATCTTAGCTGCAGGAGACCCCACAACCCCCACAGACACTTGAGCTGGCAGGAAGAGCTGCTCAAAGAAGTGGTAGGAGCAGGAATCCAGCCTGTGAGGAGCCCAGAGGGTTTGGTGTGGGAACTTCCACACTGGAGCACAGCCAGGGATGCCTATCCCTCAAGGTTTGCTATGCTCCTCTAGGTGGTTTTACCCTTTGGGTGACCATTGGACCTGGATAGACAAAGCAGGGCAATCTTGCCCATGGGACAGGGCCAGTTCAATCTGACCACCCCTCTGTCTGCTGGCCGTTCCTGGGGCCCCAGCCTGGCCATGCCCACTTGCAGTGCAGCCTCAGATGCCCAGCCAGGGTGCTTCCCAGGAGCCCTCATTATAGCTCCTTCACCAGCAGACTACTCCTAATTATTGGAGAGTTCCAGAAAATCAGCCCCTGCCAACGTGCACCAATCTACCTGCAGCCTCTTCCCACTACAGCCTCCAACTCTGCCAACATGCACTCACCCACGGCTGCCCCCCACTACTTTGCTGGTATGAGCACATTGGTGAACTCTGCCTCACCTCTCCCACTGGTGCATATTATGTGCGTACACCCAGCCACCCTCCCTACTGCTGGCACAAGCGTACTCTGCCACCCCACCCCTATTGGCACCTCACCCCCACTGATACACAGGCAGCCCACTGCACCACTGCTGCATGTGCAAGTGTATGCACAGATGCTGGCACTCCACATCCTTCCCCAGCTGTCACACAGGCATCCCACCATACCGTGGCAGCTACTGACGTGGATCCCACTCCCACCACCCCAACGAAGCACTTTGGCTAGCACCCCTCATCAAATTGCTGTTTTTAGTGGACCAAGACCACCTGGGTCCCTAGTACAGCAGGTTCCTAACCTTGAAGAGCCAGAGAAAAAAGCAGGGGACCTGGTACCAGTGCCCCAGAGTAAGAGTATGCAGCAAGGCAGTGCTGAGCTAAGACTTGTTCCCCTGAAATCTTCCAGAAATGAAGCCAGTTGACTGAGCCCACCTTACACCACTATCAAACTCCCAAGGGCATCAAAGAAGATAAAAAGCAAAATACCCCATCCAAACGACAAGTAACATTTAAGATTAAAGGAACATTAATACAGATGAGAAAGAACCAAGAATTCTGGCAACTCAAAAAGTCAGTTTCTTCTTACCTCCAAATTAGATAATGGTTACCTCCCCACTAGTTCCCCAACAATGGTTCTTAGCCAGACTGAAATAACAGACATAGAATTCAGAATATGGACAGGAACAAAGATCATTGATACTCAGGAGAAAGTCTAAATCCAATCCAAAGAATCTAAGGAATACAATAAAATGATATAGGAGCTAAAAGACAAAACTGCCATTTTAAGAAAGAACTAAACTGATAAGATAGAGCTGAAAAACTCACTACCGGCATTTATAATACAATTGCAAGTATTTGAGACGGAGTCTTGCTCTGTCGCCCAGGCTGGACTGCAGTGGCACAACCTCGGCTCACTGCAAGCTCCGCCTTCCCAGGTTCACACCATTCTCCTGCCTCGTATTTTTAGTAGAGACAGGGTTTCACCGTGTTAGCCAGGATGGTCTCGATCTCCTGACCTCGTGATCTGCCCGTCTCGGCCTCCCAAAGTGCTGGGATTACAGGTGTGAGCCACCGCACCCGGCCAATTGCAAGTATTAACAGCCAAATAGACCAAGCTGAGGAAAGAATCTCAGAGCCCAAAGACTGATTCTTCAAATTAACTCAGTCAGACAAAAATGAAGAAAAAATAATTCAAAAGAATAAACAAAACCTCTGAGAAATATGGGATTATGTAAGGAGACCAATTCTATGACCCATTGGTGTCCCTGAAAGAGAGGAAGAAAGCAAGCAACTTGGAAAACATATTCAAGGGTATTGTCTATGAAGATTTCCCCAACCTCACTGGAGAGGCCAACATTCAAATTCAAGAAATGCCGAGAACCCTGTGAGATACTATACAAGACGAACATCCCCAAGACACACAGTCATCAGATTCTCCAAGATCAAAATGAAAGAAAAAATATTAAAGGCAGCTAGAGAGAGGGGCAGGTCACCAACACAGGGAACCCCATCAAGCTAATGGCAGATCTTTCAGCAGAAACCCTACAAGCCAGAAGAGATTGGGGATGTATATTCAACATTCTTAAAGGAAGGAAATTCTAACTGAAATTTCATATCCAGCCAAATTAAGCTTCACAAGTGAAGGAGAAATAAGATCACTTTCAGACAAGCAAATGCTAAGGGAATTCATCAGCACCAGACCAGCCTTACAAGACAGCCCTAAGTCAGTGCTAAATACCATAACAAAAGACCATCATGGCCACCACAAAAACACACTTAAGTACAAAGACCATTGACACTATAAAGCAACTACAAAATGAAGTCTGCATAATAATCAGCTAACAGCATGATGACAGGATCAAATTCACACATATTAACTTTGACTGTAAATTGGCGAATTGCTTCAATTAAAAGGCACAGAGTGGCAAGTTGGATAAAGAAGAAAGACCCAACTGTATACTGTGTTCAAGAGACCCATCTCACATATAATGACACCCACTGGCCCAAAGTTAAGGGATACAGAAAAATCTGAACACTTGACCAAATGGACCTTACAGACATCTACAGAACTCTCCAGTGAAAAATAATAGAATCTTCATTCTTCTCATCTGCACATGGCACATACTCTAAAATCGACCATGCAATTGGCCATAAAACAATCCTTAACAAAGTCAAACAAATCATGCGAACCACACTCTTGGACCACAGCACAATAAAAATAGAAATCAATACTAAGATCACTCAAAACCATACAACTACATGGAAATTACACAACCTGTTCCTGAATGACTTTTGGGTAAACAATAAAATTAAGGTAGAAATCAAGAAATTCTTTGAAACTAATGAGAATAAAGATGCAACATACCAGAATCTCTGAGACAAAGCTAAAACAGTGTTAAGAGGAAAAATTATAGGGCTAAATGCCCATATCAAAAAGTTCGAAAGATCTCAAATTAACAACCTAACATCACACCTAGAGGAACTAGTAAAACAAAAACGAATCAACCTCAAGACTTGCAAAAGACAAGAAATAACTGAAATCAGTTAAACTGAATGAAATTGACATGCAAAAAAACTATCCAAAAGATTAATGAATCCAGGAAGTGTTTGTTTGAAAGTATGGACAGGCCACTATCTAAACCAATAAAGAAAAAAAGAGAGAAGATCCAAATAAACTCAATCAGAAATGACAAAGGGGACATTACCACTGACCCCAAAGAAATACAAAAAGCCCTTAGAGACTATTACAAACACCTCTATACACACAAGCAAGGAAACCTACAAGAAACTGACATTCTGTAAACATACAACCTCCCAAGATTGAACCAAGAAGAAACTGAAGCCATGAAAACGCCAATAACAAGATCCAAAATTAAATCAGTAATAAAAAGCCTACCAACCAGAAAAAGCCCAGGACCAGATGAATTCACTACCAAATTCTGCCAGATCTGTGAAGAGCTGGTACCATTAGTAATGAAGCTATTCCAAAAAACTGAAGAGGACAAACTCCTCCCTAACTTATTCTATGAGGCCAGCATCATCCTGATACCAAAACCTGGCAGAGACACAACAAAAAAAATAAAACTTTAGGCCAATATCCTTGACTAATATATGTGAAAATCATCAACAAAATACTAGCAAACTGAATCCAGCAGCAAAACACAAAGCTAATCCATGATGATCAAGTAGGCTTTATTCCTGGGATGCAAGGTTGGTTAAACATATGCAAATCAATAAATGTGATGTATCACATAAACAGAACTAAAAATAAAATCCATATGATCATCTAAATAGATGCAGAGAAGGCTTTTGATAAAATTCAACATCACTTCATTAAAACATTCAATAACCTAGGCATTGAAGGAGCATACCTCAAAATAACAAGAGCCATCTATAACAAACCAACAGCCAACATCATATTCAACAGGCAAAGACTGGAAGCATTCCACTAGAGAACCAGAACAAGACAAGGATGCCCACTCACTCCACCCATATTCAACATAGTACTGGAAGTCCTCATCAGAGCAATCAGGCAAGAGAAAGAAATAAAAGGCATTCGAATAGGACGAGAGAAACTCAAACTATCTCTGTTCACAGATGGTATGATTTCATACTTAGAAAACACCATAGTCTCTGACCCAAAACTCCTATATCTGATAAACAACTTTAGCAAAGTTTCAGGATACAAAATAAATACACAAAAATCAGTAGCATTCCTGTACATCAACAACATCCAAGCTGAGAGCCAAATCAAGAATGCTATCCCATTCACGATAGCTCTAAAAAAAATGAAACACCTAGGAATACAGCTAATAAAGGAGGTAAAATATTTTTACAACAAGAATTATAAAACATTGCTGATAGAGAAGAGATGATACAAACAAATGGAAAAACACTCCATGCTCATGGATTAGAAGACAACATTGCTAAAATGACCATACTGACCAAAGCAATTTACAGATTCATTGCTATTTCTATCAAACTACTAATGACATTCTTCACAGAATTAGAAAAACACTTCCAAAATTCATATGGAACCAAAAAAGAGCCTAAGTAGCCAATGTAATCCTAAGCAAAAAGAACAAAGGCATCACTTTATCTTACTTCAAACTATACTACAAGGCTACAGTACCCAAAACAGCATGGCACTGGTACAAAAACAGATACATAGACCAATGGAACAGAATACAGAGTCCAGAATTAAAGCCACACACCTACAACCATCTGAACATACACAAAGTTGAAAAAAACAAGCAAGGGGGAAGGACTACCTACTCAATAAATGATGCTGGGATAACTGGCTAGCCATGCACAGAAGATTGAAACTGGACCCTTTTCCCTACACCATATACAAAAATCAACTCAAGATGAATTAGGCTTAAATATGAAACCTAAAACTATAAAAACCCTGGAAGATAACCTAGGAAATACCATCTGGACATAGATCCTGGCAAAGATTTCATGACAAAGATGCCAAACGCAATTGCAACAGAAACAGAAATTGGCAAATGGGACCTAATTAAACTAAAGAGCTTATGCACAGCAAAAGAAACTATCAAATAGTAAACAGATTACCTACAGAATGGGAGAAAATATCTGCAAAGTATGCATCTGACAAGAGTTTAATATCAAGAATTTATAAGCAACATAAACAAATTAATAAGCAAGAATAAACAACCCCATTGAAAAGTGGGCAAAGTACATGAACAGGCATTTTTCAAAGGAAGACATACATGCAGCCAACAAGCATTATGAAAATATGCTCAACATCACCAATCATTAGAGAAATACAAATCAAAACCACAATGAGACACTATCTCACACTAGTCAGAATGGCTATTATTAAAAAGTCAAAAAACAACAAATGCTAGTGAGGTTGTAAAGAAAAATGAATGTTCATACAATTCTGATGAAAGTGTAAATTAGTTCAACCATTGTGGAAAGCAGTTTGGCTATTTCTCCAAAAACTGAGAAGAGAACTACCATTCAACACAGTAATCCCATTATTGGGTATATATCCAAAGGAATATAAATCATTCTATCATAAAGACACATGCACATGTATCATCATCACAGCACTCGTCACAATATCAAAGACATGGAAATCAATCTAAATTCCCATCAATGGTAGACTGGATAAAGAAATTGTGGTACATATGCACTATGGAATACTATGCAGCCATAAAAAAGAATGAGATCATGTCCTTTGCAGCAGCATGGTTGGAGTTAGAGGCCCTTATCCTAAACGAACTAAACACAGGAAAAGAAAACCAAATACTGTATGTTCTCACTTATAAGTGAGAGCTAAACATTGAGTACCCATGGGAACAAAGAAGGGAAGAATAGATACTGGGGCCTACTTGAGGATGCAGTGGGGGAGGAGGATAAGGATTGAAAAACTAACTATAGAGTACTCATGCTTATTACCTGGGTTTTTAAATAATCTGTACACCAAGCCTCTGTGACTTGCAATTTACCTACATAACAAACCTGCACATACATTCTTGAAACTTAAATAAAAGTTAAAAAATAAAAGAATAGGCCAGGCATGATGGCTCATGCCTGTAACCCCAGCACTTTGGGAGGCCGAGGCGGATGAATCACCTGAGGTCAGGAGTTTGAGACCAGCCTGACCAACATGGCAAAACCCCATCTCTACTAAAAATACAAAAATTATAGGGCATGGTGGGCACCTATAATCCCAGCTATTCGGGAGGCTGAGGCAGGAGAACCACTTGAACCAGGGAGGTGGAGATTGCAGTAAGCCAAGATCACACCACTGCACTCCAGTCTGGGTGACAGAGCGAGACTCTGCCTCAAATAAATAAATAAATAAATAAATAAATAAATAAACAGAAAATTTTAAAGTTACAGTAGTTGATTCTGCCATCCATTTCTCCATAATTGATTCAAGAATTAGTTAGAAAAAAAGCATTAAAGACCTAGAAAGTGTGACCAGCATAATTCATCACCATTATATAATTGACAATTATAAAACACTAACTCCAATTATTGCAAAATGCATATTCTTTTCAAGTGTAACTGGTTCATTTATCAGGTCAGATCATATTAATGCATAAAACAATTTAAAAGGATCAAAATCACACAGAATATTCTATGATTAACATGGTATTAAATTAGAAATCAATATTACTGTGATATAGGAAAATCCTAAGTATCTGGAAATTAAATAGCATACTTCTACATAACTAATGAGTAATGAAATCACTAGAGAAATGAGAAAACATCTAGAACTTTAATGACAATTAAAACATCAAAATTAGTGAGGTTAGCTAAAGCAGTGCTTAGAGATAAACTTATGACTTTAAATGCTTATATTAGAAAAAAAGAAATATAAAAAGTCAATCAGCTAAGTATCCACCTTAAATAGCTGGAAAATGTAGAGTAGGTAAATTGAAGGTAAGTAAAAGGAAGGAAAGAATAAAGAAAATAATAGAAATTAATAAAATAAAAAACGCAGACAATAGAAAAAATTAACAAAGCCCAAAGCTGGTATTTTGAGAGGAAAAACAAAATTGACAACCCCCTAGCTAGACTAATAAAAAAAAATTAGAGGGAGAACACAAATCACAAATACCAAGAATGAAAAGTATTTTATCATGGCAGATCCTACACATGTTAAAAAAGTAACTCCATCAACAAACCAATAAATTTGACAATTTACCTGAAAAAGACAATTTTTTCTAAAACATACTACTCACAAAATTGATACATGAAGAAGCAGAAAATCTGAATATAATTATTAGAGAAATTAAACTTGGTATCAAAAACATTCCTCACAAAAAAAAAAAAAAAAACCCTGGAAGACCAGATAATTTTACTGGTGAATTCTACTGAACATTCAAGAAAGACATAATACCAGCCTTACATAAAATCTTTCAGATATTGGGATCCACTGCCCAGCAGAAGAGGGACACCTCCCCAACAAAATTATATGAGGTTAGTGTAATCCTAACACCAACGCCAGACCAAGACATTACAAATACCTCTCATGAATATAGATGCAAATGCCCTTGACAAAATATTAGTTAAATTCAACCCTGTATGAAAACAATAATAAATCATTATGAAGTAAGTTTTATTCTCAGAGTACAAAGTTGGTTTAAGGATCAAAATTCAGTGGATATAATGAATTAAATTTACAGCATAAAGAAAAAACACATGACCATTTTAATAGTTGCTATCTAGAATTAGACAGACTCAAGGTTAAGGGTGCAATACTCTGAAACGCCACAACTGCTTAAGACTTCTAACATGAACTGCAATGAATCTTGCAAACTGCAAAGCCTGAGAGAATACTCCCTGAAAAACTGCCCTCACGTCGGGCCCCAGCAACAAGTTCAGGGGTCCTCAGGGCTGCTCTCACTTCTGACCATCTGGCTAGAAATGTGGGGTCCCCACAGACTCCCTCTGGTTCTATAATTCACTATAATGACTCACAGAACTCAATAGAGCACTATGCCATTACAAGCCTTTATTACAGTGAAAGGATACAAATTAGAACTAGCCAAAGGAAGAAATGCATGGGACAAAGTCTCAAAGAGGTCCAGATGTAAAACTTTCATCATCCTCAGGGACACATTACTCTCAGCATCCATGTGTAGCAATACACTTGGAGTATTACCAACGTAGGAAACTCACATGAACTTTGGTGTCCAGAGTTTTCACTGGGGTTTTATTACATACATATGATTGAATGAATCATTGCCCATGTGGTTGAACACAATCTCCATGTCCCCTTTGTTTCTCAGAGATTAGGCTGATAAAACATAGCTTGAAACCCTGATCTTCTTAATCACATGGCTGGTCTTTCTGAAGAGGTCATCCCTCACTCTAAGTCACCTTGTTAGCAAAAACTATCATATATGGCCCAAGGAGCCCACTATCAATAACAAAGTAAGACACTTCTATCACTTAGAAAACTCTATGCTTTTAGAGGTAACCTTGCAGAGGCCAGAACAATAGCCAGACCTCTCTTTAGATGAGTAAAAATTTCTTACTAAATAGATGCATAAAAAGCATTTGACAAAATTCAACACTCATTCATGATACGAAAAAAAATCTTTCAGTAAACTTGGATTATAGGGAATTTTCAAGTTTCTAAACGACCTCAACAAAAAACCTGCATCCAATGTCATACTTTATAGTGAAACACAAATTATTTCCCTCATGAGATTGAGAACAAGACAAGGATACCTGCTTTCATTACTTCTATTCCACATTGTGCTGGAGGCACTAGTCATTGCAATTAGGCAAGAAAAAGAAATAAAGATGTGGAAGGAGGACATGAAATTTTACCTATTTGGAAATTATGTGATTCTTTGTAAGGAAAATACCAGGAATCTACCAAACAACCGGGCAAATAATTTGAACAGGTATTTAATAGAAGAAAGTTTGCAAATGGCCAATAAGCACCTGAAAAGATAGTTAACATCACTAGTAAGCAGGGAAAAACAAATTAAAATCACATTAAAATAGCACTGAATACCCATTACATTGGCTAAAATTAAGAAGCTGGACCACACCAAGTGTTAGTGAGGTTATGAAAAAACTGGAACTCTCATACATTGCTGATAAGAAAGTAAAATTATACAACTACTTTGGAAAATGATTTGTCAATTTTGTAAAATGTTAAATATGTGCCTACTAAGGTATTTACCCTAGAGAAACAAAACACAGGTCCACACAAAGACATGTACACAAATGTTCATGGTAGCTCTATTTTCAGCAGCCCAAAACTAGAAGCAATACAACGGTCCATCAACAGGCAAATGTATAAACAAACTATGGTATATCCATGCAATGGAATACTACTAAGCAATTAAAAATATAGTAACTATTGATACTCACAATAATGTGAATGAAACTCAAAATCATTGTTCTCAGTTAAATAAATTGGGCAAAAAGCGGTAAAAGGAATCACACATCCCATATGATTTAATTTATATAAAAATCTAATAATGCAAACTTATCTATATTGACAGAAATTTAAAATATGTCACTTGATTATCTCTATAGATGCAGAAAAGGCCTTTGATAAAATTCAACAGCCCTTCATGCTAAAAACATTCAATAAACTAGGTATCGATGGAACATATCTCAAAATAACAAGAGCTATTTATGACAAACCCACAGCTGCTATCATACAGAATGGGAAAAAGCTGGAAGCATTCCCTTTGAAAACCAACACAAGGATGCCCTCCCTCACCACTCCTATTCAACATAGTACTGGAAGTTCTGGCCAGGGCAATCAGGCAAGAGAAAGAAATAAAGGGTATTCAAATAGGAAGAGAGGAAGTCAAATGTTCTCTATTTGCAGATGACATAATTGTATATTTAGAAAACCCCATTGTCTCAGCCCAAAAACTCCTTAAGCTGAGAAGCAACTGCAGCCAAGTCTCAGGATACAAAATCAATGTGCAAAAATCACAAGCATTCCTATACACCAATAATAGACAAACAGCCAAATCATAAGTGAACTCCCATTCACAATTGCTACAAAGAGAATAAAATACGTAGAATCCAACTTACAAGGGATGTGAAGGACCTCTTCAAGGAGAACTACAAACCACTGCTCGACAAAATAAGATAGGACACAAGCAAATGGAAAAACATTCCATGCTCATGGATAGGAAAAATCAATATCGTGAAAATGGCCATACTGCCCAAACTAATTTACAGATTCAATGCTATTCCCATCAAGGTAGCAATGACTTTCTTCACTGAATTAGATAAAACTACTTTAAATTTCATACAGAACCTAAAAAGAGCCCATATAGCCAAGAAAATCCTAAGCAAAAAGAACAAAGCTGGAGGTATCATACTACCTAACTATGAACTATACTACAAGGCTACAGTAATCAAAAAAGCATGGTACTGGTACCAAAACAGATATATAGACCAATGGGAAGAGAGGCCTCAGATATAACACCACACACCTACAACTATCTGATCTTTGACCAATCTGACAAAAACAAGCAATGGGGAAAGGATTCCCTATTTGATAAATGGTGTTGGGAAAAATGGCTAGCCATATGCAGAAAACTGAAACTGGATCCCTTCCTTACACTTTATACAAAAATTAACTCAAGATGGATGAAAGACTTAAACGTAAGACCTAAAACCATAAAAACCCCTAGAAGAAAACCTAGGCAATACCATTCAGGACATAGGCATGGGCAAAGACTTCATGACTAAAACACCAAAGCAATGGCAACAAAAGCCAAAATTGACAAATGGGATCTAATTAAACTAAAGAGCCTCTGCACAGCAAAAGAAACTATCATCAGGTGAACAGGCAACCTACAGAATGGGAGAAGATTTTTGCAATCTATCCACCTGGCAAAGGGCTAATATCCAGAATCTACAAGGAACTTAACAAATTTACAAGAAAAAAACCATCCCACCAAAAAGTGGGTGAAGGATATGACCAGACGCTTCTCAAAAGAAGACATTTATGTGGCCAACAAACATGAAAAAAAGCTCATCACCATTTGTAGTTAGGGAAATGCAAATCAAAACCACAATGAGATACCATCTCACACCAGTTAGAATGGCAATCATTAAAAAGTCAAAAAACAGATGCTGCAGAGGATGTGGAGAAACAGGAACACTTTCACACTGTTGGTGGGAGTGTAAATTAGTTCAACCATTGTGGAAGACAGTGTGGCAATTCCTCAAGGATCTAGAACCAGAAATACCATTTGACCCAGCAATCCCATTACTGGGTATATACCCAAAGGATTATAAATCATTCTACTATAAAGACACATACACACGTATGTTTATTGCAGCACTATTTACAATAGCAAAGACTTGGAACCAACCCAAATGACCATCAATGATAGACTGGATAAAGAAAATGTGGCACATATACACCATGGAATGCTATGCAGCCATAAAAAGAATGAGTTCATGTCCTTTGCAGGGACATGGATGAAGGTGGAAACCATCAATCTCAGCAAACTAACACAAGAACAGAAAGCCAAACACCTCATGTTCTCACTGATAAGTGGGAGTTGAACAATGAGAACAGATGGACACAGAAAGGGGAACATCACACACTGGGGCCTGTCGGGGGTGGGGGGCAAGGGGAGGGAAAACATTAGGAGAAATACCTAATGTAGAAGACGGGTTTATGCGTACAGCAAACCACCATGGCATATGTATACCTATGTAACAAACCTGCACGTTCTGCACATGTATCCCAGAACTTAAAGTATAATAAAAATACATATATATACATACATACATATGTTTGCTCAATAATGGGATGATTGATGTATTAAAAGGGGTCCAAAGGAAACTTTTGAGGGTGATAGAAATGTTTATTTGTATTATGTGAACAGTTTCTCAAGTATAGACATATGTCAAAACTGATAAAATTATACACTTTAAATATGTGCACTTCAGTTACACATCAATTATGTTGGGAGAAAAAAAGCAAAAAAAACAATAAAGCTTGTTTTGTCAGATCTGTCAATATTACCTTATACATATTCTTCATATATGCATCTTATATATATTATTCCATTTCAATGCTAAAATAGTTCTTTGTCATATTTAAGTGCGATGTTCATTATGACTTGATTTAAAAAAAAATAGCTGTTTACTCGTAATAGAATTTAAGTGAGAACTTAGAAAACAAACTGACCTTAAAGGTACAGTGGAAGAACAAAGAGACTATTGAGTCATACTCATTTCTCATTAAGCATTTGGAAATAAAATTCCTAGTGAGCTAAAAATCATCAATGAGGAGAATTCACCTTTAACTGGTTAATTAGAAGTGCAGTAACATGCTTCTTTGTCAAAATGAGAGAGAAGTGTCTCAACTGCCCTGCAAGCATCTGGATGTGTCACAATTAGCTCATTATTGAGGACATTATTTTTGCACTCGATTAGATAGGCAGGCAGTCATTAGGAAAGAAAATGGTAGCCTCAAAAATCCAAATCCAGAACTCCTAGAAGTTAACTTTTGGTTTCATGTTTAAGTAAAGGAAAAAACATTGATAGGGGATGGGAGAAGAGAGGGGGTATGTTTATAGTCACCAATCACACTGTTTTAGAAAATTTTTGTTTGAATTGGGAACAAAAGTCATAGATTTGGCAGTTGTCCTTATTTCAAATATTCTGTTCTACTTCATTCACAAACCATCAAAACCTTTCCACATTTTAAATTGTCTCCCCAACTTTTCTAGTATCCAAATGGACCAAACATATAAGTAAAAATGATAACCAAAATATAATTCCTAGGTTATAAAAATGGTGTAGATAAGGCAAAATCATTCTAGATTCTGTTAGAAAATCCCTTAACAACAATATATTATCTGCTATTTTTGAGTGTTATGATGTCCCAAATATCACTGGTCATTACCTCCTGACAATACAAGTTCATTTTGAAATATTGAATTTAGAGGTAGTTTGTGACTTTTCCATAGTGGGCCTAGATATGTCTCCCACTGAGCTGCACTGTCACAACAAAGAGAATCTAAGATGACCCATGGTATTCTGTAAAGGGAACATTTTAGAATTTGGCATCAAAGAGTTGTTCAACTCTTTGAACTACAATTTCCTCATCATTACATGTACAAAGTAACGCCTGATTTGCAGTGTAAGTATTCAAACTATACTATATATAGTTGCTGTCCATAAATGAAGATTTACTGTATTGAAATTCATGGAATAATTCCATAGTTTTGAATGTTTTATGTCCTCCAGTGTTTTGGGATCACTTGTTACTTGGTTATTCAAATAAAATGACTCAAATTTCCATTCCATGTAACTATTGTAGGCCCAGAATCATATCAAGTATTTCTGATGATTCCCTAGCGGTAAGGGCTTCCGTTCCCTTTGTTGCTAACTGTAGTCCATTTTCTTGAATGCTAGTGATACAGGAGCTAAAGAGAAATTATTTAGGCAGTTAGTGAGGGTAAAAAAGTCCTCAGCAACGTTTCCCTTTTAATAAAAAGCAGCCCCCAAATTATTTCTTTTCTAACAAAAAGAAGCCTGAAAAAATCAAGCTGCAGACATAAATAGGCAAGCTAAAAGCTTGAAAAGGTAAATGTCGGCAGCTGTGCACATAGAAAAGGCTACCTGGGGGCCAGGCATGTTCAACATGGCGGCTCCATCTTCCCTTTTCTTTGTCAACCACGGGAACAGTAAGGAACAGACAATATGGTGCCAGCCAGGTACAGAATCCATCTGCATAATAAAAGATTATGGTGGGATGGCCAGCTTCTTCATGCTTTAAAAGTCATACCTGGTCGGACCAATCTCTCAGGCCCTATGTAAATCAGACACAGCCTCCTCCAGCTCGTCTGTAAAACTGCATGAGTTTCACCAGGAAACCTGAAGACCCACTCGGAAGCCCCTCTCTCTCAGCAGGAGAGAGAGCTATTCTCATTTCTCTTTCTTTTGCCTATTAAACCTCCACTCAGACTCATTTCTTGTGTGTCCACGTCCTTGATTCCCTTGGCATGAGACGACGAACCTTGGGTATTCAGCCCAGGCAAATGACGTGGCTTCACTAGCTCCAAACTTCCTCTTGACCACTTCCCTCTTCTTCACTTTCCATAGTTAATGTTCTTTCCTACAGCCTTCGCCCTTCATCCAAGCATGAAAACACCCCCTTCTCTTTCATTGCCACGAAACACTGCTAACACAAGGCTGCTGTGTATAATCAACTTCCATTCAAGGTTTAAATTGAGAAATATTTATGAATATATTCTTATATGTGTAAAATGTGATATACAAAATGCCATCACTCTGGTTCAGAGCTCTGAAATGGAGCTGGGAAGGACTCCATTCTAAGAAGGACTACATGCATGACCTACAGCCTTGCAAATTAAAAAAAATTTAAGTTTAAATTTAAAAACCTTGCAAAATAAAATAAGCAAAAAGAATCAGAACTTGCCATGAACTTTTGAACTGGGCCATACTTCCATGATCACATCCTGAGAAATGACTAAACTTTACCAGTGCTGCAGCTCCTGAATGACCAGTGAACTATGAACTCATATACTAAGCCAGCCACCTCCACCAATAATAATTCTTTCAGAACAACTTGTGTAATCGCCCTTATCTTCCATTTAAAAATCCCTACTCCTTTTCCTCTCTTTGAATCACAATTTGGCCTCTAGCTGAATCTGTGTCTCTCAAATTGCAATTCCTAAGACGCCAATCAATGCCTTGCCTTACAGTGTTGCAGTCTGGTCTTTTGCCTCATCTTGGTTAACATACGCAGACACCAATAACTGCTAATACCATAACCATTATCTGAAAAATAGCCCTGATTGTTATTCACCTCCATCTACCATTTTTGTCTAGTCAATTACAATAAACTGATTAACTTTCACCCCATGCCTACTCTGTGGTGTTAAGTGGGTACCATTACCTTCTTCTGTTTTGTAAAAGGAAACAAAGAACTCATAAGGCATAAGCCCAAGTCATAAAAGTCCACTTTGTGACAAAAATAACCTAATTGATGAGTCCCTTCATTAGATGGCATTAGTGCAACTACACTATTCATTCATGCAAAAATATTTCTTGATGGCCTGCAAAGTGCAGAGTACAGTAGTGCTAGGTTTTAGAAATAATGGTAAATAAAATAGTCATGATTCTTGCCCTGATACAGCAGGTAGTCCTGTGAATATAGTGACATAAAATAAAGCTGGAAAGGACTTTGGAAATCATTTAACTGTCATCCAAAAGACCACCTTTCTACTATGCTAAGTAGTAGAAAGGAGAGCTTTACTGGTGATATCAGTTTGCAAACCAAGAAGACAGCGTCTGGCCGGGAACAGTGGCTCACACCTGTAATCCCAGCACTTTGGGAGGCCAATGCGGGAGGCGAATCACGAGGTCAGGAGTTGGATACCAGCCTGGCCAACATGGTGAAACCCCATCTTTACTAAAAATACAAAAAATTAGCTGGACATAGTGGCGGACACCTGTAATCCCAGGTAATCCCAGGATTACTTGGGAGGCTGAGGCGGAGGTTGCGGTGAGCCGAGATCATGCCACTGCACTCCAGCCTGGGCAACAGAGCAAGACTCCGTCTCAAAAAAAAAAAAAAATAGAGAGTCTCCAGTGTGTACAGAAGGTACTCTCTCCTCAAAAAAGAGAGGTTTTTGGGTTTTATGCAGGTTGGATTTTATGCCTCACAGGGGCTGTAATACACAACAGAGTCATACATATTCAGCAGGTTTGGGGAAAAGGTACACATTTTTATGAAAGCAATTGAGCACATGTGCAATGGGCAAACATATATGTAGCATACATCCCATGTTCACCTGGGGCAGGGTTTTACTAATAAAATGAGGTGGAATTTGGCTTTTTATGTCAAAAGGCTTACTAAAGGACAGAAAGTTCATGGCACAGCCTCTATAAGCAGGCCAAAACTGGCTTGAAGTCTGCAGTTGCTTATTAGGAAAGAATGTTTCTAAGGCCATTCCTCTTTAGTGGGTCTGGGTTGAAAATCAGAGTTAGGAGGAGTCTGATAATTGACTGGCCTAACAGCTTCTATTGCTAGGGGGTTTCGCAAGAGTTTAGTTTTTCTTATGGCCAAAGGAATTTAGGAAGTTGCCATACAGGCCAATCCCTGAATCCTCCACTCTCCATCCGTAGCTAACTTTTGTTTCCTTAACCTTAGGGTCCATGTTAGTTGATACAGAGGTGTTTATTTTAGCATCTCAGATCACATAACAAAAACCCCTGAAGTTACCAATGAAGCCCACAGAAGTGAAATTACTTGTTTAAGGCCACACAAGTTGGTGACTAAACCCAGATTTGCATCTTCGTTATGAAGAACTTAATCTCACCTTTAACATCATGTAATTGTGTTTATACAACCTACACAGTTTGAGTTTTAGGGGGTCTTGGTACTTATCCCCTTTAGATAAGGGGGGGACTACAGTATTTTAACTCTTGGTGTATGACTTTTCCTTTTCTACAGCTGATTTGAGTCTTATTACAGTTGATACACCCAATGTTATGCTTGCAGTAGGTACTCAATAACCGGGTATATTAACCTGTGTATTGTTTTTTGGTTAAGCAGGGGAAAAAGTCATCATTACTGCTATCCCCAATCACCACTGTGGTTTGCTCTAGTTAAACTGAGACCTCTTCCTAAGAATTTGATCCAGGACATGTTTTTTTAAAACTCATATTTCATAGCTTCTGGCTGTTCTTTATACTATTAATGGTAACTCAGGGCTAATAGTCAATTTAGTTAAATTTAGCACAGCCCATTAGTGAGTTTTTGGATATGCAAATGATGGCTGTTATTGAAAGATTTTTTTTTTTACCTAAGGCTGAATTTTAATGAATCTTTGTCACTCACACATTTCCGTCTTTTACTGTTACATGGTCTAGCAGAGTAAAAAATGTTTCCACTCCTCTAAATGCTTTTTCATCACCGTACTTTCTTCAACTCTTTCCTGAACTCATCTCTTTCTTGCAATATCTTCCTAATGACAGCCCGTAACAACCAATACACACTCCTAACATACTGCTTTACTACAGGCTCAATAAACACCAGACTGACTTCAGGTTTTCTCAGGTTGATGGTTCTAGCAAAAATATTGTCACTGAATAAGATGGAACTCCAGTTATTCTGTCTGTGATATCAATTTTCTCACTACCCAACTGCTAAGCCAATGCCATATATTAGAGGTTTTTGTTGCAATAGCATGCCACTTAAATAATATAGGAATTTACCTCAAAATCAGCACCAGCTACTCTAAACTATAAATTCCAAAATTTCACTACCAAAGCTTATTTCTCAGTCACATAAAATGTATTTGTTGCCAGGAGGAAACTCCATTCCATATAGTTATTCAAGGCCCAGATAGACAAAGGTCATGCCATCTTCTACTTATATATAGCTTGCATGGTTTCCAAGATTGCCCTGGGTATTGTCATCCCCTGGAATATTGGGAAGAAAACATGGAGAGTCATGAAGAAGATTTTATGGACCAGATCTGAAAAGTTATATTCATAGTTTATCTCTGTAGAGTCCATAAGCAAGAACTCCATTACCTGGCCATAATTAACTCCTTGGCAGGCTTAGAAGTGTAGTCTGGCCATGGCCCAGAAGGAAAAAGAGCCATATTTAAAGAATCTCTCATCTATGTCATTGATATGGAGACTCATGGACTTGGAATGAACTTTATAACTTCGTGACTTGAAAAGTAATACCTTATAGTGGAAAGAGCTTGGCCTTTGACATCAGACAGATCTAGGCTTAAATCTAGGCTCAGACACTCACTACGTATGTGACCTTGACTGAGTTTATTAACCTCTCTGAAACTTGATTTTCTTATCTGTAAAATGGCACTATAGCACTTACTTCATGGAGCTATAATGAAATGTAAGTGAAATACTATATTTAAGAGCTTAATTGGCTGGGCGCAGTGGCTCACGCCTGTAATCCCAGCACTTTGGGAGGCCGAGGAGGGCGGATCACGAGGTCAGGAGATGGAGACCATCCTGGCTAACACAGTGAAACCCCGTCTCTACTAAAAATACAAAAAAAATTACCCGGGCATGGTGGTGTGTGCCTGTAGTCCCAGCTACTCGGGAGGCTGAGGCAGGAGAATAGCGTGAACCCAGGAGGTGGAGCTTGCAGTGAGCCGAGACGTGCCACTGCACTCCAGCCTGGGCAACACAGCCAGACTCCATCTCAAAAAGAAAAAAAAAGAAAGAGTTTAACTAAGTACTTGCCACAATATAAATGCTCCAAAACTATAAGCTACTATTTATATCAGAATTACAGGAAGAATTTTTTCAGGAATCAGGAGTACAACCTGATATCAGTAAGGTTGTTACTATACCAGAAAGTAAAAGGAAGTTTTACTTTCCTTATTTACACAAAATTTTTTAATTTTTTCAACAATGTTGACAAGAACACACAATGGAGAAAGGACAGTCTGTTCCATAAATAATGATGGGAAAACTGGATATTCATATGCAGAAGAATGAAACTACATCTCTACCTCTCACCATATTACAAAAATCAACTCAAAATGGATTGAAGACTTAAATATAAAACCTGAAACTAGAAGAAAATGTAGGGGAAAGCTCCATAACATTGGTCTTGGCAGAGATTTCTTGGCTAGGACCCCTAAAGCACAGGCAATGACAAATGAACTTGCATTAAACTAAAAGGCTTCTGCACAGCAAAGGAAACAATTAAAGGAGACAACCCACAGATTGGGAGAAAATATTTGCAAATCATACATTGGAAAAGGGGCTAATATCCAAAATCTGTAAGGAACTCCATGTAGTCAATAACAAGAAAACAAATACCTCAGTGAAAAGATGGGCAAATGACTTGAATAGACATTTCTCAAAAGAAGACATTGAAATGGAAATATATATATATATATATATATATATATTTTTTTTTTTCCGAGATGAAGTCTTACTCTGTCACCCAGGTTGGAGTGCAGTGGCATGATCTCAGCTCACTGCAACCTCTGCTGCCCCAGTTCAAGCAATTTTCCTGCCTCAGCCTCCTGAGTAGCTGGGATTACAGGCGCCTGCCACTGTGCCCAGCTAATTTTTGTAGTTTTTAGTAGAGACAGGGTTTCACCATCTTGGCCAGGCTGGTCTTGAACTCCCGACCTCATGATCCACCCACTTGGCCTCCCAAAGTGCTGGGATTACAGGCGCAAGCCACCATGCCCGGCGTGATAGATATATTTTAAAATGCACAACATTACTAATCATGAGAGACATGCAAATTAAAACCACAGTGATACACTATTGCACACATGTAAAAATAGCTATTACCAAAAAGATGAAAGATAACAAATGCTGGCCAGGACATGGAGAAAAGGGAACACTGTTGGTGATACTGTAAATTAGTGCAGCCATTACGGAAAACAGTATGAAGTTTCCTCAAAAAGCTGAAATTAGAATTACTGCATGATTCAGCAATCCCACTATTGGGTATATACTCAAAGGAATTGAAATCAGTATGCCGAAGACATGCCTGCATTTCCATGTTCATTACAGCATTATTCACAATAGCCAAGATATGGAATCAACCTAGATGTCTATCAATGGATGAGTGGAGTTTTAAAATGTGATATATATACACAATGGAATACAATTTGGCCTTGAAAAGTCAGGAAATTCTGTCATTTGTGATAACGTGGATGAACCTAGAGGACAGTATTTTAAGTGAAATAAACCAGGCACAGAGAGACAAATACCATATGATCTCATTTATATGCGGAATCAAAAAAAGTCAGATTCATGGAAATAAACCATGCACAGAGAGACAAACACCATATGATCTCATTTATAGGCGGAATCAAAAAAAGTCAGACTCTGTAATCCCAGCACTTTGGGAGGCCAAGGTGGGTAGATCATGACATCAGGAGATCGAGACCATCCTGGCTAACACAGTGAAACCCTGTCTCTACTAAAAAATACAAAAAATTAGCCAGGCGTGGTGGCGGGTACCTGTAGTCCCAGCTACTTGGGAGGCTGAGGCAGGAGAATGGCGTGAGCCCAGGAGGTGGAGCTTGCAGTGAGCCGAGATCATGCCACTGCACTCTAGCCTGGGCGACAGAGCAAGACTCTGTCCCAAAAAAAAAAAAAAGTCAGACTCATGGAAGTAGAGAATACTTTACAGGTTACCAGAGGCTGGGGATGGGGGTGGGACAGGAAAAGAAGAGACACTGGTCAACAAGTATGAAGTTACAGTTAAAAGAAAGAAGTTCTGGTGTTCTATTGCACAGCACAGTGCTATAGTTAATAATAATGTAATAATAATAATAATGTATGGTATATTTCAAAAGAGGTAAAAGGGAGGATTTTATTTTTATTTTTATTTTTTTGAGATATTAGAGTCTCACTCTTGTCACCCAGGCTGGAGGGCAGTGCCACAATCTCAGCTCACTACAACCTCTGCCTTCCCGGGTTCAAGCGATTCTCCTGCCTCAGCCTCCCAAGTAGCTCAGATTACAGGCACCCGTCACCACACCCAGCTAATTTTTGTATTTTTACTGGAGATGGGGTTTCGCCATGTTGGCCAGGTTGGTGTCGAACTCCTGACCTCAGGTGATCTGCCCACCTTGGCCTCCTAAAGTGCTGGGATTACAGACATGAGCCACCGCACCCGGCAAGAGAGGATTTTAAATGTTCTCACTACAAAGAAATGATAAATATTTGAGATGACAGATATGCTAATTAGCCTGATGATCATTCCACAATGCATACACGTATTGAAACATCACATTGTACCCCATAAATATATACCATTATTACTTGTCAATTAAAAATAAAATCAAACTTTTAAAAAATTACCTGATGCAATGTAAATGTCCCAAAAATATAAGCTACTACATACATCAGAATTATTAAAATATTTTGTGAGGAATCAGAAGTATAACCTCATATCAGATTTACCTTCCTTAAACAAAATTTTTTAACTTAGCACTGCTAATTGTGAAATTTGCAGTTATCAAATCATTTCTTCCTACTATGAAGAAATAATTTGGCTCCCAAAAATCAATGGAAAGGAATTTGGATATTTTTCTTTTACTTTTTTACTTTTTATTTCACTAGCTTTAGGGTACAAGTAGATTTTGGTTATATAGATGAATTGTATAGTGGTGAAGTCTGAGATTTTAGTGCACCCCACACTCAAGTAGTGCACACTGTACCCAATAGGTAGTTTTTTATCCTTCACTGCCCTCCCAGTCTCCGAACTTCTGAGTCTCCAATGACCATTATAACATTCAATAGGCCTTTGTGTACCCACAGCTTAGCTCCTACTTACAAGTGAGAAGCTATTTCACTTATAATAATGGCTTCCAACTCCATCCAAGTTGCTGTGAAAGATATTATTGCATTCTTTTTTATGGATGAGTATTGTTTCATGTGTATATATACCACATTTTCTTTATCTACTTGTCAGCTGATAGACACCCAAGTTGGTTCCATATCTTTGCAATTGTGGATTGTGCTGTGATAAACATATGCATGCAAGTGTCTTTTTGATATAATGACTTCTTTTCCTTTGGGTAGATTTGGATTGCTAGATCAAATGGTAATCTGCTTTAAGCTCTTTGAGAAATCTCCATACTGTCTAGTGGAAGAGAATTTGAAACAGTTTATATAAAGATAAATGTTGGTTTACAGATGTTCTAAGTAGAACAATACAATAAATCCTTTAAAAATACTTGCTTAAGAGTCAGAATTTATAATTTTGCAGTGGTGTACCTCAAAGGTGGCAGAGATATTTCTACTTAAGGAAAGTTGACAAGGTTTGTTATCTTGCTTTTATCTCAAGATAAAATTATCTCGGGGGACAAAAACTAAAGCATTTTCTTTCACTGACAAATAGAAAATTATTGCCTATGAGCAAGAACAGGCCCCAAACGCCACACACTCCAGGTGACCAAAGCTTCAGAAGTCTTCATGAATCTCAATAAAAGCTCATGGCGCTCATACCTGTGATCATATCCTGCCCAGGAATGTGCACTGCCTCTTTGCACCAAAGCAATAAACCAGTATTGTTGCTATGTATAGATTTTATTCATACTGAGATTTCGGGAAGATCATTCTCCAGCACCCGCTGTTTCTCTTTTCCATCTATGGACTGAACGTTTAGTTCTTGATTGTCTTAAGTATGTTTACTCATTCCCAGATGCCGGTTTTGTTCCATTTGGCAGGAGAGAGAGAGGAGGGTGCTTAGGCACAAAAGAGGCAGATGACATGGCAGTATTTTCTTTCTCTATTTTGGTACAGTAGTGATATTCACAGGGTATGACTCAATTTATGAAGTTGCTATGTTGACTCATGAAAATCGTTTTTTTCCTAACTCCTGTCCTCCTTCTCATTGCTCTAAGGATCAAGGTTTAAAGCTATTTGGGATCATCTACTGACAACAACTGTCTTTGGAATTATCTTAAAATACTAAATGCCTACATGTAAAGTTGAAAGACTTTTATCAAGGCAATGTCCTAGCCACAGTGGGAAATAAGCCCAAACAGGAAATGAATATGAATTCATTCTGATCACATTAAGTAGGAAAATCTGGGCACACAGTGGGAAGAGCTTAGCTAGGTACAGCAAAGGGTTGGCAAGGATTAATCTTATTTTGGTACTGTGAGTATTAGGCAGGCTAACATCAGGCTCAAGATCAACCACTTGGTAGTTAGAAAGAGCTTCACTAAGCTTGGTTATACCTCCAAAAAGCACTTCTATTACAAGGCAGCATATTGGGGAACCCCTACCCAGTGAAGAATTTAACCATGGATAAAAATTAATAAGTAAACCTTTCTTGATACCTTCACTTTTACAGGGCCCTACGACTGTTAGGACTTTGTATGAGTACATTTTGTTTATGCTTCACAACAGTCCTATAAAAATCACATATTACTAACCCCATTTTCAGGTGGTAGAACCTAGGTCTCTTAAACTGTCAAGGTTGGTTTCATATCTTTGCAATTGTTAAAACGAAAGATCCAGAGCTAGAATTCAGCTCTCCTAACTACTGGCCCAGTAATTTCAAGCAGTTCTCTCTTTTATAAAGGGAAAGCATCTTCCATTCTCACAGGAAGTGCTGTAACATTCAGTCGGGCTTGAATTCCGCTGGAGGGCATGTAGTATATGTAACCTCCCCTGAGGCCCTCCACAGAAGAGACTCTGCCCTCCCAGACGTATGTCAGCACTAGGGTCCCTGTTTTCCGGGTCTCTGTTATTCTCTGGAGTCTGGATTGGAGCCCTGAGCAACACAAATCATAACAGGACTGAGGAGCACAATGTCATGTCATTTTTCCTCACCACGAGCATTTGCTTTTTGCATGGCCTTTGGGAATCCCACAGATTCAGTTTGGTTCATTTCAACAAATACATAAGGAGAATTTAGTCTTTCATCCTAACAGCCAACCTGTCAGTCAAACTGAATAGGAATATAAGGAACAGAGAAGATCTCAAGGACTAATATTGTTTGTAAGCCACCTGTGGCGAAAAGTATTTTCCAGAGATGATCACAACAGCGTCACCCATCTCACCTCCCTTCTTACCACGTAATCATCACATTAAGTGGTGGGTCTGCTGGTTCCCATTCAGATGAATATGGGTGAAACTTTACAATAGCTTTTACCAATAGGGTACAACAAAAATAAACCTATCTGCTAGATCATTAAAACGCCATTCACTTTTACCTTGTTCTCTTGGGGCACTTGCTCAAAAAACCCAGTCTCCATGCTATGAGGAAGCACAAACTACCACACAAAGAGACTCAATGAAGATGCCACCTGTAAATACTCTAGTCAGACAGCCCAGCTGAGGTCTCAGGCAAACATGAGCATCAACCACCAGACACGTGAGTGACATGCTCCAAATATTTCTAGCGTCCAGCTATTGAGTCACTCCAACTTCAAGATGGAGCCGAGACCCCTTCTTAGGGGCCTACAGCTCCCCACTCCAGGCATGGAAATAAAGGAAAGTCTTGATTACTTTCAAGGAAAATTCCAAGCACCTAGCCAGCCTTGAAAAGTAAATAAGCAACCTGATAAGGAAAAAGGTAATAGTAGCTTAAGTCAATAGCCAAGGAAGTTAGAGTCACAAGATATTTGGTTCCAGTACAGAAACTAAAGATCACATCTTAACATATGTCCCTGTCTTGTATTTCAGAAACGTGGACTCCCACCAAATGGATCCATCAGCAGGGAGACTTCAGGAAAGAGAGAATTTGGGGACTGAACTCTGACTGTGATTCATTTTTCTTCCTGAGGGGCCTGGAGCTCACACCTGTGAGCTGGAGCTAGTATTCTTTTCTGCTGAC
This sequence comes from Hylobates moloch, assembly GCF_009828535.3. Lineage (NCBI taxonomy): Eukaryota > Metazoa > Chordata > Mammalia > Primates > Hylobatidae > Hylobates > Hylobates moloch. The sequence goes on along the minus strand of NW_026652297.1, from coordinate 36,102,238 downwards.
CCCAAATGTTTAAACAAAGCTTATCATCCTAAACCAATTGCCAATCAGAAAATTTCGGAAGCTACCTATGACCTGTAAGTCCCCACTTCAAGATATTCCACCTTTTTAGGCCAAAACCAATGTGTACCCTCCATGTATTGATTTATAATTTTGCCCCCAATTTCTGCTTTCCTGGAATTTACCTGTCTTTAAAAACCCTTACCTCCCAGTCACTGGGGAGTTCAGGATTTAAGCATTAACTGTCTGATCCTTTCTTCTTGGAGCCCTGCAAATAAACACCTTTCTTTCTACCAATGCAAACCTCAGTGTAGATATATATGATCTTACTGCACTAGGCAAGCAGACCCCAGTTTGGTCTGTAACTTTTTTATTTTTTTTTTTAGAGGAAGTCTCACTCTCACCCAGGCTGGAGTGCGGTGGTGCAATCTCGGCTCACTGCAACCTCTGCCTCCTTGGTTCAAGCAATTCTCCTGCCTCAGCCTACAGAGTAGCTGAGATTAGAGACATACACCACCATGCCCAGCTAAGTTTTGTATTTTTAGTAGAGATGGGGTTTCACCATATTGGTCAGGCTGGTCTCAAACTCCTGTCCTCAGATGATCCACCTGCCTCGGCCTCCCACAGTGCTGGGATTACAGGCGTGAGGCACCACACCCAGCCTTGTTCTGTAACATTTTTAGTGACTTAGTTTAGGCACCAGAAAACGTAGAGCGGAAGCAAGCTACCCTAACTGTGCTCTGTCCAAATTACTGACCCACAGAATGTATGAGCCGAAGGTTTCACCCCCCTAAGTTTGGGGGTAGTTGTTACAGCAGTAATAGCTGAAATAGTTGTTACAGCAGTAATAGCTGAAATTCTGTCCCTAATATGTGGTTCAAAAAAGGTTCTCTGTCAACATAACCCCAATCTGCAAACAAGTGGGTGAGTTGGATGGGACCACATTTAAAACTCCAACAGGCTTCTATCAGACCTCAGAAACAGGAAAAAACTGTCCCTTGCTTGATGACATCAGCACACCTTGTTATTGGCTGTAAGTCATGCTGAACATTATTTTAACCACTGTGAGATCCCTCCCTCTCATTTTATAATTAGACCTTTGCTGAATCAGCCTTTCCTCAAATGATCAACCAAGGGAAATTTTTATCTTCCCCAGAGCCACAATCCTGCAGCAGTTTTGAGCAAATTACTGCAGAAGCAGTATTTCTTCTAGGCCCATGGCAATTGTAATCTCTCATTATTTGCCAAATAATTAATGAATTTTGAGAATCTAGGCATCAGGGAGAGGCAGGGACAATTTTGAATCTTTTTCCTACAGTATGAGATAATGTATGCAAAGCATTAACATTTGTTAGATTGGGCTCCCTGGAAAACAAAACCTGGAATCGAGACATATGTGCAGTTTTACTGGGAAGTGATTTCAGGAGAGTTAAACCTATAAGGAAGGCAGGAATGGGCAGAGGGAGAGGCTGAACTGCAGTGTGAATGCAGCTAGTACTGTGGTTGATCTTACATTGAGATCTGGCACTAGCATGTCCCTACAGATACGTCCCAAACAGACATGTGATTTGTAATCCTGGAACCACCAGTAATTTGTTACTGGTAAACATCTGATGGTATATGCGGCATAAACCTGGGTAAGGCAGTTACTTGTGGCTGAGTACAATTCCCATCAAGAGTGAGCTGTGAGCTATCAGCAGCTGATATTTCCAGCAGTTGAAGGATGGATATCTCAGTCCTGAAGAGGGGATCTGGGCAGAGCACCCCAGTATATATTACAGTGCACACATTATACCACTATTATTCACTTCTTTTTTATTATGTTTTCTAGAAACAGGGTCTTGCTCTGTCACCCAGGTTGGAGTACAGTGGAGCAATTATAGCTCACTGCAACCTTGGACTCCTGAGCTCAAGTGATCCTCCCACCTCAGCCTCCTGAGTAGCTGGCACTATTGGAGCACACCACCATGCCTGGCTAAATTCTTTTTAAATTTTTTTTGTAGAGATGGGGTCTCACTATGTTGCCTAGGCTAGTCTTGAATTCCTGGCCTTCACCACCAGATGGATGGTCTGGTGACCAGACATATCCTGGAAAATGGTGCTCCATCTTCTAAGGGGGTCATCTCCAAGCTGGCACCTCAGCTGTGTCTCTGAGAAACCTTTCTGTCACTCTGTCAAGGCAGCAGACCCAGACCCCTACAAACTTCAGTGAGGTGGTAGGCCCCTGAATTTCCAAAGGTTTATCACCCATCCTTGGAAGCACATGTGTCTTACCAAGTACTTGTCACTTCTTGTCATCTAGCTCAATGATTATGTCATCAACATGATGAATGAATCTGATGTTCTACAGAATTTACAGATGATTACAGATCCCTTTGGACTACAACATGACTGAAGGTGGAAAGGTTAACACAGACATGGGGAAAGACTATGACAATACTCTCCTCTGTCTCATATGAATGAAAACTGCTTATGTGTCTCCTTCCTGAGAGACGAAAAGTAATATATGTGCTAGGTCAATATGCGCATATCCTATGCCAGAGGCTGTGTTAATCTGCTCCAGCAAAAGTGCTGCATCCAGCACGGCAGCTGCAATTGAGATTACTACTTGCTTGTTTGCAGCAGTTGAACCATCTGGTTTCTGCAGGGATCAGACTAGTGGACTTCTCCAGTGATTCACTTAGGAAATTTCTATTTCCTGCCTCTGCAATCTCTGCAGGTCTCAGGGCCTTGATTGTTACAAAGGAAATGCAATTTCACTAGATTTGACAGAGACCACCATCCTTGCATTCTTTAGGTATTTTAAAAAGTGGCATTAATCTTTCCTCAGCATTAAAAATGTCCAAGGTTGCAGGACATGGTATTTACTTTGATTCACTATCTGGGCCCAGGATAAATTGGGAAGAGGGGTCAGATTCAGAGCCTTTCACTTTGCCTTCACTTCTATGAGCTCTCTTACCCCCCCAGGTCAAGGAACCAATGTGAGTGTTCTGCCAGCTACTAAGTCTGGCCCTTCCAGTTATACTTTAGGGGACAAAAGAAATAGCATCTTCATAGGTCCATGGGCTAGATGGACTCACAGTTAGCCAGTCCTGAGTCAAGACTCCATCTACCACCCACTGGGGGTCAGGGTGCCACTTTGAGTTTCCAGGTACTAATAAAGTCAGACTCTGTGCCCAACAATCCTCACAAGTCTGGGTGTCCTCCTTTCCCCAGTGCATGTTTTCCTAGCAAATGTTCATAGGTCTATTTGGGGAAAGATACAGAGGATTACATGGTAGCATTTCCTTACAGGATGCTGGCCTCTCCTTCAATCAATGGGTTTAGAGTCTGAGAGTTGGCCCAAGTTCAAAAACTGAGCAAGATAGATCATGACTTTTATTGAGGTGATTGCCCTTGGTTTCCCAATCATCCATCCTTGGTTTGTTTTGATTGTATAAATTAAGTAGTATCCTTTCGGCTGCCTGACTCTCCTGCTTCTAGGAATACAGTGTCCCATTCAGCATCTCCAAGCTTTCTGCAGATTGATACTCCTGGCTGCCCCTCCGGTTTTGTCACTTATTGTGATATTTGTATCTTTCTTCCAAGGGTTAAAATGCCATCTGGTCTCTAATATTTCAGATTTTTATCACCCCATTGCTTTCAGGAGCCCAGCTCTATAATAGTATCTGAGCCTCTCAGTGGTTCCAGTGCCCCTCCCAGCAACACCTTCTTATTACTTGATTAAACTGAGTGTCTTCTGGGTTCTCCCACAGAAAACTCGGGTTTTCTGGCTCTAAGTGGTGTACCCACTATCCTATTCCCACTTTCCTCAATCATTTGACCTTTTCTGTATTAATCTGTTCTTGCAATGCAATAAAGAAATACCTGAGACTAGGTAACTTATAAAGAAAAGAGGCTTAATTGGCTCATGTGTTCTGCAGGCTACATAAGAAGCATAGTGGCTTCTGCTTCTGGGGAGGCCTCAGGAAACTTACAATCATGGTAGAAGGTGAAGGGGTAGCAGGCACATCTTACATGGCTGGAGCAGAAGAAAGATAGAGAGAGGTGGGGGAGGGGCTACACACTTTTAAACAACCAGATCTCACAGAGCTGTAACACAAGAACAGCATTGTGGGATGGCGATAAACCATTCGTGAGAAACCACCCCCCCTCCCCACCCTGCCCCACATGCTCCAATCACCTCCCACCAGGCCCTACCTCCAGATTAGGGATTGTATTTGAACATGAGATTTGGGTGAGGACACAGATCCGAACCAAATCCCCTTCCTTCACCACCTGCCAGTAAATCTTAACTTTTATTATCTTAAGCAACTCAACCTCAGTATTCTACCTATTCCTAGTTTCCATTAGTAGTTCAGATGAAGGACAGGGAAATAATGGTAAGCAGTTTGGGAGATAAGCTCCTAGAATACATAGATATAATTAAGACAAATTTAGTTTCTATTTCAACTTATATTGCTTGTCATGTCTTCAGCGAGAAAGAAAATAGCTGTCTTAGAAAATTTGCCAAATGAGTTCTTTTTATTGAGAAATTGTATCATTATTTATTGATGCCTCTGTGAAAACCTAATAGAACTCCATCTGCCATATAGAAAGTAATTACCTTCCAATGATCTGATTATTTTATAGATATGCAGCTAATATTAGAAATTTGTCGTAGAAACTGAAAAAATTGTTGAATACCACCTTGAGCCCTGCAAAAATCAATGAAATGTATGTTTGCTTTTATCCTGGAGAAAAACTGAAATAATTTACTTCCTTGTCTCTGTTGGACCTGCTGCTAAAACAGGACCTGATTTTACCCTTATGATTAGCCTGTTCCATTCTGGTATTTGGTCAGATATTGCCAAGTGAATTTCATTCTTAATCTTCATGGGCTAGCAGCCTACAATAACATAGAACAATTCTACCACCCTTTAGTCTAAGCAGGGGCTATCCAAAATTGTAAATGCTTTATTCCATTTTAACCAAGCAGAAAGTCAGATTCTCATAGGAGTATGTTGCTTACACCTGTAAATCAGCTTAGAAAATTCACTGACTGTTAACTGAATGTTTCCTGAAAAACAAAGTTAACTAGTGGAAGATGGGGTGAGAGAAACTTTGGGCTAAATGGGCTACATCTTCCATGACCAGACTTGGAAAACTTTTAGATATTTACATCCATTTCTTAAGAGTAAATTTCATAAAAACAGGCCATTTGCTGATCTGATATCCTTTCTTTAGGGAAATAATCTGTGTATCTAAATGAAAGTGCTCACCCTCCACACACACACACACACACACACACACACACACACACACACACACACACACACACACACACACACACACACACACACACACACACACACACACAAGAAACACAAGACAATCTTTATTAGTGTCCATCTAGCTCTCAGGTTAAAAAGACAATCCTAAAGGCTATGCACGGTGGTTTACGCCTATAATCCCGGCATGTTGGGAGGCTGAGGTGGGAGGATAGCTTGAGTTCAGGAGGTCAATGCTGCAGTGAGCTGTGATTACACTACTGTACTCCAGCCTGGGTGATACAGCGAGACCTTGTCTGAAACAAACAAACAAAAAACAGTCTATCTGTTCTGCTGGCTCACCAGCCATTAAAGCTGGAATCCAGCTGTCTGAAAGTGAACTGAAAGACACTCTTACTTCATCTCATAGATGGATTCTGGTATCACTTTGGCTTGATTTTGGCAGGGAATGTTGTGGGAACAGGACCAGAATAAGAACCAGCCCTGATAAGTTCCTGCCAGGTTCTCCATGTGGGTTAAGAAATGGAGCTAGGAAAAATGAGAGGAAATCCTTTGGAAAAACACAGAATAAAATAAACAGATTTCTTTAAATTGCCAGTCAGACCCAGTGGACATATGAACATCGCGAAGGCAAAGGAGAAGCTTGCAATGTACTGTTTCCCAAATTACTTTTCTCTCCCCTTGAGCTTCAAGAAAGTGATATTCCTATTTCTGGCAAGGTTCAAGTGAATTCTATTTGGGGTTGGTTTGCAGCACTTAAATTGCTTCGGGGACTGTTATGATTGGAATTCTGTTTCCTCAGTGACACTGTAACAAAATACGATCTCCTTAAAGTAGTAATTATCAGAAAATCAGGACCATACCACTTAGCCAGCACTATGCAGAGGGTAAGGGGAGATTGTAGTGGTATCTTAGCTTTCTCCAACCACTCTTGTTAACACAAGGTAACTTGGGGGTCTTTTGATGCCTGGAAAAACATGACATCATTGGGGGTAATCTCTTTTATCACGTATGCTGAGGCATCCAAATGGGTCTTTGGAGAGGACTTAATTAGCAACTGTGGCCCTCAGCTCCATATGTATCCTGATGACACTCAGATTTATCTTTCCCTCCCTTAAGACATTAGTGAGGAAGATGAAAAATGAACGGTCCTTGCTAAAGGCACAGTCCTTAGAGCTCGCAGGAAATAAATATACTGTCTCCAAAATAAGAACTATCTAAAGAAGATAAACTTGTTGCTTCCCCTCAGTTCCCCTGATTCTCTCTACTTCCTGTTTGCTTTTTCCATTGTTTTGTTTCAGTATTTATATACAGTACCTGTAATGGGAGATAGTCAAAGAATAGATTTAATGTCCCCAAAGGCAGTGGGCTACATGTCAAAATGAGAGGTTGATTTCCAGGCCTAAGTCAACTGATTGAATAATCTAAAGTAAGGGAAGAAAATAATTCATTGTGTACACTGGGAATTGTGTTAGCTGCAAGTAACAGAAAACCAACCTAAAAGAAACTTAAACCAATAAAATTGTAATCTGTTGTTGGATTAGCTGACTGTTGGCATAGGATTAGCAGCTCAATACTGTCAGGACTTTGGTCTTTGAAACTGTTTTGGCCCTTCACTCAGAGTTTCAAGGTGACTGTTGCAGCTCCAAGTATCATGTCCTTACTCAAAACAGGAAGAAGAGAAGTCAGTACCAAAATATCTGTAAAATTCCCCAGAAAATACTCTCTGGCCCAAAGTACTTAGCATGGCCAATCCTGGCTTCAAGGGTGGCTGCAAAAGTATTTCACTTTCCTGGCCTCTGTGGCAAATGTGACAAAAGGCAAGCTGATTGGGAATGACTCTTTTGCCAACACAGTCAAGAGTCTGCCATGTCCAGGATGTTGTTTTCCTCAGCAGTTCAGCCATAAGAACAGAACAGTTCAGCCATAAGAATTATTTTTATTTCAGAAAACATTTTAGAATAAAAGAGGTGACACTGTTCAGAACTGTGCCAAAAAATAGAAGCTAATCAAGACTGCCCTGGGGAAACTGGCATATATGGCTACCCTAGCTATAGACAAAATAGTCTGAGAAATGAGCCCCTCTTTCTTTAGTAGCTTGATTGGACAACTGAAAATCTGCTTCTCTAGTGAGGAGAGTCTCTCAGGCTGAACCCAGAGTTGTCCAATGTCCTTTTCTGTTTATGCCTCCCAGCTGCCCTCAGTTTTGGAGAAGGCCAGACCACTTTTCTACGGGAGCCTTTGTCATGACCATGTCTTAGTCCATTTGTGTTGCTATAAAGGAAATACCTGAGGCTGGGTAATTTATAAAGAAAACAGATTTGTTTGGCTCATGGCTCTGCAGGCTATAAAACAAGATTGGTACCAACATCTGCATCTGGTGAGGACTTCATGGAGCTTCCACTCACGGTGGAAGGTAAAGGAAAGCAGCATCACCTGGCTAGAAAGAATGAAAGAGAGTGAGGGAAGGGAGGTGTCTGACTCTTAACCAACCAGATCTCACATGAACCAAGAGGGAGAATTCACTGGATTCCATGAGAATGGCAGGAAGTCATTCATGAGGGATCCTCCCCGATGAATGGGAGGCCCCAAACACCTCCCACTAGGCCTCACCTCCAACATGAGAGATCAAATTTCAACATGAGATTTGGAGGGAACACGTATCCAAATGATAACAGACCATTTGGCAAATAATGCTCAGAGGCCCTTTCTCTTGCTTTTATTCAGATGAAGCCTTTTGAGTACATACTGTCCTTGCCTTTCACTTGCCTGCCATCCTGCCTGTGTCCATGAAGATGACAGTGCTCCACAAGACAGAGAGTCTCACAAATTAGACATTTCTGTCATTTACAGAGAATGGAGGTGCTGTCTCCCCACCTGTCTTCATAGTGGGGTTCTCCTTAAAGACAAACAAGAAGTTTACCAGTAGCATAAATGGAAACTTACCTGAGCATTTGACTTTTCTATCCTTACATTATACCCTTATTCATTCATAAGGACAACAAATAATGTTGGAGTGGAATTTTGTCCCTGGCACCCTGATTCCAAGGTGGTATAAGGTTATTTCTACTCTTATAGTTAGAAATAGTTTCTGATGCCAGAGCGTATCACTGGAATACTAATAAATGTATGACTCTATCTTGAATTCTAGTTATTTTTATATAACTTATCTTTCTAACTTGATGAAGGTTTTTATTATCCTCTCAAAAGCTTTTTCAGCTTTTCAAATTTTCTACTATAAGCAAAATGCAATGTTCCTTTTATTTTTTATTTTTTCTGTGATTTTTTCCTGAATTTTTAAGGAATGCATACTTGGAAGAAATCAAATATCACAGAAATAAAGAGTAAAAAGTGAAGGTTATCTATAATTGTATCCTACCACCTTTGCTAACTATCAGAGGTAACCACGAATAATATTTGGTATATACATATATATACTTATATATATTTTAATGCATTACTGACATATATGCATATAAAATTTGTTTCCATGAGATGCATACAATTTTAATTTTTCAGTCTATGAGTATATTGTACACATCATTCTTTTTAATGACTATAATGTGTGCTATTATCACTAATGGTGTGAGAAATTCTTTGGATATTGAAGCCACTGTGGATTGTGGCAGTTCTTTCGAATGGGAAAGATAGGAAAATTTTACATGGCTATAGTAGCAAAACTATTAGAGAATTATACTTTACAATGGAACAAAGTATACAAATAGGCTATAGTTTTCTCCCATAAAATATTATGCAGTAAGATTTTTCCAAAATATCTTCTATTTCCAGAGTGAGGACAGAACTAGCTTTGTATGAATGCCACATTCTGTGGTTTTCACTTATCCTTGAAGTGACATTCATCCTATTAAAATTGTTAAATAAATTTAACACATTCATCCTATTAAAACTGTTTAACAGTTTTAATAGAATGAATGTCACTTCAAGGATCTTTTGTTTTTCAAAACAACAAAGAATAACCATTTCCATAGTCTAGATATAATTATATACATTAAAATAAGCCATTCTTTTAAATAAAATGTTAACATTCCCCTACATACTTGACATTTTTCTCTAATGAATACACTGTTGTACTGGCATTTTCTTATAATGTGTTATTTTAAGGGCTCCTTTTTCTAACATTGTAAATTTAACCAGCATGAGCTAATTAATGAGCTCAAGTTACCCTTCCTTTCCCTCCAAACCTTAACTACCCACCCAGTCTTTTAGAATTCATTCCCAGGCTTTAAGACCACTTAGAATTTAGAAAACTTTTTTCTTTTGAGTGCACTGTGATTACTTCCCTACTTGTTTAATCATTTTCTTTCTCTACTAAAACTTCCATAGCACAAAATTCACATTTTTTTGTAATTCTGCAGCTTTTTCTACCAAACCCCCAAAGCATAAACTACATGAATCTGAAATATGTGTGTTTGTTTGTTTGACACTAATTCTCGTTCTCCCACTGGCAGACAATCTTACTCCTAAGTTTATGAGGCCATATTCTCTGTTCATGGAGCACTTGGCATGTAATTGACTTAAAATTACAGAGTGGTTTAGGAAAGATCAAAACAGAATCCTCAAGGAAGTCCATTTAACCTCTTAGTATCTCTTTTAACTTTTCAGTAATGTGTGTTTGTAAAATCTAGTGTTTGCTTTATTTAATCCCTTCATTTGTGTCATCCAATCTCCAGTAATAGAAAGTGGGATATAGACACAAAAGCTTAAGGACCAGTGTGCTATAAAACCTATGCTTACCCTCTAGGGCAGCAGTCCTCAAAATGTGGCACACAGAGCCCAAGGGTCCCCAGGAAACTTTCAGGAACTCTGTCTGCAGAAACACTTTCAGAGGGTCCACAGGGTCAAAATTATTTTCATAATAATACTAAGACATTATTTTCCATTTTGTTGCATTGATATTTGCATTGATGATGCAAAAGTCATGGTGGACAGAACTGCCAGTACCTTACAAAATCAAGGCACAACATGTATTTGAAAAAAAAAAAAAAAGCCAGTTTCACTTAAGAACGTCCTTGATGAAGCAAGACTTTTGATATTATTAAATCTTAACCCTTGAGGTACACTCTTTAATACCTTGTGTGCCAAAATGGGAAGTATGCATATCTAAGTACAATTGTTGTCTTGAGGGAAACTGTTGTGCAATTGATTTTTAACCTGCACTACCTATTTCTTCCTGGAACACCAATTTTATCAGAAAGAATGACGGCAGACAAATAATGATTTGGACTTGGATATTTGCAAAATATTTTCTCAAAAAAAGAATGAAAGAAGCCTGTCGCTTCTAGGAAAACCGACTGCATTTGTTGCTAATGATAATATTTAAACTTTCTATCAAAAATTGGTATTCTGGAAAACATTTGCCTGTCACATAATGAGTTTGACAACTTCCCAAGATTTAGAGATTTTTCTGATATCAGTGCTGAAAGTGACTTTTTTATATTTTAGAATTATGTCAACATTTTGAAGATCTGTATAACTTGCTGAACCAACATTTTCCAAATGATCAAGACATAATATTACAAAGTCATATATGGGTAAAAAGACCATTCAAAGTGTGGTGTAGACTAATAGGTTTTTACATGACCGAGTACAAAATGTTCATTGATATGGTTTTAGAGTTTATTTGTAACTAATCTTTAAGAAACTATAACTTGTCGGCCAGGCGCGGTGGCTCATGCCTGTAATCCCAGCACTTTGAGAGGCCGAGGTGGGTGGATCACGAGGTCAGGAGATCAAGACCATCCTGGCTAACACCGTGAAACCCCGTCTCTACTAAAAATACAAAAAAAATTAGCCAGGCGTGGTAGCAGGTGCCTGAGGCAGGAGAATGGCATGAACCCAGGAGGAGGAGCTTGCAGTGAGTCAAGATCGCGCCACTGCACTCCAGCCTGGGCGACAGCAAGACTCCGTCTCAAAAGAAAAAAAAAGAAACTATAACTTGTCAAATTTAGGTATAATAAAGGAAAATATCCACAACTATCTGAAAAGTCTATTAAAATTCTTTTTTTCTCCCTTTAGCCTGGGTTAGCCTGAATTTTCTTCATAAACTTCAATCAATAGGACATATTGCAACAGACTAAATATGCATTTGAGAATCCTGCTGTCTTTTATCAGTTCAGACATTTACAATATTTGCAAAAATAAAGCAATGCTACCCTATTCAGTATTGTTTTGCTAGATAGGGTTTTCTTTGCTTAAAGAACGTATTTTTATATTACCATATAATGAGTTTTTTATTTTTAAGTAAATAAGAAAATATTTTTAATTATCAGTTTTAACTTTAATACAGTAGATATTGATAGATATAATGCATATAAACAAAAGTTCTTTCAGACCTTCAGTTTTTAAGAGTATAAAGAGTTCTCGGCCGGGCGCGGTGGCTCACGCTTGTAATCCCAGCACTTTGGGAGGCCGAGGCGGGCGGATCACGAGGTCAGGAGATCGAGACCACGGTGAAACCCCGTCTCTACTAAAAATACAAAAAAAAAAATTAGCCGGGCGTGGTGGCGGGCGCCTGTAGTCCCAGCTACTCGGAGAGGCTGAGGCAGGAGAATGGCGTGAACCCGGGAGGCAGAGCTTGCAGTGAGCTGAGATTGCGCCACTGCACTCCAGCCTGGGAGACAGAGCGAGACTCCGTCTCAAAAAAAAAAAAAAAAAAAAAAAGAGTTCTCGAGATTAAAAACATTGAGAAATGCTGTTCTAGTAAAATGTTCATAAAGGGAAAAAAGTGAGTATACAAATTTCATTGGCTAATGTAGGAACCAAAGGATAAGAAATCAAATAAATTTTTACTAGGTCTTCCTATTGCTCAGGTTCATTTGGTTGCAAATAACCAGCTCATGGAAAGCCCACATCAACCAGGACTACTACACGTTTTAGCTTCAGCAACCATCATCAATTAACAATGTCCCTGTGGATGTATTAGTTCAAATTTGTGAGAGATCAAGCCTATTTGTCTCAGCTAACAATTATCATCTCTGGGAAGATTCCTCCATCTGAAAGCCTGCCATAGTTCACTGTTCACCCTATGGTCGGGCCACCCCAAGTGGTTACATCAGTGGCCACTCTAGAGGAAAGAACAGCCCACCATTGTTTTGGAGAGAAGAGGACTTTGAGTGAGACCAGTAAAAGCCAGAAGGAAAAATCAAGTGTGACAGGAAAATGGAGTGACATGTTCACAAACTCTGTTTCATAGTCTAATACAGCACACACATGACAGGTTACTTTGACTTAGACCAGGCTTGCAAAATTAAGGCTAGGACTGAGAATAAAATCCACGTCTCAACTTGCCTTCCAGAACCTTTGCAATTAATTCATGTTTTGAAATCTTTATCAGTCTTTGATGCATTAGGGGTCATCCTCCAACCACTGCCCACCCTAGCATCCACCAGTCCTGTCACATGTTGACCCTAAACTGCCCACCTTAATCCACTTTGAACTATACTCCTCTTTCTGTAGAAACAAGCCAACCATTTGTATTCCTCTTTCCATCATTACTAACCATAAGAATAAAAAAAAGTATACCTCGACTTATCAAAAATAGAAAATGCTGAGGTTGTACAGAATAAAGCCCAGTATTTCATCCCACTTTGTTTTTTTCTGAGGCCTTTTGATCTGCATGCTTTTTTCTCCCTCCATCTCTCCTGTCTTCTTAGAAATAATGTGGACTCTCCCCAGGGGATGCTGAAGAGCAGACACATGGATCCTTTGACAAATCAATAATGGCAAAAAAAAATGTATTAGTTAACAAGACTATTAGTTCCTCCCCCTTTTCAGGAAAAAAAGAATCATATTGTATCATATTATTTCCCAAGAGCTTTAGAAGCACCACTGACTAGCAACACAGAGAAAGCTACGGTCAGAGCAAACCTTTTCAAACATTTAATAATTGACAGCCCTTACCACGGAGGTTGGGGAAGCAGAATTGGTGTGATTGACCTTGAAGCATCTCCTTCCCCTCCATTCACTCCTTTCTCAAAACTTGCTTCACTTTGACACTAAGGCTTACCAAGGCAAAAGCAGACAAAATAAAGGTCTTTTAAGAACTTAAATGACACCAAAACTTTCCAATTGCACTTCAGAATAATACATTAGTTTTATTGTGACAAGTAGTCCCTCTCAATTCTCACTCACACGTTCTTTTCTCTCTGCAGCAGAAACCACTTTTATTAAGTATAAATCCATTCTCAGTTTTTGCAGTACTGTCCAATTGAAGGGCATCTCTTCCCTCAACCAGGACCTGGCCCAGTGGCTGGCACGTAGTGGATACAATATGTTTGTGTGAAATGAAAGAATTCAACATAGCATTCATTTTGATTTACTCTAGATCTTTACTTTCATTAAGAAAACATTAAGGGTACAAATGTGAGATAATTATAAGAGAAGGTGAAGGGGTACCAAAAAAGTTTTTTGAAGTTATTTGTTTAGATAAAGTTGGTCTAAAAAATAACATGAAACTAACAGTTTTTTCTTTTGTTTTATTTTGAGACAGAGTCTTATCGTATCTCCCAGGCTGGAGTGCAGTGGCACAATCTCGGCTCACTGCAACATCTGCCTCCAGGATTCAAGTGATTCTCGTGCCTCAGCCTCCCAAGCAGCTGTGATTAGAGGTGCCCGCCACCATACCTGGCTATTTTTTGTATTTTTAGTGGAGACAGGTTTCACCATGTTGGCCAGGCTGGTCTCAAACTCCTGACCTCTAGTGATCCGCCCACCTCAGCCTCCCAAAGTGCTGGGATTACAGGTGTGAGCCACCACACCCAGCCAAAACTAACAGTTTTAAAACTAAAAAGTAAATCAGTTTAATCTGCGAGTGCTCAGCATTTCTCCTTGGATAGGCCACATACGTTTTTGGGCGTCATTTTTATTTCATCAGCTAGTGCATGAAGTTATTTAAGAATTGTTTCAATGCACGTAACAACCATATGCCCCAGATTTCCTAGGGCTGTCCAAATTCCATGCACTTGCATTCTTTTCCATAACATCATTGTGCTTAACATAGTGTTATTTATCTCTCTTGGACCTTCACTTTAATTAAAAAATCAAAAAACTTATCCTCAGACTCTATCACTTTATCCCCTTTTTGTCTTTCAGAGTTAGTAGCACAGAGCCATCCACAGAACAGAAGTTCATCATGTTTATTGATTATCTAATTAATCAATTAATCAATTAGTGGATATATGTGTTACATGGTGGCTTCCCTAAAAACTCATTCCCATCATGGAAAACATAAATCAAGTACTATTTATTTATTTATTTTACTTTAAGTTCTGGGATACATGTGCAAAACATGCAGGTTTGTTACATAGGTATACATGTGCCATGGTGGTTTGCTGCACCCATCAACCCATCATTTGGTTTTAAGCCCTGCATGAGTTAGGTATTTGTCTTAATGCTCTACCTCCCCTTGCTCCCAACCCCCCAACAGGCCCCGGTGTGTAATGTTCCCCTCCCTGTGTCCATGTGTTCCCATTGTTCAACTCCCACTTATGAGTGAGAATATGTGGCGTTTGGTTTTCTGTTCCTGTGTTAGTTTGCTGAGAATGATGGCTTCCAGCTTCATCCATGTCCCTGCAAAGACATGAACTCATTCTTTTTTATGGCTGCATAGTATTCCATGGTGTGTATGTGCCACATTTTCTTTATCCAGTCTATCACTGGGTATTTGGGCATTTGAGTTGGTTCCAAGTCTTTGCTATTGTACATAGTGCTGCAATAAACATGCATGTGCATATGTCTTTATAGCAGAATGATTTATAATCCTTTGGGTATATACCCAGTAATGATATTGCTGGGTCAAATGGTATTTCTGGTTCTAGATCCTTGAGGAATTGCCACACTGTCTTCCACAATGGTTGAACTAATTTACACTCCCAACAGTGTGAAAGCATTTCTATTTCTCCACATCCTCTCCAGCATCTGCTGTTTCCTGACTTTTTAATGATCACCATTCTAAATGGCATGAGATGGTATCTCATTGTGGTTTTGATTTGCATTTCTCTAATGACCAGTGATGATGAGCTTTTTTTCATATGTTTGTTGGCCACATAAATGTCTTCTTTTGAGGAGTGTCTGTTCATATCCTTTGCCCACTTTTTAATGGGGTTGTTTTTTTCTTATACATTCGTTTAAGTTCCTTGTAGATTCTGGATATTAGCCCTTTGTCAGATAGACTGCAAAAATTTTCTCCCATTCTGTAGGTTACCTGTTCACTCTGATGATAGTTTCTTTTGCTGTGCAGAAGCTCTTTAGTTTAATTAGATCCCTCAAATATTGTTTCATTTTAAAATACCCTTAAGGAAGAAGATAATACTGCAAAATGGCTAAGAAGACAGCCTCTGAACTGAAAATTTGGAAGTATTTCTTCTCTGTGCACTCCCCTATTCACCTGCTATAACAAACTCAACACCCATTTTCCTAGACATAATATAATTGAACTCCCAAAGGGGGCCAAAGTGGAAAGATGAGTGATTATAAAATTTTGCTGAAAGATATGTTCCATTGTTTACAAACTTATAGAAAGAAGGAAGAAAAGGATGGGAGAAGAGTATGCTAGATGTCTGCTCTTAGTTAGTCAGGGTTCTTCAGAGAGATAAAACCAACAAGATATGTAAGAGGGAGGGTTATCAGGGAATTGGCTCACACAAACACAGAGGTAGAGAAGTATCACCATAGGCTGTCAGCAAGCTAGAAAACAGGAGAAGCCAATAGCAAGGCTTAGTCCAAGTCTAGAAGCCTCAAAAACAGAGAAGCCAACGACGAAGCCCTCAGTCTGTGCCTGAAGGCTCAAGAGCCCCTGGGAGGCTGCAAGTACAAGTCCCAGAGTCCAAAAGCTGAAGAACCTAGAGTCTGATGTCCAAGGGCAGGAGGAGAAAAAGCAGGGAAGGGAGAGGGCAAGAGCAGAGAGTGAGTATCCCCATTCTTTCCCATGTTTGTCCCAACAGGGGTTCCCAGCTGATTGGGTGGTACCCCCATATTGAGAGCTGGAAATCCTCTCTCAGTCCACTGACTCACAGCAAACTCCCCTGAAAGCACTATCTGAAAGCAGACATACCCAGAAACAATGCTTCACCAGCCATCAAGGCATCCCTCAACCCAGTCAAGTTGTCCCCTAAAATTAATCATGACATCTTCTCAAATGGTGTTTAACATTCCTTCACTTAGTTACTTCCAAATTTCCACCAAAACGCCTAAAAAGACAAAGAAAAAGATAAAACTTACCAATATCAAATAATGAGGCTGATTGTCAACCTGTTGCCAACTATAAGAGTAGCTTTCACTGTCTAGGAAGCTAATGGTCTCAGAGTCAACCCTGCAGCTTCCAGGGCCCCCCTCCTCTTCAGAGAAAGCCACTCTAGAGCTTCACTGTCAGTACCCAATAGTTACTTGTGGCATTTTTAATTTTAATTTAAAGTGATTAAAATTGAATAAAATTAAAAGTCTAGTTCCTCAGTACTAGATAGCCACAGTGGCTAGTGGAGGCCACACCGAAAAGCACAGATATAGAACATGTCCATCCTCAGCTGAGGTTCTATTAGCCAGGCATACTTTTAGAACAGGATCTGGGTGGGCTCTGCCTTTCAATCCTGATCACTCCCCTTTGTATATGCTATATGCGAAACATTTTCTTTGTTTTTTCATTTGTTTGAAATGGAGCCTCCTTCTGTCATCTAGGCTAGAGTACAGTAGCACAACCTTGGCTTACTATAACCTCCGCCTCCCAGGTTCAAGCAATTCTCCTACCTCGACCTCCCGAGATTACAGGCACCTGCCATCACACCCAGCTAATTTTTATATTTTTAGTAGAGACGGGGTTTCACCATGTTGGCCATGGTTGGCCAGGCTGATCTCAAACTCCTGACCTCAGGTGATGTGCCCTCCTCGGCCTCCCCAAGTGCTGGGATTATAGGTGTGAGCCACCATGCCCAGCCCATTTTCTTTGCAACTTATTTTGGCTCTACAGTGATTCCTTTGAACTAGATATTTCAAATCCTTCCCTGCTTCTTGATCAGCCTCTACCCAGGAAACTAGCGCCATTTTCCCTGTTTATGCCCTGCCCATTTCTACACAGAGACCAAGTTGTCCCTGCCATCACTGTCTATTATCTGCTGAGTGAAGGAAGGTTAGATAGTAATTCATAGAGGACTCAAGGCTAGAGATTTCCACCTATTTTCCCCAGTTTCCTTCCCTGCCCAGGCACCTGACCCTATCCTGATGAGGGACACAAGCCTGACTCTCTGAGGTGAAATTTTCTGTCCAAACAAGGAGATGTAACCAGGTATCTATAATCCTAGCACACAAGCTTCCAGAAACTTGTTGCTAAAGGTGAGAATTAGAGATATCAGAAGGGGCCAGGCGCAGTGGCTCACGCCTGTAATCCCAGCACTTTGGGAGGTCGAGGTGGGTGGATCACAAGGTCTGGAGTTTGAGACCATCCTGGCCAACATGGTGGAACCCCGTCTCTACTAAAAAATACAAAAAATGAGCCGGGTGTGGTGGCACACTCCTGTAGTCTTAGCTACTCTGGAGGCTGAGGCAGGAGAATTGCCTGAACCTGAGAGGCAAAGGTTGCAGTGAGCTGAGATCGCATCACTGAACTCCAGCCTGGTGACAGAGTGAGACTCCACCTCAAAAAAAAAAAAAAAAGAGAGAGAAAGATATCAGAAGGAACTCTAGCCATCCTGTGAACAAACAACAGGTATAAAAAAGCATGGAGGAAAAACATCTGCAATACAAAGCATATAGATGAAAACAGCTCATCACATAATAAAAAAGATTAATGAGAAAAGACCCACACCCGGATATTTCTTTTTTTTTTTAATTATACTTTGAGTTCTAGGGTACATATACACAACATGCAGGTTTGTTACATATGTATACATGTGCCATGTTGGTGTGCTGCACCCATTAACTCGTCATTTACATTAGGTATTTCTCTTAATGCCATCCCTCCCCCCACTCCATGACAGGCCCCAGTGTGTGATGTTCCCCACCCAGTGTCCAAGTGTTCTCATTGTTCAATTCCCACCTATGAGTGAGAACATGCGGTGTTTGGTTTTCTGTCCTTGCAATAGTTTGCTCAGAATGATGGTTTCCAGCTTCATCCATATACCTACAAAGGATGTGAACTCATCCTTTTTTATGGCTGCATAGTATTCCGTGGTGTATATGTGCCACATTTTCTTAATCCAGTCTATCATTGATGGACATTTGGGTTGATTCTAAGTCTTTGCTATTGTGAATAGTGCTGCAATAAACATACATCACACCTGGATATTTCATGGTTATTGATTAAAAGGAAAAAGTATTTAAAGCATCCAGATTTTTAGAGATAGGTAATCTGAAAAGAAATAAAAATCAAACTGGCCTCAGACTTCTCTGAAATAAACACTGGATTTCAACAAAGCAATGTCGACATTATTTTGAAAGAAAAATGATTTACTCAGAAGTTTTCACTAGCTGAGTTATTCATAAGTGATAAAAATGAAAAGACACAAAGTAAACTGCTTACATTCCTGTATTAAAGTAAGTTTCAATAACTAGTGGTTGGGAAAGATGGAAGAGTATAAAGCACCAGGAGTCTGGCTGTGCTTCTAGACAACAATTATACTGGCAAAATCTGCCTAATGTAACTATTTTTGCAATTCTGGAGTCTACTGTAAGCTTGCAAATTCCAGGGGAAGGTATGAAGGTAAAAGCACAATTAATTTTAATTTTAGCTCTTAGAACGGTAGCAGCTACCCATCCCCCAGTTCTTGGAGCAACTTGCATGCAGCCTATGGGATCCAGGGTGGGCAAAAAGGGTGTTGTCTTCCATATATTAGAGATCTGCATCCGATCACTGATTGCTACTTGTGATCACAGAGGTGCAGACGAGAATGTGGGCAGACTTTGTTGTTGTACCTCCCTGAATTGTTGCAGGCTCTTTCCCATCTGACTGAAGTGACTTCCAGAGGATTCAAAGGGCCAGCACCCTTTTTGTTTCCTCCCTTCATTTTTCACCTTTTGAGAATGAGAGATTAGAAACCAGGATATCAAAAAAAAAAGTTGCATATACAGGAAAAATTAGAAAATGATCTCACATGCCCATAGAAAGGCACGGGCTCAGAAAAGACTTGAGAAGATCTTAAGTTTACATCTCAAACTGGCACAGAGTTAGCCTGCAACAATCAAAAAACAAAAACAATAAACAATAACAAAAAAAAGCAAACCTGGGCAAAGAGGAGAATCTGATTTCCAAAGATACATTATCAAATTCAAATATTGTTTTCAACAAAAAAAAAAATTGCAAGACATATGAAGAAACAAGAATGTATGGCACATTCAAAGGAGAAAAAAATTAATCAACAGAAATTGGCCTTGAAAAGACCTGATGACAGATTCACTACACAAAGATGCTCAAAGAACTTAAGGAATATGTGGAGAAAGTCCAGAAAATCATGTTATTAACAAGATAGAAATATCAATAAAGATGTAGAAAATCTAAAAAGAAAACAAAAAGAAATTCTGGAGCTGAAAAGTACAACTGAAATAAAAATTCACTAAAGCAATTAAAAGGCAGATTTTAGGAGGCATGAAAAAGAATCACTGAACTTCAATATAGGACAATGGAAGTTATTGAGTATGAAGAACAGAAAGAAAAAAGGTGAAGAAAGTGAACAGAACCTAAGGGATATGTGTGTCACCATCAAAAAGACCAACTTATGCATTATGAGAATTTCACAAGGAGAAAAGAGGGAAAGAGGTAAAGAAAATATTTGAAGAAATAATAATAGAAAACTTACCAAACTTGATGAAAGAAATGAATATAGATGTCCAAGAAGCTCAACAAACTCCAAGAAAGATGAATTCAAAGAGAATTGCACCAAGCCACATTAAGAGAGAATCTTGAGAGTAGCAAGAGAAAAGCTATTTGTCACATAAAAGAGATACTCAATAAAATTAACAGCAGATTTCTCACTAGAAATTTTGGAAGCCAGAAGTCTGTGGGCTCATACACTCAAAGTGCTGGAAGAAAAACACTGTCAATCAAGAATTCTATGTTGGACATTTGGGTTGGTTCCAAGTCTTTGCTATTGTGAATAGTGCCGCAATAAACATACGTGTGCATGTGTCCTTATAGCAGCATGATTTATAATCCTTTGGGTATATACCCAGTAATGGGATGGCTGGGTCAAATGGTATTTCTAGTTCTAGATCCCTGAGGAATCGCCACACTGACTTCCACAATGGTTGAACTAGTTTACAGTCCCACCAACAGTGTAAAAGTGTTCCTATTTCTCCACATCCTCTCCAGCACCTGTTGTTTCCTGACTTTTGAATGATCGCCATTCTAAGTGGTATGAGATGGTATCTCATTGTGGTTTTGATTTGCATTTGTCTGATGGCCAATGATGATGAGCATTTTTTCATGTTTTTTGGCTGCATAAATGTCTTCTTTTGAGAAGTGTCTGTTCATATCCTTCACCCACTTTATGATGGGATTGTTTTTTTCTTGTAAAATTGTTGGAGTTCATTGTAGATTCTGGATATTAGCCCTTTGTCAGATGAGTAGGTTGTGAAAATTTTCTCCCATTCTGTAAGTTGCCTATTCACTCTGATGGTAGTTTCTTTTGCTGTGCAGAAGCTCTTTAGTTTAATTAGATCCCATTTGTCAATTTTGGCTTTTGTTGCCATTGCTTTTGGTGTTTCAGACATGAAGTCCTTGCCCATGCCTATGTCCTGAATGGAGTGCCTAGGTTTTCTTCTAGAGTTTTTTCTGCTTTTAGGTCTAACATGTAAGTCTTTAATCCATCTTGAATTAATTTTTGTATAAGGTGTAAGGAAGGGATCCAGTTTCAGCTTTCTACATATGGCTAGCCAGTTTTCCCAGCACCATTTATTAAATAGGGAATCCTTTCCCCATTTCTTGTTTTTGTCAGGTTTGTCAAAGATCAGATAGTTGTAGATATGCGGCATTATTTCTGAGGGCTCTGTTCTGTTCCATTGGTCTATATCTCTGTTTTGGTACCAGTACCATGCTGTTTTGGTTACTGTAGCCTTGTAGTATAGTTTGAAGTCAGGTAGCATGATGCCTCCAGCTTTGTTCTTTTGGGTTAGGATTGACTTGGCGATGCGGGCTCTTTTTTGGTTCCATATGAACTTTAAAGTAGTTTTTTCCAATTCTGTGAAGAAAGTCATTGGTAGCTTGATGGGGATGGCATTGAATCTATAAATTACCTTGGGCAGTATGGCCATTTTCATGATATTGACTCTTCCTACCCATGAGCATGGAATGTTCTTCCATTTGTTTGTATCCTCTTTTATTTCATTGAGCAGTGGTTTGTAGTTCTCCTTGAAGAGGTCCTTCACATCCCTTGTAAGTTGGATTCCTAGGTATTTTATTCTCTTTGAAGCAATTGTGAATGGGAGTTCACTCATGATTTGGCTCTCTGTCTGTCATTGGTGTATAAGAATGCTTGTGATTTTTGCACATTGATTCTGTATCCTGAGACTTTGCTGAAGTTGCTAATCAGCTTAAGGAGATTTTGGGCTGAGAAGATGTGGTTTTCTAGATATACAATCATGTCATCTGCAAACAGGGACAAATTGACTTCTTTTCCTAATTGAATGCCCTTTATTTCCTTCTCCTGCCTGATTGCCCTGGCCAGAACTTCCAACACTATGTTGAATAGGAGTAGTGAGAGAGGGCATCCCTGTCTTGTGCCCGTTTTCAAAGGGAATGCTTCCAGTTTTTGTCCATTCAGTATGATATTGGCTGTGGGTTTGTCATAGATAGCTCTTATTATTTTGAGATATGTCCCATCAATACCTAAGTTATTGAGAGTTTTTAGCATGAAGGGTTGTGGAATTTTGTCAAAGGCCTTTTCTGCATCTATTGAGATAATCATGTGACTTTTGTCTTTGGTTCTGTTTATATGCTGGATTACATTTATTGATTTGCGTATGTTGAACTAGCCTTGCATCCCAGGGATGAAGCCCACTTGATCATGATCTATAAGCTTTTTGATGTCCTGCTGGATTCGGTTTGCCAGTATTTTATTGAGGATTTTTGCATCAATATTCATCAAGGATATTGGTCTAAAATTCTCTTTTTTTGTTGTGTCTCTGCCTGGCTTTGGTATCAGGATGATGCTGGCCTCATAAAATGAGTTAGGGAGGATTCCCTCTTTTTCTATTGATTGGAATAATTTCAGAAGGAATAGTACCAGCTCCTCCTTATACCTCTGGTAGAATTTGGCTGTGAATCCATCCGGTCCTGGACTTTTTTTGGTTGGTAAGCTATTAATTATTGCCTCAATTTCAAAGCCTGTTATTGGTCTATTCAGAGATTCAACTTCTTCTTCCTGGTTTAGTCTTGGGAGAGTGTATGTGTCGAGGAATTTATCCATTTCTTCTAGATTTTCTAGCTTATTTGCATAGAGGTGTTTATAGTATTCTCTGATGGTAGTTTGTATTTCTGCAGGATTGGTGGTGATATCCCCTTTATCATTTTTTATTGTGTCTATTTGATTCTTGTCTCTTTTCTTCATTAGTCTTGCTAGCAGTCTATCAACTTTGTTGATCTTTTCAAAAAACCAGCTCCTGGATTTGTTGATTTTTTGAAGGGTTTTTTGTCTCTCTATTTCCTTCAGTTCTACTCTGATCTTAGTTATTTCTTGCCTTCTGCTAGCTTTTGAATGTGTTTGCTCTTGCTTCTTTAGTTCTTTTAATTGTGATGTTAGGGTGTCAATTTTAGATCTTTCCTGCTTTCTCTTGTGGGAATTTAGTGCTATAAATTTCCCTCTACACACTGTTCTGAATGTGTCCCAGAGATTCTGGTATGTTGTGTCTTTGTTCTCATTGGTTTCAAAGAACATCTTTATTTCTGCCTTCATTCCTTTATGTACCCAGTAGTCATTCAGTAGCAAGTTGTTCAGTTTCCATGTAGTTAGTTGAGTGGTTTTGAGTGAGTTTCTTAATCCTCAGTTCTAGTTTGATTGCACTGTGGTCTGAGAGACAGTTTGTTATAATTTCTGTTATTTTACATTTGCTGAGGAGTGCTTTACTTCCAACTATGTGGTTAATTTTGGAATAGGTGTGGTGTGGTGCTGTAAAGAATGTATATTCTGTTGATTTGGGGTGGAGAGTTCTGTAGATGTCTATTAGGTCCGCTTGGTGCAGAGCTAAGTTCAATTCTTGGATATCCTTGTTAACTTTCTGTCTTGTTGATCTGTCTAATGTTGACAGTGGGGTGTTAAAGTCTCCCATTATTATTGTGTGGGAGTCTAAGTCTCTTTGTAGGTCACTAAGGACTTGCTTTATGAATCTGGGTGCTCCTGTATTGGGTGCATATATATTTAGGATAGTTAGTTCTTTTTGTTGAATTGATCCCTTTACCATTATGTAATGGCCTTCTTTGTCTCTTTTGATCTTTGTTGGTTGAAAGTCTGTTTTATCAGAGACTAGGATCACAACCCCTGCCTTTTTTTGTTTTCCATTTGCTTGGTAGATCTTCCTCCATCCCTTTACTTTGAGTCTCTGTGTGTCTCTGCACATGAGATGGGTTTCCTGAATACAGCACACTGATGGGTCTTGAATCTTTATCCAATTTGCCAGTCTGTGCCTTTTAATTGGAACATTTAGCCCATTTACATTTAAGGTTAGTATTGTTATTTGTGAATTTGATACTGTCGTTATGATGTTAGCTGGTTATTTTGCTCGTTAGTTGATGCAGTTTCTTCCTAGACTTGATGGTCTTTACAATTTGGCATGTTTCTGCAGTGGCTGGTACCGGTTGTTCCTTTCTATGTTTAGTGCTTCCTTCAGGAGCTCTTTTAGGGCAGGCCTGGTGGTGACAAAATCTCTCAGCATTTGCTTGTCTGTAAAGTATTTTATTTCTCCTTCACTTATGAAGATTAGTTTGGTGGTTTATGAAATTCTGGGTTGAAAATTCTTTTCTTTAAGAATGTTGAATATCGGCCCCCACTCTCTTCTGGCTTGTAGAATTTCTGCCGAGAGATCAGCTGTTAGTCTGATGGGCTTCCCTTTGTGGGTAACCCGACCTTTCTCTCTGACTGCCCTTAACATTTTTTCCTTCATTTCAACTTTGGTGAATCTGACAATTATGTGTCTTGGAGTTACTCTTCTCAAGGAGTATCTTTGTGGCGTTCTCTGTATTTCCTGAATTTGAATGTTGGCCTGCCTGGCTAGATTGGGGAAGTTCTCCTGGATAATATCCTGCAGAGTGTTTTCCAACTTGGTTCCATTCTCCCCGTCACTTTCAGGTACACCAATCAGACGTAGATTTGGTCTTTTCACATAGTCTCATATTTTTTAGAGGCTTTGTTCATTTCTTTTTATTCTTTTTTCTCTAAACTTCTCTTCACGCTTCATTTCATTCATTTCATCTTCCATTGCTGATACCCTTTCCTCCAGTTGATCGCATCAGTTACTGAGGCTTGTGCATTCATCACGTAGTTCTCAGGCCTTGGTTTTCAGCTCCATCAGGTCCTTTAAGGACTTCTCTGTGTTGATTATTCTAGTTAACCATTCATCTAATTTTTTTTTCAAAGTTTTTAACTTCTTTGCCATTGGTTCGAACTTCCTCCTTTAGCTTGGAGTAGCTTGATCTTCTGAAGCCTTCCTCTCTCAACTCATCAAAGTCATTCTCCGTCCAGCTTTGTTCCGTTCCTGGTGAGGAGCTGCATTGCTTTGGAGAAGGAGAGGTGCTCTGATTTTTAGAGTTTCCAGTTTTTCTGCTCTGTTTTTTCCCTATCTTTGTGGTTTTATCTACCTTTGGTCTTTGATGTTGGTGACATACAGATGGGTTTTTGGTGTGGATGTCCTTTCTGTTTGTTAGTTTTCCTTCTAACAGTCAGGACTCTCAGCTGCAGGTCTTTTGGAATTTACTGGAGGTCCACTCCAAACCCTGTTTGCCTGGGTATCAGCAGCGGTGGCTGCAGAACAGCGGATATTGGTGAACCACAAATGCTGCTGCCTGATCGTTCCTCTGGAAGTTTTTTCTCAGAGGAGTACCCGGCCGTGTGAGGTGTCAGTCCACCGCTACTGGGGGGTGCCTCCCAGTTAGGCTACTCGGGGGTCAGGGACCCACTTTAGGAGGCAGTGTGTCTGTTCTCAGATCTCCAGCTGCGTGCTGGGAGAACCACTACTCTCTTCAAAGCTGTCAGACAGGGACATTTAAGTCTGCAGAGGTTATTGCTGTCTTTGTTTGTCTGTGCCCTGCCCCCAGAGGTGGAGCCTACAGAGGCAGGCAGGCCTCCCTGAGCTGTGGTGGGCTCCACCCAGTTCGAGCTTCTCGGCGGCTTTGTTTATCTACTCAAGCCTGAGCAATGGCGGGTGCCCCTCCCCCAGCCTTGCTGCCACCTTGCAATTTGACCTCAGACTGCTGTGCTAGCAATGAGCGAGGCTCCGTGGGCGTAGGACCCTCCAAGCCAGATGCGGGATATAATCTCCTGGTGTGCCATTTGTGAAGCCCATTGGAAAAGCACAATATTAGGGTGGGAGTGACCCGATTTTCCAGGTGCTGTCTGTCATCCCTTTCTTTGACTAGGAAAGGGAATTCCCTGACCCCTTGTGCTTCCTGGGTGAGGCGATGCCTCGCCCTGCTTCGGCTCATGCACGGTGTGCTGCACCCACTGTCCTGCACCCACTGTCTCTGGCACTCCCGTGAGATGAACCCAGTACCTCAGTTGGAAATGCAGAAATCACCTGTCTTCTGCGTTGCTCACGCTGGGAGCTGTAGACTGGAGCTGTTCGTATTCGGCCATCTTGGGTCCCAGTCAAGCAGAGTTTTTATATGTTATTGAAGTTAAGATAGTATAAATTCAAAATGGAATGTTATAACATTAAACTATTAAACGTAATCCCCATGGTAGCCACAAAGAAAATAGCTATAGAATATATACAAAAAAGAAATGAGAAAGAAATTTAAGCATTTCACTAAAATCAAAAATTAACTACATATAAAAGAAGACAGTTAAATAGAAAATGAGGGACAAAAAAAGCTATAAGGCATATAGTAAGCAAAGAGCAAAATGACAGAAGTAAGTTCTTCCTATTATGCATTACTTTAAATGTAAATGGATTAAAGTATCCAATCAAAAGACGGAAATTAGCAGAATCCCTAAAACACATATCCAACTTCATGTTGTCTACAAGAGACTCATTTAAGATCTAAAGACACAAATAGGTTAAAAGTGAAAGTATGGAAAAAGACACCCCACACAAATAGAAACTAAATGAGATCAGAGTGGTTATACAAATATCAGGCAAAGTAGACTTTAAGTCAAAATAGTTTACAAGAGACAGAGAAAGAAATTATATACATTTTTAAAGTTCAATACAAAAAGTAGATATAACAATTATAAACACATATCTAATTTGTAAATCAAAATCCAAATACATAAAGCAAAAACTGACAGAATTAAGGGAGAAATAGACAGGTCTACAATAATAGTTGAAGAATTCAATAGCCCATCCCCAATAATAGATAGAACTATCAGAGACAAGATAATAAAGAATTTAAACAACACAATAAACCAACAAGATCTAACAGACACACCAGAACACCATACCCAGTGACAACAGTATTACATTCTTCTCAAGTATACATGACTATTGGATAGCCATGGATAGCGCACATGGATATTTTCCAGGCTAGATCCTATGTTAAGCCACAGATTAAGTCTCAATAGATTTTTAAAAGATAAATATTATATGAAATGTCTTCTCCAACCACAACGGGATGAAGTTAAAAGTGAAAAACAGAAGGAAAACTAGGAAATCCACAAATATTTGAAAATTAAACAGTATACTCTTAAACAACCAATGGATCAAAGAAGAAAACACAAGAGAAATTAGGAAATTAGAGATGAATAAAAATGAAAACACAACATACCAAAATATATGAAATTCAGTGAAAGCAGTACTAAGGCAGAAATTTATAGATATAAATGTTTATATTAAAAAACAAGAAAGATCTCAAATCATAAACCTACCTTTGTAAACTTAAGGAACTAGAAAAAGAAGAACAAACTAAACCTAAAGCTAGTAGAACGAAGTAAATAATTAAGAGTCAAGCAGAAATAAATAAAATAGTGGAGAAAAACAGTACATAAAGTCAATGAAACCAAAAGTTGTTTCTTTGAGAGGATCAACAAAATTGACAAACTTTTAGCTACATGGACTAAGAAAAAAAGAGGAAAGATACAAGTTGGGCATTGGGATTATTATGAAAAATTTTACACCAACAAACTAAATAACTTAGATGAAATAGAGAAGTTCCTAAAAACACAAAACCTTCCAAGACTAAATCAAAGGAGTAGAACATTAGAATAGACCTGTAACCAACAGAGAGATGGAATCAGTAATCAAAAATCTTTCAACAAATAAGAGCCCTGTATTGATGGCTTCACTGTTGAATTCTACCAAACATTTTGAAAATAACTAACACCAATCCTTCTCAAACTTTCACAAAAAACTGAAGACGAGGGAACACTTTCTAACTTATTCTATGAGACCAGCACTACCCTGATACCAATACCAGACAAAGACACTGCACTAAAACTACAAACCAATATCCCTTCTAAACTTTAATGCAAAAATTCTCAACAAAATACTAACAAACCAAATTCAGCTGCATATTAAAAGGATTATACACCATAACCAAGTGTGATTTATTCCTGGAATGCGGTGGCTTATTCCTGGAAGAAGTTTGTATGTGCAACATACAAAAAGAGATCAATGTAATACAGCACATTAACAGAATTAAGGGGGGAAAAAAACACATGACCATCTCAATAAATGCAGAAAAGGCATTTGACAAAATACCCTTTTATGATTTAAGAAAACACTGGATAAACTAATAGAGGAAACTACCTCAACATAATAAAATTCATGTTTGAAAAACCTACAGGAAACATCATATTCAATGATGAAAAACTGAAAGCTTTATTTCTAAGCCGGGAATAAGGCAAGAATGTCTGCTTTCTCTACTTCTCCATTTCTATTCAACATAGTATTGGAAGTTCTAGCCAGAGCAAATAGGTAAGAAAAAGAAAATGCATCAAAATTGGAAAAGATGAAGTAAAATGACCTCTATTCACAGATGCTATGATATTATATATAGAAGCCTTAAATATTTCACAGAATAATTGTTAAAACTAATAAGGGAATTACATTGTGGATGAACCTTGAGGACATTATGCTAAGTGAAATAAGCCAGTCACAAAAAAAAAAAAACTTTGTGATTCCACTTATATATGTGCTTACAGTAGACAAAATCATAAAGACAAACAGAAGAATGGTGATTGTCAGGGCCTGGGATGAAAGGGAAAGAAGTGATTTAATGGGTAGAATTTCAGTTTTACAAGATGAAAAGAGTGTGGAGATGGATGGTAATGATGGTTGCAGAACATTATAAATGTATTTAATACCACTGAACTGTACGCTAAGGTTAAAATGGTAAATTTTATGTTATATGCATTTCAACACAATAGAAAACATGGAAAAAATAACTAATGGTCCTAAAATGTGTTTGGAAATGAACATTTTCAATAATGTACATATATAAGTATATAAATGTATAAGTATATACATATTATATAAATATACATATATTTTATGTAACTAAAATGTAAAAAAAAGATAAAAATAAACCTGACAAATTCTTATGTTATAAAAATAAATTCTACATTTGACTTAAGAAAACAAAAGTAGTATAATTTTCTTGCCTTGAATAGAGAGGTTTCAAAAGATAATATTTTATAGTTTACTGACAAAAAATATAGAGCAAAGTATCCTTTTGCAGGTTAAAATTAATCATTGAATTTGTCACTAATGAAAATATAAACTTGTGCATAATATCAACTGTATTAATCATTAAATTTATCACTAATCAAAATTAGAATATTTATAAAAATACAGAAAAATAAAAAATAATGGGAAAGAAAAAACTACGAAGAAAAAAAATGGAGAAAACATAAGCAATAGGAAAAGACATGAAAAGAAAATAAATGAAACAGAAGACAGAAACAAAGATAATTGCACTAGGAAAAATACTGATTTGAAATGTCAACTTTATCACAGACTAAACTTCTATATAGTAAGATTTATGTGTATATTCTTCTATTGACACTATATTATTTATGTTATTATATCTTTGGTATTTTTTTGAAAAGTCATTTCTCAACAACAACAAAAAAAGTTTTTTAAGATTTTGAAATTAAATGAAGACAAATATTTTATTCAACATAGTACTGGAAGTCCTAGCCAGAGCAATCAGGCAAGAGAAAGAAAGCCATCCAAATAGGAAAAAGGAAGTCGAGATATCCCTATTTGCAAACTATATGATTCTTTACCTAGAAAACCCCACAGTCTCTGCCCAAAAGCTCCTAGATCTGAAAAACAACCTCAACAAAGTTTTAGGATATAAAACCAATATACAAAAAATCAGGAGCATTCCTGTACACCAACAACATCCAAGCTGAGAGCCAAATCAAGAACACGATCCCATTCACAATAGCCATAAAAAGAATAAAATAGTTAGAAACACAGCTAACCTGGGAGGTAAAAGATCTCTACAACAAGAATTACAAAACACTACTCAGAGAAATCAGAGATGACACAAACAAATGGAAAAACACTTCATGCTCATGGATAGGAAGAATTAATGTTAGAATAGTCATACTGCCCAAAGCAATTTACACATTCAACGTTATTTCTATCAAACTACCAATCACATTCTTCACAGAATCAGAAAACTATTATTTTAAAATTCCTATGGAAGCCAGCTCACACCTGCAATCCCAGCACTTTGAGAGGCCAGGGTGGGAGGATCACTTGACTCCAGAATTCAAGACCAGCCTGGGAAACATGGCAAAACCTCATCTCTACAAAAAATACAAAAATTAACTAGGCATGTTGGTGCACCTGTAGTCCTGGCTACCTGGGGAGACTGAGGTGGGAGGATCACCTGAGCCCAAGGAGGTCAAGGCTACAGTGTGCTGTGATCACACCCCTGCACTTCAGCCTGAGCGACAGAGTAAGAGCCTATCACACATATACACAAAAACAAAATTCATATGGAACTATAAAAGAGCCTGAATAACCAAGATAATCCTAAGCAAAAAGAACAAAGCTGAAGGCATCACTCTACCTGACTTCAAACTTTACTACAAGGCTGCAGTAACCAAAACAGCATGGTGCTGGTACAAAAATAGACACATAGACCAATGGAACAGCATAAAGATCTCAGAAATAAGACCACACACCTACAACCATCTGATTTTTGGCAAACCTGACAAAAACAAGCAACGGGTAAAGGATTCCCTACTTAATAAATGGTGCTGGGAGAAGTGACTAACCATATGCAGAAAAGTGAAACTGGACCACTTCCTCACACCTTATACAAAAATTGACTCAGGATGGATTAAAGGCTTAAATGTAAAACCCAAGACTATAAAAACCCTAGAAGAAAATCTAACCAATGTCATTCAGGACATAGGCATTAACAAAGATTCATTAAAATGTCAAAAACAATTGCAACAAAAACGAAAATTGACAATCGGGATCTAAATAAACTAAAGAGCTTCTTCACAGCAAAAGAAACTATCATCGGAGTGAACAGACAACCTACAGAATGGGAAAAAATTTTTACAATCTATCCATCTGACAAAGGTCTAATATTCAGTCTACAAGGAACTCAAACAAATTTAGAAGAAAAAAACAACCCCATTAAAAAGTGAGCAAAGGACATCAACAGACACTTCTCAAAAGAAGACATTTATGCAGGCAACAAACATATGCAAAAGAGCTCAACATCACTGATCATTAGAGAAATGTAAATCAAAACCACAATGAGATACTATCTCACACCAGTCAGAATGGTGATTATTAAAAAGTCAAGAAACGCTGGGCGTGGGTGTGGTGACTCACGCCTGTAATCTCAGCCCTTGCCAAGATCATGCCACTGCACTCCAGCCTGGGTGACAAAGCAAGACTCTATCTCAAAAAAAAAAAGGAAAGAAAAGAAAAAACATCAAGAAACAACAGATGCTAGTGAGGTTGTGGAGAAATAGGAATGCTTTTACACTGTTGGTGGGAATGTAAATTAGTTCAACCATTGTGAAAGACGGTGTGGTGATTTCTCAAAGACCTAGAACCAGAAATACCATTTGACCCAGCAATCCCAGTACTGGATATATACCCAAAGGAATATAAATCATTCTTTTATAAAGATACATTCACACATATGTTCACTGCAGCACTGTTCACAATGGCAAAGACTTGGAACCAACCCAAATGCCCATCAATGATAGATTGGATTAAAAAAATGTGGTACGTATGCACCATGGAATACTATGCAGCCATAAAAAGGAACAAGATCATGTCCTTTGCAGGGACATGGACGGAGCTGAAAGCTATTTTCCTCAGCAAACTAACACAAGAACAGAAAACCAAACACCACATGCTCTTACTTATAAGTGGGAGCTGAACAATAAGAACACACGGACAGAGGGAGGGGAAAAACACACACTGGGGCCTGCTGTGGGGTTGGGGCAGGGAGAGGGAGAGCATCAGGAAAAATAGTTAATGCATGCTGGACTTAGTACCCAGGTGATGGGTTGATGGGTGCAGCAAACCACCATGGCACATGTTTACCTATGTAACAAACCTTCAGATCCTACACATGTATCCCAGAACTTAAAATAAAATAAAATAAAATAATACCGAATGGTTAAAGAGAGAGAAAACAAACATTTCTAACAAAACAAGAAAGTGATTAACACAACATACCACATGCATAAACGAAATACTGTATTTCACATCTATTGAAATTCAGTTTTCCACAAATTTAAAACACAATGAGATATTTATTTAAAAAACTAGGATACATATAGAATATGTATATATTTTGTACATATTAATAATGGTTCTCTCTGGAAATGAGATTTATAACTGATTTCATTTTAAACATTTCTGTTACTATTTTCTACAACGTGTCTATATTGCTTTTAAAACCAGAAAAAATATATACTTTTTATCTGATTTAAAACTAAAATTATGAATTCAGCATCCAAATGGCTGCACCCTGTGACTGAGTCCATGTGAGATTCATTACCCCAATGTGACAGCTAATTTTTCATCAAACCCACTTGTGAATAAGCCTCCATGGCTTCCTCTATTGCGTTCCACACAATTTAGTACTTGATGATATGCTGCTTTGTGTGCTATTTGAGGCTTTTTACTATCAATGCATGTGTGTTAGTATTACTGAATTCAGTAAACGTTTACAAAGCACCATTCTGTTGCAGACTCTGTTATGCTACTATGTTCATTTGTTTTGTATTTAATTATCACAACTTTAATATACTCCTAAGTTTCCATAATTTTTAAAGATGTTAAAAGGTAAAGTGACTTGCTCAAATTCAGAGTGGCAGAATTGAAATTTCATCATAGGCCTCCTATTTCCAGGCTTGAATAGTTGTTCCACAAAAAAGAGTCTGCACTCTGAGAGAATGAGCATTACACCTTTTACTTAGTCCTCTCACCTAAGGTGACCAGAACACTTCGCACAGTGCTCTGTAGGTTAATTTCCTAATGGATATTACCATACGGAAGTAGTGTCATGATCCTCTACTTTCCCATCTGTGCGTAAAACTGAGCAGTGCTTATCAAATCCTGGATTTGTGCTGCTTTGCTGAGACAGTGAGACAGCCATTCAGAGATTTATCCCAAAAATTTGCCCGTGTGCTGAATGCATGGCAGATGCAAATGGAGGTTTGGCCTAATAGATGAAAGCAAGCACCACATTGGGCAGGGCAGGCAGGAAGCTGATTTTATTAGGGAAATTTACAAGCAGAAAGTGTGTAAGAAGAGGCACACAGTTCTCCACGTTGTGGGCAACCCATGGAGAGGTATGTGGGGGCTGAGACATACTGTCGGCTATGCTCCAAGAGGGGTTCCCCTGCCCCCCCCCAAACTCCAGCATTTCATATAAGACAAACAAGCAAGCAAATAAAGAAATGATAATCTTGAGTTGTCATGCCAGCCATTCCTGAGGGTTGCATGCCTGTGCTTATATCACCTGGAGGCCTTGAGGAGCAACAGACTATGTGCAGCCACCCAGGCAGAGAGAGGAAGTGTAGCCACCGGTTCCTTCTATAGCTTTGGCTGGCTTTGCCTGACCACGTATCTGGGATCATCCCCAGGGCAATGATCTCACCACGGAAGACTTAAGCCTTGATGTTTTATGTGACATGAAATAATTTAATCTTTCTGTTCTTCCACCATAAAATGAGAAGATTATATGAGCTGAAAGCCCACCATGGCATCCCAGCCTAGATTAACTGTGTGCCCCACCAGTGCGTTCTGTCACCCTTTCTGACACTCCTATCATGGAAACGTGCATACCTGTGTATTTGTCTGATTCGTCTTTCAAGAACACAAGACTTCCTTTGGGTTGCTCTAATTTTTTCACCAAGGCATCCCCAGCATCTAACACGAGCCAGTTATAGAGAATCAATTAATATTTACTTACCAAAAATAAATTTTAATAAATAAATATTTAAGATATTAAATAAGTAATTTTAAAATGTATTTTAAAATAATACATTTTAAAATAAAAAAATTTAAATTTATTAAATAACAAATTATTTAATGAACAAATTATTAAATAAATTTATTTAATTTTATTAAATAATTTAATAAACAAATTTTAATAAATTATTTATTTATTAAAAATGTATAAGTAAATGGAGGGATCCCTTTCGGCTCTTATATTCATACTTCAATCACACTGGCAAAACAGGCTCCTGGTAGCTACAGGCAGCAGCATCTAAGCCAATTTAAGAAAAGACCCTTTGGTAACTGTGTCCCTTAATCCTACTTACCTGACTGTGCTTTCCCTTGCTCTTCAAAGTTCTCCCCACCTGAAGGCTTATCTAGTCCCAGGGTCAAGACTAAACTGGCTGTAGCACAAGTCTACCCACTTTGCATCCTAAATCTTTACAGCTTCTGGTCACACCCAGGGCCCACAACCCAGTGAAGGCCACTGAGATCCCACGTGGTCTGTTGGGTTATCATTTTTCTGCTTCCTTATGCCCATTTGTAGGATCAAACTTCTACTGAGGTACATTATCTCTTCTTGCTCCTGCTGGTCTTTTCCTGTTTTCAACCCTGCCCAGTACCCTAAGACCGGCCTTCTTGATGTGACAGCTGTCCACTTGCACAGTTATCCCTCTCCCCCATGTCCATGTCCTCTCACCTGAGCTTCCTCCACACCCACCTGTCAGAACACTGTTAACTTCTCTTAGAAACTTCTAAGGTGGGCTGTTGCCTAACTCATCCCTGAGCTTGGGATGTGCCTTTAAGACATTGAAAGCCCTGAGATGCTGGCCCAGCTTTTCTGCCTCTCTGTCCCTGCCAGACACTCATCAGGTTGGCTGCCCTGTGTTAATGTAAACAGCCATCATGCCCACACTCAGGATAAGCCCCCTGGGCTTCCCTGGACTGCCCAAAATCAAGCATGGTTTTGGGAATCTACCAATAGCTTTCATTTCCCTCCTGGTTTGTTTAATTCGATTTTAAATATAATATTATAGTAGAAACTGAATGGATATTGTTTTGTTTGTCACAATGAATATATCAATTTATATGTTCACGTTTGAGATTTATTTCAAGACTTGGCTTAAAAGCTATTGTGTAGTCAAATAGTTTCTTAAATGATTCAAGTTTCACAAAATTTTGAATTTGATTAGTTTTCTGGACTGAAAACTTCTACAATGAGTGGAAAGTTTTCATAAATGTGACAGCCACTTTACTTTCAAGAAGTGATTTTCTGGCCTGTTTTTAATTCTGCAGTGACACCAGCTCCTTTTCAATAAATTAGTTGCTAGATGTAATAGAAACAAATGTGCCATTATTTGTATAGTGAAGGAAAATATTTTGTAGTTCTGTACTTTGCCATGTTTCTTTCTGAGTAATCTTTTTCCTTCCCCTAAAGCATTTTGGACACTAAAGCTTAGCCATGGAGGTAATTTATCACAGATGGGGTGACCAACCATTCCAGTCTGCCCAGAACAGAAGGGTTTCCCAGGAGACAGGACTTCATGTTCTAAAACCAGGACAGTCCCAGGGAAACCAGGGTAGTTGGTCATCCTAAGTCTACGGGGCCTAGGAGGGGAGGTACGATAGGAACAACAGGCATCTGCTTGAAGAAAAGGAGACAAAGGCAGCCCCTAGAAGGAAAATAGGAAAAGTAGAAATTCTATCAGCAAGAAGAGGAAGCGATTTAAAAGTGAGAATGAGGATTAATACTATTCCAACGTCTCTCGTGATCTAGTATCCCCAACCCTAGAGTCTCTACTCTAAGACCTGGATTGAGGGAGTAGTTAAGAACATAGAAGCCCCAGAGAGTTGGGGGCAATAAAGTAGAACTTGTGCCCTACCTCCCATTTGGTTCCTTGGGAGGAGAGCACCTTTCAAGTTAACTCTGGGCCAAGGTGGGGCAGCTGCATCAGAACAGAAATGGCAGTGTGGTGGGCACAGGTGAGGCCTGGAGATGGTATCCCACGTCGAGGCAGTTAGTGGAGGGCCCACGTAAGGGACTGGAGAGAGAACCTGTGTAAAACTTGGAAGCTCGATACTAAAAAAATCCAGATGGGCTTACATCAGCAGTTGGGGTGGGGCAGAGAAGGTTGTCTGTAGCCATGCAGAGAGTATAGAGCTCAAGTAAAAATAGTCACAGTCACCCAGACACCAGAGATAAACCAGGTATCAGCAGGAGCCAGCAGAGAAGAACAGAACTTGTACCAAGGGGCTGTCTCCCTCCTTACAGGCTGTCAGGCTTCTCTACACACACAATGCCAAATTGCAAAGGAGACTGGAAGATGAGGGGAGACTTTCTGGAGAAGAGAAATAGCCCCAATAAGGAAACTGGCTATTAAACTGACTTGAAATTGACTGGAGACCGTGTTCCCTTCAGGGATACGTTCTTTGGGGTTTAATTTTCCCAGCAGCAACAAACAGGATTCTGATGACCTTTCCCCGCCACTCCCAATTATAATAAAGGACACTACTTTTGTTGCATATCTCAGTTGCAATATAAAAAAAAAAATAAACCCTGCCACATTGTCATGGTTTTCAATTCTACCTTTACTATTTATTGTTCTCTGAATTAGTTCCAAATATAGCCTTCAAATCAAGAAGTGATTTCTATTTCACAACTGTGAGTTACTGAGATTGGAAAGATCATGACATAAAAATAGTAACAACAAAGACCATAAATATCAGAGTCATCATGAAATTGGAAGTCTTCCCCCTTTCAAAAGGAATCTTGGCATCTGTCTTGTAACTAGCATGCCTAACTCATAGCCATGTTATCGTTACCATTCTTCCTTGGCTAAGACAAGATTTTTCCTACAGCATATTTTCTTGCTTTCCTTTTTGCTCTACATCTTTGTCTCACGTATTTACAATGTAGTATTTTAAAGACACCATAATTTTGGAAATATCAAGCATTTACATAAATTTTAAAGGAAAAAGATTTTCAATAGCTGGACCATTCCATTGCTCAAATCTTGTAACATGGGAACTTACCAACTTGGCTTATACTTAGGCCAAAATGTACTATTGCCTTGGCAGGAAAACAGAATTTGCTTTTGACTAAGAATGGATTAAAGTCTTCTTTCTAGAAAGTATGCTCACAATGGCACTCTGTTCAGAGACAGGTCTGTGCAGGTGTGACTTGGCAGGATTTGGGAGGCATAATAATAGGAGACATTGTTGTAATTGGTGTCATTTTACTAAGAGTGTAGAGGATAAATTTCTAATCTACTCAAGCGATTAAGATTGAATAAAACACAGAAAGCATCTTTCTCAAGAGGCATGGTTTCTATGAAAAATAGTGACCTTTTGAGGCTCATAAGTTATCCCAGTGTTAATTTCCTCCATCCTGCTGTCTCAGCTTAGCCATACCCTAGGGCTTGCATTCCTTCTCAACTAGACCTAATTTTATGCTCTGACAATTTCCCCAGAAATTTGCTTCCAACGTAGTCAGGGTTGTACACCGTAATTTCAAGTCTTGATGCCTAAATATTTTCCTTGACAAAGCATTAGATTTGACTCTAGCACAGCCTTCTTCCTTTTGCAGTGTTTACCCCTGGGAAAGTGTGTTGTCAAGCAACCTTGGTGAAAGCATCATAGACTCTACAGTGTGTCTCCACAAAGATCAAAGTGCCTGAGGAAACTATGATGGCATTACAGATAGCCAGTCACTCTGACTTCAGTGTAGAGGTTGGCACACTACAGCCCATGGGCTAAATCCAGCCTGCTGCCTGTTTTTGTAAATAAAGCTTTATTGGAGCACAGTCACTAATTTTGTTTTCAAATGAGAGTATTTTTGTAATATATATGGGTGCTTTCACACTACGATGGCCATGCTGAGTAGTTGCAACAATGACTGTATGACTAGCAATGCCTAAAATGCTTACTATCTGGTCTTTTAGAGAAAAAGTTTGACAACCCCCATCTAGAATCTGACTGGTGGACCTTTCCCCTTGAAATTACTAATCAACCAAGGACCGTCTTCCCACTGAAATTGTTATGACTTCAAATCCTTCCCAGTGTAGACAGACACCAATATTCACTCCAAGTTGCCATCCTCAACCTAGAATTTTAAAACTCTAGAGTCATATGGGGCAACAGAAAGGAAAGCCCATTCCTCACAAGCTAGGTAATCTAAAGATTAAACACAACTTGTTCTCTCACTATCCATTTTTCCATCTATGAAGTTAGGTATACTGTCTACCAGGTCTGGTATTCTAAACAAGATCACTGGGCTGGGAGAAACCAGAATGGAGCATTTTGTTCTTCCTTCTATCTTAATCCATTCAGGCTGCTATAACATAATACCACAGACTGAGAAATGTATGAAGAACAGAAACTTATTTCTCACAGTTCTGGAGGCTGGGAAGTTCAAGATCAAGGCACCAGCAGATTCAGCAATTGGTGAGGGTTGGCTTCCCACTTTATAGATGGCTGTATCTTCACTTGGGAGAAGGGCAAGGAGCCTCTCTCAGGACCGTTTTATAAGGGCACTAAACCCATTCATGAGGGCTCCACCTCCACAACCTAATAACCTCTCAAAAGCCCTACCTCCTAATACTATCACATTGGAGATTAGGTTTCAATGTATGAATCTGGGGGGAACACAAACATTTGGTCTGTGGCACCTTCTGTCTTCAAGTTTTCCTACAACTTAGTAACCATACCACCAATAAGTGAACCAAACCATTTCAAAAATTTGCTAAGAAATTTTGTAATCATTAGGAAAAGGTTACCTTCCATAGCAACCTTAGACTAATGAATCTCTATATTTGTTTTTTTATTTTCTTTTTTTTTACTTTGAACCAATTTCATCACTCTCTGTCACTGTAGAAAGGTCATCATGCTCAGTAGTTTCCCTCTTAATCAATTACCTTGCCATAAAGCTTTTTTGTTTTTTAAGAATCAGGCTTGTGAGAAAATTTTCATACTGGTGCTTCCTAGCCAAGGGAAGACAACATAATTGCATTTTTCCTTAACCACCCCCTTTTCTCTGAGCATATGCCCAGAAAAACTACAGGGGAAGAATAATTTATACTCAAGTCTTAAAATGAGGATTCTTCAGCAGCTACTTTACTCTTCTCTAACTAAATGAGAAAGCACTTAACAAAAGCACTTTAAAGTGTCGTAGAATACCCATGATACAAAAAAGAATTATTTATCCTCCACTTAAGTACCACATAATGAGATATTATTAATAAATGAAAATTGATCCACTTTGCGAATGACAAAGCTCAAATCTCTTTCCTACCAATGATGAGGTCTCTTTCTCAATGCCAGCCCACAAAGGAAAAGCGATTTCACTTTAGATAGCTCCAGTAGTGTAAATCAAAGGTTTTATGGCTTTGCTGCTGGGCTCTCTAGTGATGTATTTTGCTGGTATCAAATTATAAGCATATGAATCAGTAAGCAATGAAGGTTATTAAAGGTCCCCACATTCCCAGCACACCTGAACAGTAAAATAATCACTGAGGAATAGATATTGCTTCATTAAACTTATTTTCCCA
This sequence comes from Hylobates moloch, assembly GCF_009828535.3. Classification (NCBI taxonomy): domain Eukaryota; kingdom Metazoa; phylum Chordata; class Mammalia; order Primates; family Hylobatidae; genus Hylobates; species Hylobates moloch. Next base: position 36,062,841 of record NW_026652297.1, on the reverse strand, counting down.
AAAATAATGTTAGCAATAGTTCAATTAGCAAGAGTTACTCTTATTTCTTCATATTCTTTGTATCTGTATTCTGTAATCTGCACTTTCAAACCTCAAGCTAAAGAATGCAAGCCTTACTTCTGCAGTAAATAGGACCAGAAAATGGCTAATTCTCTGAGACTTTGAGATTCCAAAACTTTAAGGTGTTTAAAAGTAAATCGGTATGGAAATTGAGATTTGGTTTTAAGCTCCAAAATACCTCTTACATGCGGTCACTGAATTGCCACTTTTTCATAGTTGAGTTCTCCACTTATTTTTTTTTTCATTTTCCTTATGACGAGAGGAACAGAAAAGACAGCAAATCCCTATACCCATGCGAAAGGCTCTTAAAGTATCTGTGAAGTTTATTTTTACATTTTAACAGATGACCCAAATACTAGAGATCCTATGCCTAAAATCCTGCCATAATGATAAGGCCATGCTGTCCTAAGGAAGGCAGAGAGTCATGCACCATTAATATGGGAAATCAAACAACAGGGATATGAAAGCTTGGATAACTCAAATCTAAGAGTAAACTTGATAGATTATTCAGTATGAAGGTTAAATGATTTGTTGAAGGTCACAGAAGAAGCTACAAAGCAGGGACTGCATCACAATTTTTTAGGCATTTCTGTCTCCACTTTCTGGCATTTCCCAAAGACTGTCAATCCTATCTATAGTGTCTGGTAACTAATGACCACAGAAATCACCAACACTGGCAGGTGAATTCTACACTACAGCAAATTACTGTTCTACATTTGACCAAAGAAAGTAAACTCTTCCAGGCCTCCCAAACCTCCCCAGATCACTGGATGGGAAAATAACCTAGTTATTCCCATGCTTTTGTTCTAGAATTGTATTGTAATATACAAACTCCCTAAACCTCCAAAAATTGGGCTCTTATGTTTAACAAAGTTTGATTATTAAAATCTGAATTGTTTCATCCATTACCTGCTATCAGTTTCCCACAGATTCCGTTTTTTACATTTTTAATCATTTTTGCTCTCTTATGAACAGAGATGCCTATTGATGAAGATCCAGTCAAGTGGGTTGAGGAACAAATGCATTTTAAGGACAAATGACCTGAGGAAATAGAGAGTGAAATTTGAGGTAGAAAAGCAAACTGAAGCAGGCATTTAAAAACTCTCTCCAGCATCATCAAATTTTCCCTGTCTGTTGGATTATTCTTTTTGCCTGCTTATTTCTCTCCTCTTAATAACAAGCAAACAAAAATAGATCAAAATCCTTCCCCTGCCAGCCACAGCCACATTTCCTTGCAAAATTCTTCAAAAGAGTTTTCTGCATATGCCATTTCACTGTCTCTAAGCCCTCTTCTCCCCACTCTCTTCAACCTACTTTTAAAAATCTTTTTTGTTTGTTTGTTTCAGGGGTACATGTGCAGATTTGTTATATAGGTAAACTCATGTCATGGGGTTTGGTGTACAGAAAATTTTGTCACCTGGGTAATAAGCATAGTACCCAACACGTATATTTTCTGATCCTCTCCCTCCTCCCACCCTCCACCCTCAAGTAGGCCCCAGTGTCTGTTGTTCCCCTACACATATCCATGTGTTCTCTTTGTTTAGCTCCTACTTACAAGTGAGAACACGTGGTATTTGGTTTTCTGTTCCTGTGTTAGTGTGCTTAGGATAAGGGCCTTCGGCTCCACCCATGTTGCTGCAAAGAACATGATCTTGTTCTTTTTCATGGCTGCATAATATTCCATGGTGTATATCATACCACATTTTCTTTATCTGTTGACAGGCATTTAGATTGATTCCATGTCTTTGTTATTGTTAATAGTACTGCAATGAACATGCAAATGAAACCACTTTTCTGTACAAAGATCACCAGAACTCACCACCCTGCTAAATCCAATGGCCAATTCTCAGTCCCCTTTTTTTTTTTCTTTTTTTTTTAGCTACCCTATTATCAGTCCCTTTTATACTTGACTTCTCAGCAGCGTCTAATACAGTTGAGTTCTTCCTCCTAGTACACTTTCTGCTCTAGGCTACCAGATTCCCACATTCTCTTGGGTTTTGCCCTAATTCCTTGGCCTCTCAGCCTCTTTCTCTTCAGCTAGTTGCCCTTCCTCACCCTGATCTCCCTAACTGTGGTACACCCCAGGCACTTCAAAGCCTCTTTTCTATCTTTAATCACTCCCTAGGCCATCTCAACTAGACTCACAACTGTAAATGCAATCAGTAGGTGTCAGCTGTCAAACTTGGAACTCCAGCCCACACTTCAACTCCATATAAATTTCCCATAGATATCACAAGTTTAAAATATCCAAAACCAAACTTTTGTTCTTCCTCTAACTCTAAAAGCCTGCTCTGCATGCAGTCATCACCATTTCTGCCTGCTACATTCTTCAACTGTTGGGACCCAAACCCTGGGAGTCATGCTTGACTTCCATCTTTCTTGGGATGGGGTCTCACTCTATCACCAGGCCGGACTGCAGTGGTACCATTTCAGCTCACTGCAACCTCCACCTCACATGTTCAAGTGATTCTCCTGCTTCAGCCTCCCACGTAGCTGGGACTACAGGTGCGTGCCACCACGCCTGGCTAATTTTTCTATTTTTAGTAGAGACCGGGTTTCACCATGTTGGCCAGGATGGTCTCAATCTCTTGACCTCGTGATCCACCTGCCTTAGCCTCCCAAAGTGCTGGGATTACAGGCATGAGCCACCACGCCCATCCCCATCTTTCTCTTAAATTTTACATTCAGTCTATCAAGAAATGCAATCCCTTCCATGTTCACACATGGCCAGAGTTAATCATAGTTCTCACCTTTTTGACACAATAGCATCCTAACTGGTCTCTCTTCTTCCTTACTTGCTCCCTAGCAGTCTATCTCACCATAGGTGCCCACTGAAGCGAGAGCAAAAAGCTAATGTTATTCTGATGGTGTACAAAGTTCCAAGAGCCTGCCTTTCCCCTACCCTTGGCCTTCCCTCCACTCCTTGCCATTAACACTCAGAATTCCTGTCCTGTTACTTTTCCCCATGCTCACTTCACTCCAGCCACTCAGGTCTCTTTGCTGTCCCCCAAGTGCCCCAGGAATGCTCCTGCCCTGGGGCCTTTGCATTGGCTATGCCCTCTGTCTAGAGCTCTCTTTCCAGAGGTCAGCCTGACATGCTCCTTTCCCTTACTTAATTTCTGCTCAGATGTCACCATTCTATGGAGGTCTTTTCTGAAAATCACATTCAAGATTACAACCACCCCGTGTCAACAATTCAGTGTCCCTCATCCTGCTCTGTTCTTTTCCTTGACAATAGTTATCAATTCCCAACAATACTTATCAATTCCCAACTTTCCTTGACAATACTTATCAATTCCCAACATACCATTTAATTCACTTATTGATTACACTTATTGTTTACCATCGGCCTTCCTCCATTAGAATGCAAGCTCCATGAAGACAGGAATTTTTGTTGGTTTTGCTCATGCATGCATCACAAACACCCGGGAGAGACTTGGCATGCAATTAATGCTTAATAAATGTGTCGAAAAATGAATGAATGGCGAATCAGAAAAAAAAAAAAAGAGCTAGAAAGAGAACTTGCGAATAGCAGAAATCACATTACATAAAACAAAAGAAAAACAGCCTATTCTGATTTTTGACTATAGGTCTTGCCTTACAATGTTCTTCTTCTTTCTAGAACTTCTCTGTGATCTCATTGCACTTTCTCCTTCAAAATAACTAAACATTCACAGTATTCCCCTTGAGCATGGAGGTGACAACACACATCTTTACTCTTTGGGGCTAATGAATATCTCTGGAGGGCAGGGGTTTCCTCTATTCCAGGGGCTTTGAAAAAATAAGAGGTGGCACTCCAGCAAACTTGAACTCTTCCAGTAAGCAAATATGAAAACATTATTTTATCATTGCTAGGTCAGGATTTTTCTCCCTTAACAATAAAACTTAACTGGCTTTCATGGTGTTAGGTTTGTGTCAAAACTTCAAGTACTTGGAAGAAGTGAACTGATTACTCACATATAGAAAATGACAAATGGTAGCACAGAAAACTAGTTTCCTGGAATAATAACATAACTGGGTATATTAAAGGCCAGAGGCATGAATCAATTGACTAAGCCAAATAATTCTCTTAACCTAAGTCACCCTTTCTATTGTTAAAGATCAGATAGCTCAAGATGTGCAATTACAAACTGATGCTTTTTTAAACAAAGAAAACTGATCAATTTCTTCTTTTTTCTCTGTTGAACTGACAAGCATGACTCATTCAATTCAGATAAAGGCAAACATTAGGAAATTGACCCAAATAGTTTCTGAAGCAGCACTCTACTCTAAGAAAGGCAGCAAACCCACTTGAGACATTCAAAATTACATTGTACTTACCAGCCTGTCATACTAAGCATCGGATGAGAAAGATGAAGATGGCTAATAAAAAAGAATGAAAGGATGATGCCATACAACAGTGAAAAAAATCAACTTATTTAAGAAAAGAAAGTTAAAGTCTTAAAGTCTTACTTTCTCCTGAGTTCTAACTATTGGTTTAACTATCTCAAAAGATTACAATTTTTTCATATGTCTACATTTATACTTCTGTAAAATGTCTGTATAGGTCTTTTACCCAATTTTCTATCAGATCGTTTATCTTTTCTTACTGAAATATAGATAATATCTATATTTTATAAATATTAACAAATTGTTATGTATCAATTCTCTTCTTCCAATTTATTACTTATATTTTCATCTGCATTGCATACCTTTAAATGGACAGAGATTCTTTAACATGGTTAATTAACACAGTTATAGAAGAATTCTCCATGATCCCAGAGCAGGAAAAGGATTTTTTAAAGCAATATATAAAAAGAAAAAAAAAACATAAATGCTGTTCTTTTTATATATTGCTTTAAAAAGCCCTTTCCTGCTCTGGGATCATGGAGATATTCTCCTATATTTTCTTCTAAACATTTTAAGTATTTGTTTTTCACAGTTATGTCTTTGCTCTGTCTGGGACTGATCTTTGTATATGGCAGTATATAGGAATCCTCATTGCTTTTTTCCTATGGTTAAGTCTCCCAGCAGCATTTATTGAATAGCTCTGCCATACATCAGGTTTTCAAACACACTTGGTTTTGTTTCTGGACTTTTATTCTGCCCCATCTATCTGTTCTATATCCTACGCCAATACCACACCATTTTCATCAGTGTAGCTGTATACTAATTCTTGCTCTCTGGTAGACCAGCTCACCACCTCCACCGCCACATGCTTCATCTTCTCAAGGAGCATCTTGACTATTCATCAATCTTTGCTCTTTCATACAAACTTTAAAGTCAGCTTGTCAAATTCCACAAAATTCCGATTAGGATTTTGACTTAGTTGCTTTGAATCTATAGGTCAATTAGGGGAAAACTGACATCTTTATGATACTGACTCTACCTATCCATGAACATAATATATTGATTGATTCAGGTCTTCCATAATTCTTCCAACAAAATTGCACATCTGTTGTTAGAATTGTTCCTGGCATTTTACATTCTTGTTGCTTTTGTAAATGATACCATCATTTTCATTGAATTTTCTAACTCTTAATACTCTACATAAAATGGGATTCCATTTTTAAAATATTGATCATGTATTTAGATGGGCTATTTCTCAGCCTTTCTTGTAGTTAGGTGCAGCCATATGTCTGAGTTCCGGAAAATGAATATGGATGGAAGTGAAAAAACCCACCTTCAGCCTATGTCATATAAACTCCCCATGTGATCTTTTATGCTTTCTTCCCCTGTCTACCAGCTAGTGTTTGATACTCAGCATGATCTTGGAAATTGTATATTGTGACCATCTGTTTTCCTTGGTCCCTAAATGGCCACAGTGCACAGAAGCCCTACATACCACCTACACAGTCTCTTACCAATTAGGAACACTTGTGTTAGGCTATTTATTTAAACAAGAAATAAACCTAGAATGTTTTAAGCCATTGAAATTTTAAAATTTGTAACAATTATGTGGTTCAGATGTATTCTCTTACTGACTGTCTGCTTATCTTAACATTTACAAAGACAGTATGTGAAAACCTCTCTAAGATTTTTTTTTATTTCTCCTTACATAGTGTAAATTTTTATTTTATATATTTCAAAACTATGTTAATAGGAACATTCAAGATTAGAAAGTTAAAACTTCCTGATTATTTCAAACTTTTATCAATGGTGATTCTCTTTGTCTCTAGAAATGCTTTATGCCTTAATATTTTACTTTGTCAGACATCAATAGAGTCATGCCAGCTTTGGCAGAGGGCTAGTATTTAAATGGTATTACCTTTTTCCATTTTCGACCTACAGTCTGTGTCTTTATGTTTTGGCTATGTTTTTCATAGATAGTATACAACCCAGCTTTAAATGTTTCTATCAAGCTTAAGAGTTTTTGTCTTTTAAGAGTTTCATTTATATTACTCATAATTACAAATAGCCCATCTTATTTTTTACTTTCTATTTGCCTTGTTTTCCACAACTCCTTCTTGCTTTCTTTTGGATAGACTGAGGGCTTTAATACCCTGTGTCCTTGTTTTATTTTTCCTCTACTTCTTTTGTAATTATTTCACCACATTTCTATTAGTTGCTCTGGAGATTTTAGTATCATTGATTAGATTTACAAAGTCCAAAGTTAATTAATATGAAACAAGACCAGAACCTTAGAACCTTTTTTACTGCACTCACCACCTTCTCAATTGTTGCCCAGGATTTTAGTTCTATTTTGTTTGTTTAACCCCATCAAGCCTAATTTTTCTAAGAGCTTATTCTAGTAATTATTATTTTGTGCAAGCTCTGCATAGATTTACTATCTTAATCACTCATGTGTTAGCATGGGCTCTTAAGTGAACATTTCAGAAACCAAAGATGAACAAAAAGTAAATTAAGAAAGGAAGTGAAAAAATACAAAAATGATGTAGTATCAGATTGGCTCCCATTTCACAAACGGCTTTAAGAAGTAACCATCCTGTGGAATAGTGCATGGAAAACGGGAAAAAGAGAAAATTTATATACTCAGCTGTTTTTGTTTTTTTGTTGTTTTTGTTTTTTGTTTATTTGAGATGGAGTTTCACTCTTGTCACCCAGGCTGGAGTGCAGTGGCACAATCTCGGCTCACTGCAACCGCCACCCCCCAGCTTCAAGCAATTCCTGTGCCTCAGCCTCCCGAGTAGCTGAGATTACAGGCGCCCGCCATCACGCCCGACTAATTTTCTGTATTTTTAATAGAGACGGTGTTGCGCCATGTTAGGCAGGCTAGTCTCAAACTTTTGACATCACATGATCCGCCTGGCTCGGCCTCCCAAAGTGCTGGGATTACAGGCGTGAGTCACCGCACCTGCCCATACTCAGCTGTTTTATGTCTCTTGTTTATAGTAGCTTAACTTTACCCTAATGGAAATTAATTCCCCCTGCACTTCCAAGTTTCTCATCTGGCCCTTTGAGTAACACCTCAGGATGCAGATTCCACACCCTGTCATGCAGAATTTTATCCAAGTCTGAAAGTGGTGGAAATAGCCAGAGACACCAGGCATACAGCTGGTTATTCTGGTGGCACAACGGCATCCGAGAAGGGTAAGTCATTAGCTGTCTCCAAGCAGTGGAACTACACAAGCCAGAAAGAAATACACATAGGATGTAGCAGCTGTGAAGGTATATCTAAGTTGTATTTATTTTCTAATCTACCTGGTCAAGTTTGATAGTATTGTTTCTCATATTATAATTCCATACAATCTTTTAATTTCATAAACATATTAAACACAGTTATTTTATGATTGTAATATCCACAATCATTGCATGCCTGTTTCTGTGGTCTTCTGTTTTGCTGATACAAGGATTTGTTCCCTATTTATTACCATAAATTTATGTTTCTTGGCACTCCTTCTGTGGAAATTCTTTGAAGTCTAGGCTGATGATAAATTTCTTCAAGCAGAATTTGTGTGTATTTCTTACAAGTGCATCAAACACCAATAACCTGGGACCACTTTAAACTACATTTTCAACTTCGAGCTTTTGGGATCGTACATATAGTGTGAATTCCAGCCTTATGCTCCCAGGGGGTTTTTCTTTTTCTAGCTTGCCTAGAGACAAAGCTAAGAAAGATGTATCTATACATACCCACTATCTCCCTAGATGAAGTGAGTTTTGTTTTTCTGTTTTGTCAACTAACACTGCCACTTCTGGAAACACTGTGCTATGGGCAAAGAAGGAGTCTCCAATCAGACTTCATACCCTGATCCTGACCTTTTTCTTTTGTTTTCCACAGATATGATTACTAAACACACATTCTAGACCACCCAGAATGAACAAATAACCTACAGCAAATGCAAGCTCCAGTGCTGGCTTAGCCATTTCAATTCATCTCTCTCCTGATTTCTTGCTTCAGATTAAATCTTTTACTTTCCTGACAGCATAGACGTGCAAAAATGTTTTTCCGTATATCCATCATAAATTTTTATCAGAAAAGGGTTCTATGGACATCTAATTTGCTGCCATATAAATGGCATTTTAACTGATATGCCAGCCAAGGTTCAAAATCTCAGGAAAAAATCTACAATTGACCTAGTTTGTGTGGCGTGCCCACTCCTTGTTCAGAAGAAAGTGAGGTCCCTTAGTTAACAATTATACCATATCCAATAAGGGGTAAATATTCAAAATAATATCAGCAGTTATTATGAGAAGAGGAAATAGAGCCTGTTCCATCAAAAGAAAAAAAAAGGAGGATGAAAGGCATTTCCTTGGCTGTAATAATATTTATTAGTACATAATAAAATGAGTGCATTTTTTGAGTCAGAGAGACCTGGTATAAAATCCTGGCTGTAAGACTATCTATGTAACTACATTCATTTTCTATTGCTACCATAACAAATTATCACACTTAGTAGCTTAAAGCAACACAGATTTATTATGTTGAAGTTCTGTAAGTCAGAAATGTAATTCATGTGTCTCTGAGCTAAATCCAAGGTGTCCACAGGGCTGCATTCATCTCTGGAAACCCTAGAGGACAAGCTGTTTCCTGGACTTTTTCAGCCTCTAGGGACAACCACATTCATTGGCTTATGGCCCTCTTCATCTGTTTTCAAAGCCAGTAATGTTGCATATTTCTGACCTCTTCCTCTCTTCACATCTCTCTATAACCACAGCTGGAAAAGTTTTTCACTTTTAAGGACTCATGTGATTAGATCGGGGCCACATGGATAAGCCAGGCTAATCTCTCCATTATAAGATCCTTAAGATTAATCACATCATCAAAATCCTTTTTTCCATGTAAGGTAACATATTCACAGGTTCTGGAAATTAAGATGTAGGCATCTTAGGAAAGACCTACAACAGTAACTTTAGCAGGGTTAAATAAATGTTTCCTAGTCTCAGTTTTCTCATCTGTAAAATGGAAGTAATTATACCAGTGCTCATAGTAGTGGGAATATCATGGGTGAATAGTAGTGGGCATTTCATAAATACTTATTAAATGAAAGAATAAATATGTACATTGTGTGCTTGTTGAGAGTATTAAATGAGATAATATTAGTAAAGTATCTAAATACAGTGCTTAGAACATAGACTCACTCAAAAATTGGCTGTTCCTGTTGTACATATGGCACCATTCTGGATGCTTTAAAGAAATAATAAAAGTGCATAGTCCATAAAGCTTTAGAATTTTAGAAAAATGATGTAAACATGAAAACTCACTGAAGACAGCTTGCAATACTAACAAGCAAAATATTATTTTTAAATCACCCAACTACATAAAAACACATATAGACCAATGGAACAGAAAAGAGAGCCAAGAAATAAATCCACACATTTATGGTCAACTGATCTTCAACAAGGATGTCAAGAACACACAATGGAGAAAGGATCGTTTCTTCAATATGAATGGTGTTGGAGAAACTGGACATTCACATGCCAAAGAATGAAAATGGATCTTTATCTTATACCGCACACAAAAGTCAACTCAAAATGTATAAAAGACTTAAGTGCAAGACCTGAAACTATAAAACTACTAGAAGAAAACATAGAAGAAAAGCTTCTTGACATGGTCTTGGCAAAGATTATTTTGGCCATGACACCAAAGCACAGGCAACAAAGCAAAAATAGACAAATGGGATTCCATCAAACTAAAAAGCCTCTGCACAGCAAAAAAATAAAAAATAAAATAAAAATAAATAAACAATTAACAGAGTTAAAGGCAACTTAATGGGAGAAAGTATTTGTAAACCATATATCTGACAAAAGTTAATACTCAAAATATATAAGGAATTCATACAACTCAATAGCAAAAAACAAAAAAAAAACTAATTTTAAAATGAGCAAAAGGTCTAACTAGACGTTTTTCTCAAGAAGACATACAAATAGCCATAGATACATGAAAAGCTGTATGGAGATTCTTCAAAAAATTAAAAATAGAACTACCATATGATCCAGCAATCCCACTTCTGGGTGTATAAGGATGCTTCAAAAAGTTCATGGAAAATGCATATTTTGAAAAAATTACACAAAGATTTCAAAATTATTTTGCACCAAAATAAACTTGTACTAATGCGTTATAACATATCTGAACAGAATCTCATTTGAGACACAAAGAAGGATAATACATCAGTTTGAAAACAGCCCCTATGACAGCAACATGATTTCTGCTAAAATCTAACCAGAGCAAACATCAAGTTGATAGTGAAGTTTTGGTGGAAGAATGGTAAAATCACTGTGGCTTTATGAAAAGTTTATGGGAACAATTCCCCAAAGAAATCAGCAGTTTACAAATGGGTACCTTGTTTTAAGAAGGGATTAATTGTTGTTGAAGTGAATTGTTGCTCTCAGCAAACCATCCACTTCAATTTTTGAGGAAAAAATTCATCCTGTTCATGCCTTAACTGAAGATGACTGATGATTAACAGTAGAAACAATAGCCAACACCAGAGACATCTCAACTGGTTCAGCTTACACAATTCTGACTGAAACATTTAAATTAAACAAACTTTCCACTTAATGAGTGTCAAAACCAACTGTTCTACCCAGATCAGCTGCAGACAAGAGCAGAGTTTCCAATGGAAATTTTAAACAAGTGGTGTCAACATTCTTAAACATTTATTTGAAAAATTGTAACGGTAAACGAACCATGGCTTTACTAGTACAATCTTGAAGGCAAAGTACAATCAGAACAATGCTACCAAGACGTAGATGTGGTCCAGTGAAAGTAAAAGGACCAGTCAAGAGCAAAGGTCATAGCAACAGTTTTTTGGGATGCTCAAGGCATTTTGCTGGTTGACTTTCCAGAGGGCCAAAGAATGGCAACACTTGCTTGTTATGAGTGTTTTGAGAAAGTTAGCCAAAGTTTTAGCAGTAAAACACCCAGAAAGCTTCACCAGAGTCCTTCTCCACCATGACAATGCTCCTGCTCATTCCTCTCATCAAATAAGGACAATTTCACAAGCATTTCTATGAGAAATATTAGGCAGCTACCTTACAGTCCTGATTTAGCCAAAGTCCTTCTGAATTCTTTTGCTTCCTAATCTTAAAGCAAATCTGTAAAAAGCACCTATTTTCTTTAGCTAATAATCTAAAAATCCACATTGACATGGTTAAATTCCTAGGACCCTCAGTTCTTTAGGGATGGACTAAAGAGCTGGCATCATCGCTTACAAAAATGTCTTGAACTTGATAGTGCTTATGTTGAGAAAAAAAGTTTACATTTTTATTTTTATCTTTTAGTTTCATTTTTCCATGAACTTTATGAAGTCCCCTCATATATCCAAAGGAAATTAAATCAGGATCTCAAAGAGATCTATACCCCATGTTCATTGAAGCATTATTCACAATAGCCAAAATATGGAAACAACCTAAATGCCAGTTGACAGATGAGTGGATAGAGAAAATGTGGTGTGCGTGTGTGTGTGTGTGTGTGTGTGTGTGTGTGTGTGTGTACACACAACATAATATTATTATGCTTTTAAAAAGAATGAAATCCCACCATTTGTGACAACATGAACCTGGAGGATGTTATGCTAAGTGAAATAATCCAGACACAGAAAGACACTTCAGGATCTCACTTATATATGGAATCTAAAATAGTCGAACTCATAGAAGCAGAGCGTAGAATGGTGGTTGTCAGGGACTGTGGAATGGGGAGATGTTGGTCAAAGGGCATGCAATTTCAGTTATGCAAGATAAACGAGTTTTGGTGATCTAATGTACAGCATGGTGACTACAGTTAATAATATCGTACTGTATGTTGAAATTTGCAAAGAGGGTAGATTTTAAGTGTTCTCAATACACACACACACACACAAAATGGTAACTATGTGAGGTGATAGATATCTTAACTTGATTGTGATAATCATTTCACCATGTGTACACATATCAAAACATCGAGTTGTACACCTTAAATATATACAATTCTTGTCAATTATACCTCGATAAAGCTAAAAAAATTTTAAAAAAATAAAACACCCAGTTATGTGTTGAACTCTAGTTTAAACTAAACTAATGCTATTCATGCATAAATATGTTAGCATATGGCCGGACACGGTGACTCTCACCTGTAATCCCAGCACTTTGGGAGGCCCAGATGGGTTGATCACTTGAGGTCAGGGGTTTGAGACCAGCCTGGCCAACATGGTGAAACCCTATCTCTACTAAAAATATAAAAATTAGCTGGGCATGCTGGTGGATGCCTATAATCCCAGCTACTTGAGAGGCTGAGGCAGGAGAATGGCTTGAATCCAGGAGGCGGAGGTTGCAGTGAGCCAAGATTGAACCAGGCCACTGCACTCCAGCTGGAACAACAGAGCAAGACTCAGTCTCAAAACAAAGAAAAAACAATGTTAGCATCGAATTTGCTTTGGCTTATCTCATACGGCAAAACTACTAACAACTGAGCATGTCTCTCAGGTTCACCATCTGCCTAATGTTAATGTTAATGATACAAAGTCCCTTGCTTGAGACTAAATACTCTTTTTTCCATTAGGTTAAGCAACTGCCACAGATGAAAGACAATTATCCTGGTAAGTTCCATTCTGACATCTCTCCAACCCTCTTGGCTACCGTATGCTTCTCTGAGCTTAAAAAACATCATGATATTAAACAGAATTATGTTCTCTATGACCAAATGAGAGCTTATTCCGAATGATCTCCCAGTGACTAGCTATCTTGCTAACTGTGGATTGATGCTATCCCTCAATCTACTCCAGAAAGCAAAATCATTTGTTCCTTGACATGAATTTCAATGCAGTTTTGTTGATCTCCATTCATGTGGTATGATTGTTATCACTTGCCAATTTACTTAATTCTAAACATTCAAATATTCAAAACATTTCAGAGCACTCTCTATGGACCAGAAACTCTCTTAAATACACCAGACAGGTTTTTGCTCTCAAAACAATGAAGTCTAATTGAGTATCCAGATATATTTTTTATCTATAATATAAATCAGAGTGTGAAAAAATCTTAAACAACATATACTTTAAGATTAGAGAGAAGGTGGTGATTCTTAGTTTGTTTTTTAAAATTCCCACCATAATCATTCTATATGCTACCCCGAGTTTGGATATTTCTAATCAAATAGCCTCGGAGTTTCAAGATGTATGAGTCAAACACAGGAGGAGATACGATATTTATAGTCTGTAAATAAATAAATGTATTGCTTAGCATAATTAATTATGCTAAGCAATTATTAAATTAAATAGAGCTATCTAGTAGAGCAAATGGCAAACCTATTTAATTTTAATTCTCTTTCCATTCATCTTAATTGTATAAGGTGTCATATATAGAAACATAGCTCTGTGATATTTCATCATCAGTTTCCTCATACATTTTCCCCATGGCCTCCTATAAGATGGTGACAATTCCAGAGAATCAGATGTATCCTGACATTCTGAATTTTTTTCAATCTAGGTAAGGAAACAACAGCCCACTCTATTGGTCATGATAGTCTGGTTTATGCTATTGTATTAACTCCAAAATCACATGCCCCAAAATCATAGAGGCTTACCTCGACACACCCTCATCATTTTCACTGAGGGGTGTAGGCTGATGAGGCCTCCTCCATCTGGAACATCGCCAGTCAGTGGAACGTGGATTAAGACACTTGGAAACTCCCAGTTTTGTTCCAACAGACTTCTGCCAGAAAAGACTCTCATCACTTCAGCTATCTTTCTATTGGCCACGTCGAATCACAGATCCATGTCTAACTTCAATGCCTGGAATGTGTCTGGAAGGCAGGCAGAATGATTGGTGAACATCCTTCATGACTATGGCCATTTTCCAGTTAGAATTAGCTTCCACATAGAGTTACGTACCCTCTCTCTGATGCTGTGTTTTTTACTCTTTCAACTATCTACATCCTTCAGAACCCTCATTTAAGATGCTCCTCTCCAAACACATTAAGACTTGACTTCCTAAGCTGCTAACCTCTAGAATGCTTCTGTACCTATTTAGACACCATAATTTATATATATAGCATAATATCTTATGCATAAATGCAGACTTGCTGTTCAGGTCAAATAAAATCCAAACAGTGTTGGCACTTAGTCATAAAGCTCCTATTATATTTAAGGAAAGCATTCATTGACAGTTTGACATATTATCATATTTTACTTCCTAACAGTATCAGCTAAGAATTCAGAGGAGGTAGAGAGCAAGGGCACAGCCCTATTGGAAACTGGAATTCAAGCTGAGCCAAAATGGACTTCCTGACTTCACAGTGTGAATCTGCAACACAGTCTCCCAATCACTAAGCATTAAGATGATTTTTACATGTTTTTCTTCTAAACAGAAGGTCAAAGCACTATCGTAAAGATTAAAATTACACTTCACCTCCAAAAAGCTAGTTTTTAAAATGATACAGAAGTAATTAACATGGCGATAACAGCATAAATAGACTTACTCAACTATGAGATCTAATACCACACACAGAAAGTGATAACCCTTCAGTAATTTTATGGAAGTTTTCAGGGATGATCAAGAATTTTACACAACACTGGGCGCGGTGGCTCACACGTGTAATCTCAGGACTTTGGGAGGCCAAGGCAGGCAGATCACTTGAGGCTAGGAGTTCAAGAACAGCCTGGCCAACATGAAACCCTATCTCTACTAAAAATACAAAAATTCTCGACTTGGTGGCAGGTGCCTGCTAGTCCCAGCTATTCAGGAGGCCAAAGTATGAGAATGGCTTGAACCCGGGAGGCAGAGGTTGCAGTGAGCTGAGATCATTCCACTGCACTTCATCCTGAGAGACAGAGTGAGATCTTGTCTCAAAAAAAAAAAAAATATTACATGAAGTATTCAAGGAGTTTTAACTCTCATATTCTGAACTCTCCCCTCCAAGAGATACATTCTTCTGTTTCCATTTATTTTGTTTCATTTCTTTTACTACTAAAGATAGTTTGTGGGGGCTCTATTCAGGTGTAAACTACCATAATTGTGCTATGGAAAACCCAAACTAGATGAAGATCAATGAATAACAGAGGAAGAATATTGCATACTGACCAAAAGTCAATGTTAATGGAGCACAACATTTAACAATTGATGAGATACCTAGTACTTCCACTTCTAATAGCTTTGTTTGTTTGTTTGATTGATTGATATACTTTCTTGGAAACTTAGATAAGCCTCACAGAAACAGCCGGGAATTTAGCACTGCTAGCAACACAACAAAATGGACACTCGAAAGCTAAAAAGCAAGTTGAGTCAGTTGGATGCAGAAGCCCACCAGGAAGGTTGGGGATGGGGAAACAGGATGTTTCAGACAGAGAAATTAGCACATGCAAGGTAGCAGAAGTAACAGGATGAGTGAGCATTACATGTACAAGTATCTGAAAGATGTTCAGGAAGGCCAATTGCAGAGAGATAAGAGGTAAGAGAGGGGTTCAGACCTTGTACAGCTTTTTAAACTTTAGTCAAGAATTTAGACTTAATTCAAATTGCAAAGAAAACCACTAAAGGATGTTAAGCAGAGACATGGCATGATTAGGATCCTTGTTATGTTGTTGCTTAATGTAAAAACAACACAAATTTAAAATAGTCATGCTCTAACTTGTTCCATTTTCATTAGGAGAAACTGATTGTGTCTGGAGTTGCATTTGAAATCCCATCTTGGCTTAAGAGGCGCTTTTCCCCATCTACTGGGAGTCTGAGTGTATGCCATCCCCTCAGGAGAGGAAAGCCATGATGCAGTTAACTTCACAATTGCACAATTTGCCATGTAACTGCCAGTGCTCCCTTCACAGTATTCGTGTTGACCTAGTTTTAGCTGCACAGTTTATAACAGTGATAATTTCATTTAGTCTTCCCTCCACAACATCAGTTTGTTTGCGTTGCTTTTATTTCCTTGGTATTTTCTGTTCTGTTAGGATTTTTTAAGTTTAAATTGCTAACCATTGAATATCCTATGTGGGCTCCAGTAGTAAGCATACTCTTAAAAGAACATAATCATTATAAAAGAAATTAACAAGGGCAGACACACAACTGTATGACAGTGATTAAGGCAGAGAAAATGATTTACTTGTGTATGCTAAGGTAACCAATGTTATCCTGATGTTAACTATTAAAATCATCAACTGTTGGATTCATTTAACAAAATGTGTCATTCTAGTATAAAATGAGTGCCCATTTGGGGTTTTAGTGATGCATAGAAATATCTGTCTTTTTTTTTAATTTTATTATTATACTTTAAGTTTTAGGGTACATGTGCACAATGTGCAGGTTTGTTACATATGTATACATGTGCCATGTTGGTGTGCTGCACCCATTAACTCATCATTTAGCATTAGGTGTATCTCCTAATGCTATCCCTCCCCCCACCCCACAACAGTCCCTGGAGTGTGATGTTCCCCTTCCTGTGTCCATGTGTTCTCATTGTTCAGTTCCCACCTATAAGTGAGAACATGCATAACGGTAATTACATCTTTTTATTTTCTAGACGATGCACACTGCTTTCGGGAAATTTTATCAGGCAGATGGTAAAAGATGTTCCTTTGCCAGGATTTCCCAATGGCCACACTGTTGACATGATTTGGGCCACATCATTGTTGTGGGGCTTTCCTGTGCACTGGAGAATGTTTAGCAGCATCCCAGGTCTCTACCCACGAGATGCCAGTAGCACCTCGCCCCAGTCGTGACAATCGGAAATGCCTTCAGATCTTGCCTAATAGCCCCTGGTTTCTGAGAACCACTGCCCTGAACCAGCGCAGTGACTGATGCAGTAGCTACAATAGGTGGCTTTACTGCAGGAGTGGCTGCAGGAATGGAGCTGAGTCAGGTACACTGAGGAGTATTTGAGAGGAAGGGACATCTGGATGGGTGACTGATAGGATGTGGGAGACACTAGAGAAAAGGAAATGAGGTTGACGGTGAGGTTTATGCCATGAGCAACTGCATGGCGCCATCTACTGAGCTAAAAGAATAAGAGGAGGAGTAGGATGGCGGATATCAAAATCATGAATGTAATTTATTCATGTTGATTTCAGATATCTAAGGCATACCAAAATCAAGAATTTTATTAATAATGCAAACGTTTGGGACAATTTTTTTGTTGTTTATCGACTTTTTATTTTTGTTGTCTATTTAACAGCAAGTACTTTATTCTAGATAGATGGCAATTTTTAAATTTATATTAGGAAACAACCATGCCACGAGCAAATGTTTTTGCCCAGGCTCTTTTAAATGTATAAATGGGCCAGGCGTGGTGGCTCATGCCTGTAATCCCAGCACTTTGGGAGGCAGAGGTGGGCGGATCACCTGAGGTCAGGAGTTCAAGACCAGCCTGGCCAACATGGTGAAACCCCATCTCTACTAAAAATACAAAAATTAGCCAAGCATGGTGGTGGGCACCTGTAATCTTAGCTCTTTGGGAGGCTGAGGCAGGAGAATTGCTTGAACCCAGGAGGTGAAGGTTGCAGTGAGCTGAGATCGTGCCATTGCACTCCAGCCTGGGCAAGAAGAGCGAAACTCTGTCACCAAAAAAAAAAAAAAAAAAAATGTATAAATGGACACTAGTATCTTTTTTCTTTTTATTCTAAATGAATTTCAAACTTGCAGAAATATTGCAAGAATAGTGCAAAGAATTCCCGTGTACCCTTTACCCAGATCACAATACTGAATATTTTGCTAAATGTGACTTTTTGTTTTTGAAAAAAATGTCAGACTTACAGAAAAATTTCAAGAATAGTACAGAGAATTCTTGTATACTTGTCTGTACTCTCCCTCAATCTTATGAGTTTACTTGCTTTATCCTTCTCTCTATTAATGTGCATATTTTTTTCTGAGCTATTTGCAAGTAAGTTACAGGCATCATGTTCCTTTACTCCTAAATGAACCATGTGTATTTTCTAAAAGCAAGCTCAGTTATAAAAGTCAGGAAATTAACATGGTTGTTATAATACTGTCATCTAATCTATAGACCTTACTCAAATTTTTGCCCATTCTTTTAATATTGTCCTTTATAGCCAAAGAAAAAGAAATTTAGATCTAGGATCCAGTTTGGGAACTGCATTTTCTTCTCATGCCTGACCTTGGTGTCTTTAAGTATACATCTTTTTCTTGTTTTTTTTTTTTTTTTTTACTTTTATTTTAGGTTCAAAGGTACATGTTCAGGTTTGTTATATAGGTAAACTCATGTCACGGGAATTTGGTGTACAGATGATTTCATCACCCAGGTACTAAGCCTATGCCTAATAGTTATTTTTTCTGATCCTCTCCCTTCTCCCATCCTCCATCCTTAAGTAGGCCCAGTGTCTGTTGTTCCCCTCTGTGTCCATGAGTTCTCATCATTTAGCTCCCATTTATAAGTGAGAACATGTGGTATTTGGCTTTCTGTTCCTGAGTTAGTTTGCTAAGGATAGTGGCCTCCAGCTCCAACCACGTTTCTGCAAAAGACATGATGTCATTCTTTGTTATGGTGTATATGTACCACATTTTCTTTATCCAACTGGGACAATAATTTTAATGTCCAATTTTACTGTTGTGATTCCTAATCTATTTGCTAGGAATTGCTTACTCAGATTCTATCTCTAGATTTCTTCCTCCATCAACTCTGCAACTGTGAACATGACTGAGAATTTCACTTTCAGCCCTTTTCTCCATATGCTTTTTTCCAACCTTAGATCTCAAATATCATTACCGTGCATAACATTATAACCCGTCTATTAATGAATATTGTAACATTAATTACCTCAGGTAATTAGTTTTGTACATGGCACAAGCACACAGACACACACTTCTTTCTCAGCACACCTGAAAACATTTGAAATATAGAATAAATATTTTTGTTTAAAACCATGGCAAATTTAGCTAGCATTTAAAAAATGCCTACTATATGCCCATAAAAAATAAAAATTTTGGCTGAGCGCAGTGGCTCACGCCTGTAATCCCAGTACTTTGGGAGGCTGAGGCGGACAGATCACGAGGTCAGGAGATCGAGACCATCCTGGCCAACATGGTGAAACCCCATCTCTACTAAAAATACAAAAAAAAAAAAAAATTAGCTGGGCGTAGTGGCCATGAGTTCTCATCACTTAGCTCCCACTTATAAATGAGAACATGTGGTATTTGGCTTTCTGGACCTGTGGTCCCAGCTACTGAGGAGGCTGAAGCAGGAGAATGGCATGAACTCAGGAGGCGGAGCTTGCGGTGAGCCAAGATCGCACGACTGCACTCCAGCCTGGGTGACAGAACGAGACTCTGTCTCAAAAAATAATAATAATAAAAATAAATAAAAATAAAAATTTTTAAAAATCATAATATTAGCAATATCATACATTATGTGAATAGACTCCACTTAGATACCCAGTCTGTAAAACCCAATTACCTTATTGATAACAATTCTTTATCCCTTTCCCACGACAAGGAACAAGAGGCCCTTAGGGGCCCTTAATTCTAAGTTCAACTTCCAAGCATTTTCTTGACCAGTACAAGCATTTAATCTCATAAGCGGTCAGAAATTCCTTTTTGTCTCTACTTTGGTCAAACTATAACCTCTCTTCTCTGTCAGTCCTGGCTCCATCTCCCTCCTTGCTGTATTTCCTCACTCACAATCTTTCAGGAAGCCACTGAATGACACTACCTACATCTTATGTGGCCTGTTTTCTGCATGCAACACTCATGTTGTATAAATAGGAGATATTGCAGAGGATGGGAAAAATCTTTTTGTTGTTGTTGTTGTTATTGTTTTGTTTTTTTCTTTTTTTCTTTCCTCCACTGTTTTTCAAGGATGTGTCTGATAGGCAGTTCCCATTCCCAATAACCAAGCTTCCAACTATTTCCTAGAAGGTAATATGCTTCAGATCTGTGTCTGCACCCAAATCCCATGTCAAATTATAATTCTCAGCATTGGAGGTGGGGCCTGGTGTGAGGTGACTGGACCATGGAGGTGGTCTTTCGTGAATGGTTTAGCACCCTCTCCTAGTGCTGTTCCTGTGGTCGTGAGTTCTCCCGAGATCTGGTTGTTTAAAAGTGTGGAGCACCTCTTCCTCTCTCTCTCTTGCACCAGCTCTGGCCATGTAAGATGTGCCTGCTTCCCCTTCCACCATAGTTGGAAGTTTCTTGAGGCCTTCTCAGAAGTTGAGCAGATGCCAGCATCATGCTTGCTGCACAGCTTGTGGAACCATGAGCCACTTAAACCTCTTTTCTTTATAAATTACCCAGTCTCAGGTATTTCTTTATAGCAATGCAAGAATGGAGTAATACAGAAGGCAATCCTAAATTATTGTCTCATCATATGGGGGATTAACTCGGAAATCTACATCTCTAGGTTTGACCTTTCTGCTGCATCCCACTCTAAATTTGCAAATCCCTGCCACTTACCTGAGCCTTCATCACCTCCTCCCCACTCCTATAAGTTTCCATTCTCCCAACAAATGGCACCACTTTTTTCTCATTTGCTTAGGCCCCAAACCTTTTATGCATCTCCACCACCACCACACCCAATCTGTCAGCTAATCCAACTGGCTCTACACCAAAAACATTATCTGGAATCTGACCACTTCTTGCCACCACCATCACCACCTCCCTAACCCAAGCCACCACCATCACTTGCAAGAGCTTTCTCATTGGCCTCACCACTTCTGCTCCCACTTCCATTGAGTCTATTCTCTTCTGTGACCAGAGTGACTTTTTAAAAATGTAAATCAGAGAATCTCTTTCCCTTGCTTACTACTCTCTAGTGTCTTCCCATGTGCTCAAACTTACTTAGGTTGAAAGACCCTACAAGTTGACATCTCTGCTTGTCCCAGTATGAACTCATTCTCTCCCTCTGTCACCCTCAGCTTTACTGACTGGGTGCTTCCTGAACATGTGTGGCTGGTTCCCACCTTACCCCCTTCCCACCTGTCATCTCCTCTGCCTGGAGTTCCTGTGCCTTTTGTGACTGGCTGCTTCTCATCACTGAAGTCTCCATTTGAAAGTCTTCAGAAAGACCTTTCCTGACCATTCTAATTAACAGTTCCCCCACCCCTAGTCCCTCTCTTTTCATTCCCTTGTTTTATTTTCTATTTGGCACTTGTTAGAATCTGGAATTTGAAATTATCATCTATTTTCTGCCTGGTTCTCCTTCTAGAAAATATGCTTTTTGAGAGCTAGGGCTTATCTGTGTTTTTTGAGCCTCTTAGTTTGTTTTGTGTTGCTACAGAAGAATACCTGAGATTGGATAATTTATAAAGAAAAGAGGTTTATTTAGCTCATGGGTCTATAGGCTGTGAAGTTCAAGGGCATTACTCCAGCTTCTGGTGCAGGCTTTTGTGTTGTATCACAACATGGCAGAGAAAGTCAAAGGGGAAGCAGATATGCGTAAAGAAACAAAACCTGAGGGGGCATCTTGGCTTTACAACAACCCAGTCTTGTGGGAACTAAATTGTGCCTGGGAGAACTAACCCAGTTTTGCAAGGGCAAGAACTCACTCGCTACCCCCAAGAACAGCATTGAGCCATTTATGAGGGATCCACCTCCATGACCCACACATCTCCTACTAGGCCCACTCCCCATCCTGAGGATCAAATTTCAACATGAGCTTTGTTGGGAACAAACAAACCATATCCAAACCATAGCACCTCTGTATTCCCAGCACCTAGAAGAGGGCCTGTCACTTATTCATTTGTTAATAAATAAACAAATAATTTTAAATAAATTAAAATGCCACAGATAGTTCAGGCTCAACAGTTTCAAATTCATCTCATTTTCCTTCTTCATCAAAATTGCTCATCCACCTAAATTATCTGTTTCAGTTAAGTGGCATAACCTTCTACCTTGTGATAACAAATATGGAATCTTTTAATTCATATTCAGTTGCCTACCAAAGCCTTTTCATTCTACCTCTAAAATGTCTCTGAAATCTACATCTCACTTTCCCTTCTCAGACTATTCAACATGTAAACTGGCCCCCTAATGGGTCATTCGCTTCCTGATGGTTCCATTCTCTAGGCTACCCACAAAATTACCTTTCATAAAATGTAAATCTTGTAATGTTTATTTTCTTCTTAAAAAGGGTTCCAATTACCCACATACAAAAAATCTAAAACTCCTCACCATGACTTTTAAAACTATTCCCAATCTTGTCCTCTATTTTTCAGCTGTGTTTCTATCTCATTTTTAAGCTCCATTTCCATGTACTGCCATACACTGTGTGCCTACCTCCTACTATTTCTTTAAAACATCATACACTTGAGGCCAGGTGCAGTGGCTCACACCTGTAATCCCAGCACTTCAGGAGGCCGAGGTGGGTGGATCGCCTGAGGTCAGGAGTTTAAGACCAGCCTGGCCAACATGGTGAAACCCCATCTCCAGTAAAAATACAAAAAATTAGCTGGACATGGTGGCAGGCACCTGTAATCCCAGCTACTCAGGAGGCTGAAGCAGAAGAATTGCTTGCACCCAGGAGGCAGAGGTTGTAGTGTTCCTAGATCACGCCATTGCACCCCAGCCTGGGCAACAAGAATGAAACTCTGTCTCAAAAAAAAAAAAAAAAAAAAAGCTAAAACATCATGCACTTGAAAATCTTTCTGAATTTTCCTCAAGCTATATCCACAAACTAGAATTCCCTTTCCTCTTCCTTCCAGGCAGTGAAACCCATTTATCTTCTTCAGATCTAAATCAAATGCCACATTCCCTGTGGAGTTCACTATCCTATCTGTGAGAAATTAATAACTCCTTCCACTGTTCTCTGGCAGCCCTGACATAGGCACTTCCATCACAGCACCTAACACCATCAGACCTAGAGTAAAACAACTTTGTATGTAGCATGCCTAGTAAATTATGAGCATCTTGAGGGATAGAAACTGACTTCTTCATCTTCGTAAGTGTCCCATGAGGCCTGGAAAATTATCCGAATATATATGCTTTTAATAGATATTTGTTAAATTAAAATAAAGGAATAGATAAGCCTCTGGGGTAATCTGAACTGTTGACTTTGAGGCACGTTTATTTGCTAAAGAACAATAGTACTAGCGCTAGCTAGTAGAATAAGGGGACAGCAGAGTTGTCAGGGTACCCAAATGATTAAATGACTGTTACCAAAACAGGTGTTTACTCCAATAGAGCATAAGACTCTATTAGAGTAAATTAACTAGTGGCCTAATTCACTTTTAGGAAGCTAAGAAGCCAAGAACAACTCCTCTAACTTTCCTCAGCGGGTTACTGTATGTGACTGAGAAGCTTGAAAATAAACTGGCTGGGCACAGTGTTTCATGTAATCCCAACAATTTGGGAGGCCAAGGAGGGAGGATCACTTGATGCCAGGAATTTGAGGCCAGCCTGGGCAACATAACAAGACCCTGTCTCTACAAAACACAAAAAATTAGCTGGGTGTGGTGGTGCACTCCTGTAGTTCCAGTTACTTGCAAGGCTGAGGCAGGAGGATTGCTTGAACCCAGGAGATCAAGGCTGCAGTGAGCTACAATCATGCCATTGCCTCCAGCTTGGACAACAGAGCAAGATCCTATTTCAAAAAATAAATAAATACATAATAAAAACCAACAAAACTAAGGGCTGCAAAGAACTAAAAAAAAAAAATTGCTCCATCAAAGTTGCTCCCTACCCTAGCCTGAATATTTGTGCCCCCAAAATTCAGTTGAAATCCTAACCCCCTATGTAATGATACCACAAGGTGGGGCCTGGCCCCAAGGAGGTCATAAAGTTAGAGGATTTATGAATGCGATTGGTTCCCTTCATGAAGGAGACCCCAAAATGCTCCCTGGCCTACTGTACCATGTTAGGACACAGAAAAGACAACTGTCTATGAAGCAGGAAGCAGGGCCTCACTAGACACTGAATCTGCCAGCGCCTTGATCTTGGACTTCCCAACCTCCAAAACTGTGAGAAATCAGTTTCTGTGGTTTATGAGCCATGCAGTCTGTGGTATTCTGTGACAGCAGTCCAAATAGACTAATATACTCCCCTAATGCAGAGGAGCACCACGATGAGGAAACAAATAAGACTTCATTCTCAACTGACCATCCTATTAGAGAATACATTGTTGGCCAGGTACGGTTGCTCATGCCTATAATCCCAGCACTTCGGGAGGCCGAGGCGGGTGGATCACCTGAGGTCAGGAGTTTGAGACCAGCCTGGCCAGTAGAGACTGGTGAAACCCCATCTCTACTAAAAGTACAAAAAATTAGCCGGGCATGGGGGCACAGCAGTCTGTGGTTCTAGCTACTCAGGAGGCTGAGGCAGAAGAATCGCTTGAACCTGGAAGGCGGAGGTTGCAGTGAACTGAGATTGTGCCACTGCACTCCAGCCTGGGCGACAAAAGCGAAACTCTGTCTCCAAAAAAAAGAAAAAAAAAAAAAGAAGAAGAAGAAAAGGGAAAGAAAAAAGAAAATACAGTGTCTTCCTTCTCAATGCCAGCTTCCTGGGTGCTGCTGCTGTCACAGCATCCCAAATCCTTGCTTAATTTTCTCACAGTCTACCTGAATGCCAGTGTATATTCCCACAAGAGAACAATCAAGTTCTATTTGTAAAAAGCCAGGGAGGGAGGGCATTGTTCTTTATGTCCCTAAGCCTTCATCCTTACACCCTCAGATAATACTATTCAAGGGAAGAAAGTGAAAGGATCCACCCTGTGCTCTCAAATGCAAAGTAATCACAGAAAAATACACTTACCTAAAGTTGCTGAATGACACAAGTCTCTTAGATGCTGTTGCTTATTTTTAGGTGTTGCCGTGATGCATCTAAATACAAGCACAGTAGCTTGCAAGAAGCTGTGATGTGGTAGAAAGAGCAGTGATCTCAGGGATCTGCCACTAGAGAAATGTGGGGGTGAGTGGCTTCTGAATCACAGCTAAGATGAGAATCACACAGCCCATCACATGTGGAAATGGGGTAACAGATGTGATGGCACCTTTGATCCTAGAGCCCAATCTAAATGTTAAGAATCACTACAACAACTTTTGTTGCCTTCCTGAAAATTAAATAGTAATCATAAATTTGTGGTAGAGAAATAGACTATTTTATACTTGTCTTGTACCAGATAGAACATCAAATTCCTAAACCTCTAGTAATTCCTAAACATCCAAATCCTTAAACATGAAAAAAATTTACAGTGTATGAATTCAATAAGTTTATCAATTGCAATTACATTTATTTGAAAAAAAAACCAACCTATCATATTGGTAAGTAGAATATACTTTCTGCCTTTTTGGTGCCCCTGGGGGTTGTTAATTTTCTGATAAATTAAAGGGTACATACTTATTTTCTTTATCAATTAAAAAATAAGAAATCAATAAGTATGCTAGTTCTTGCTTTTTTTTTTTTTTCTTTTTTGAGACAGGGTCTCACTCTGTATCCCCATCTGAAGTGCAGTGGCATAATCTTGGCTCACTGCAGCCTCAACCTCCTGGGCTCAAGTGATCCTCCCACCTCAGCCTTCTAAGTAGCTGAGACTACAGGCACATACCACCACACTCTGCTAATTGTGTTTATTTTTTGTAGAGACTACGTTTCACTATGTTTCCCAGGATGGTCTTGAATTTCTGGGCTCAAGCAATCCTCCTGCCTTGGCTTCCCAAAGTGCTGGGATTATAGACGTGAGCCACTGTGCCCAGGCAGTTCTTGCATTCTTAACAATAAATTAGGCCTCTTGATCTTTTTTATTCTAATAATATCCATCGCTAAGTATTAGCAAAGATCAAGTTGAAAGGCAAGTCATGTTATTCAATAAATAGGAAGACCCACTCCTATCTTATTCTGTTACTGGCAATTGCATCTGCCTATGACATAATCATATCACCTGACACACACTAAGCACAAATCATTTGTCAAAAACTATTTGAAGTTTTCCACACATATTAACTCATTTGTATTGTATGTACTAACTGTGAACAGTTTTCTATTTTAACTAACTTGGAATAATTTTCTTTTTATGACTTTATATTTTGTTTTGTCTACAATTTTGCCATTCCGAGAGCGAATGAGAAATGTTTTCACCTACCATCAAAAGGAAGTTCCATTCAGCAAAGGAGACAATCAGCAGAGTGATAAGGCAACCTTCCAAATGGAGGAAAATATTTGCAAACCACATATCTGATAAGGGATTAATTTCCACAATATATAAGGAATTCCTAAAACTCAATAGCAAAAATAATAATAATAATAAATTTAAAAATAGGTAAAGGACTTGAATAGACATTTCTCCAAAGAAGACATACAAATTACCAAAAGGTATATGAAAGATGCTCAACATCGCTAATTATCAGGGAAATCTAAGTTAAGATGACAGTGAGGGCCAGGCGCAGTGGCTCATGCCTGTAATCTCAGCACTTCGGGAGACCAAGGTAGGCAGATCACCTGAGGTCAGGAGTTCGAGACCAGCCTGGCCAACATGATGAAACCTTGTTTCTACTAAAAATACAAAATTTAGCCGGGTGCGGTGGCGCATGCCTGAAGTCACAGCTACTCGGTAGCCTGAGAAAGGAGAACCGCTTAAATCTGGGAAGTGAAGGCTGCAGTGAGCTGAGATCATGCAACTGCACTCTAGCCCGGGTGACAGAGCAAGACCCCATCTCAAAAAAAAAAAAAGACAATGAGATATTACCTCATATATCTTAGGATGGTTATTATCTAAAATAATAAGTGTTGGTGAGGTGGCGGAGAAATTGGAACCCTTGTACATTGTTGGGTAGAATATAAAATGGGGCAGCCACTATCAAAAACAGTGTGAAAGATGCTCAAATAACTAAAAACAGAACTACTATACTATCCAGCAATCCCATTTCAGGGTATATCCTAAACAATTGAAATCAGGTTCTCAAAAATATACCTACATTCCCATGTTTATTGCAACATTATTCACAATAGCCAAGATTTGAGGGACGAATAGATAAAGCAAATGTGGTATATCCATACAACAGAATATTATTCAGCCTTATAAAAGAAAATCCTACCTCTGGTGACAACATGGATGGACCTAGAAGGGATTATTCTAAGGAAGTCAGTGATGGAAGGATGAATATATGATTCCTCTTATAAGAGATATCTAATATCATCAAAGATATAGAAGTAGACAGTAGAATCGTGGGGATGAGGGCAGGGGATATGAGAAGTTGTCATTTAATGGGTATAAAATTACAGTTAGGCCACATATGGTGGCTCACGCCTGAAATCCCAACACTTCAGGATGCCAAGGCAGGAGGATCACTTGAGTCCAGGAACTCAGGACCAGCCTGGGCAACATACAGAGACTTTATCTCTATTAAAAAAAAAATTTTGGGGTGGAGCCAAGATGGCCGAATAGGAACAGCTCCAGTCTCCAGCTCCCAGCCCCAGCGACACAGAAGACGGGTGATTTCTGCATTTCTGCTTGAGGTACTGGTTTCATCTCACTAGGGAGTGCCTAACAGCGGGTGCAGGACAGTCGGTGAAGCGCACTGTGCGCGAGCCGAAGCAGGGCGAGGCATTGCCTCACTCCGGAAGCACAAGGGGTCAGGGAGTTCCCTTTCCTAGTCAAAGAAAGGGGAAACAGACGGCACCTGGAATATCGGGTCAGTCCCATCCTAATACTGCGCTTTTCCAATGGGCCTGGAAAACGGCACACTAGGAGACTGTGTCCCGCACCTGGCTCGGAGGGTCCTATGCCCATGGAGTCTCGCTGATTGCTAGCACAGCAGTCTGAGATCAAGCTGCAAGGCGGCAGCGAGGCTGGGGGAGGGGCGCCC